>NW_006399984.1:3339276-3354944 GCF_000299155.1 Elephantulus edwardii | reverse complement strand
ATGTCAATTGGCATACCATCTATTCCTGGGGCCTTATTTTTTGCTATTTCCTTCAAAGCAGCTTGAACTTCTTCCTTCATCACCATACCATGGGTTCAATAATGTATACTGCATTGACACAAATGAGGGAGAAAACTGTTTAAGAGGGAAAATTATTAGGGATTTTTGTCATGACAGGAGTCCAAAGTGAAGGCTGCATGGTAGAGTGGACCTGGGGGACAGATTGTAAAACAGTGAAAGAATTTTTCATTTCCTTTTCCAAGAGGGTAGTATACTAGGCGGGGAGGGTTGGGATGGGAGGGCAGAACAGAGCAACAGTGAGTGAATGGAAATTCAAAGTCTCTGTAAATTTTCATTGAAATTAATAATAAGTTTTTTAAAAAAGAAAAGAAATGCAGCATGAGGCATCCACTAGCAATAGCAAAGTTTAAGAGGAAAATACACAATGTTGGTGAAAATACAGAGATTGGAAATGTCATGTACTGCTGATTGGATTGTAAAATGGTACAACCACTGTGGAAGGCAGTGTAGTGTTTCCTCAAAAAGGTGAATATAGCATTCCATATGACCCAATTATTCTACTGCTAGGAATATACCTCAAGGAAACCAAGGCATGAATGGCTATGTGTACACCTATGTTCCTAACAGCATTATTCACAATAGTAAGAAAATGGAAACAGCCCAAACTCCCATAAAAATAATGTATGTGCTCCATCTCACATACTTTGGGCAAGTGGCCAGGAGAGATCAGTCCTTGGAGAAGAACATCATGCTCAGAAGGGTTGGAGGGATAGTGCAGGAGAGGAAGACCCTAGATGGATTAATACAGAACTGGGACAATAGGAAGTGGTGAGTCAGAATTAGTGAGACTGGCTCAGGACAGGGAAGAGTTCAGAGCTGCTGTACATAGGGTTGCTATGGGTCACAAGCAATTCGATGACTCATAGCAACAACAATGAGAAACTGTGGAACACTTATATAATAGAATAGTATGCAGCACTAAGGAACAGTGAATTTGTAAAATATTATGTAACATGGGATAATCTAGAGGACAATATGTTCAGTAAGATAACTCAGTTACAAAAGCACAAATATTGTGTAGAACTGTTATTGTGAAAATAGGAGGATAATTAGGGGATAAGGGGAGTCAGGAGGCCAGAAATAGAATGTACGGTAAAAGAACATCATAAAGGAGAAGAAGGTAAGGGCAGGTCAAGCTGGGAATAATTGAGAAAAGAAAATATGGCTTTTGCAATTACCAAATAGGAACAGGAATAAAACTGATTATATTTTACTAAAACTGTTCAAAAGGGGAATGACTGGGGGGTGCAGCAAGAGGGGGAGGAGGGTGAAAAACCATGAGGACAACAGAAATTAATGGATAGATGATGGGTGGATGAAAAAATAGGTAAGATGTAATGGGGATTTTCATATATTTTCAATCTACAATCTGAACAGATCATGCAAGAGGCTTTACTTTATGAAGAATTATATGGCATCAGGATTGAAGGACTCATCAAGAAACTGCATTAGACAGATGATACAATCTTTTGCTCACCAAAACTGAGGAAAAACTGAAGTGTTTACTGCAGAAGTTTAAGGACTACAGCCTTCAAAATGCATTACATTTCCATATAAGAAAAACAAAGATCCTCACCACTGGGCCAACAGACAGCATTATGATATATGGAGAAGATATTAAAGTTGATGATTTCATCTTGCTTGGATCCACAATCAACACCCTTGGAACTTGCAGTCAGGAAATCAAAAGATTATTTTGAAGAGCAATGTTGTCAGTCTAGAGGTTAAGATTTGCCTGATCCAGGCCATTGTCTTATCAGTTGCATACTACACATCTGAGAGCTGTGCAAGAATAATAATGACAGAAGAATCAATGCATTGGAGTTGTGGTGCTCGAGAACAGTACTGAACACAGACTGCCAGGAGTGCAAATGGGTCTATCCTGGAAAGTGTGAAACTAGATTGCTCCTTGGAGGCAAGGATTTTAAAACTCTCATATACTTTAGGCATGTTGCCAGTCCTTGGAGAAGGACATCATGTTTGGAAGGATGGAGGGTCAGCACAGGAAAGGAAAACCTTGCATGAGATAGACTGACACAGTGACTGCAACAGTGGGGTCAGACATGACATAGAACAGTGAGGTTGGTTCAGGTAGGACAAGATTAAGAGCTGTTCATAGAGGTTCCTAGAGTTGTGATAAATAATAGTCAACTCAGTGGCAACCTAACAATTAACAACAATGGGGATTTGATGAGAAGTGGTGATAAGAGGTATTGATTAATATTAATTAATTATATTAAAAAACACAATGTTTGGGTCATGGCAGTGATGGTGGTAGAAGCAGTGACAGCTTTCGGCTTTGTGTCTAGTGTGCATCAGCTGCAGCTGCTCAGGTCTGGCATGTACAAATGGCTGGTTAGAATTCTCAGCACCAAGCAACACAGACCAGGAGTGACATGGACCAGGAGCAAGAAGGACAGCTGGAATTTCAGTGTGGTACTTTGCAGTAATCACTGCTGTTTGGCTGGGCCACATGGAACCCCTTAATCTCAAGCAGAAAGGCATGTGACAGCTGACGCATGAGTAAGGTGGCAGACCCAATTCTCAAATGAAAACCAAGTCTTCTTGGTTTTCTATTCATGTCTCCATGCATGTCTGCCCTGCATGCATCTCTTCCCTTGCCTTGTGTCTCCTCATGTCCAGTCAATTAACTACATTTAACCCAGAGTGTCTAGGGACTATCCTAGTGCAGCAGCTGTCTGACAGAAGAGGCTGCTTTCACAGGCCTTTTCTCTCTCAAACTAAAGCCAATCTTCCTTTGAGACATAAGTTCAGAAAGAAACTCAGGTAAGTTAGCTGTCCCTCCCTCTTCTGGAACAGTGACTTCAGATCAAGAACGTGCTATTGCCTGAGGCATGAAAAACTCTACCACAGCAATGTCACATAAGAAGCAGGCTATCTCATACCCTACACAAGCCCAAAGGAAGATATCACTCCCAAAAAGTGACAGAGTATCAATGGATTTTCTGAAGCCAGTAAGTCTGATGGAACTTTATGACACAGAATTCAAAAGGACAATATTTGAATATTTTCAATGGGTGAAAGACAAGGGGTTTTTTATTTATTATTATTATTATTACTTTTAATCAAAGTTAACAGAGACTTTAGATTTCCATTCATTCATTGTTGCACTTTTCTCCCTCCCCACTCCTCTCCTCCAGTTCACTCTTCCCTTTGAAAAGTAAAAGAATAATTTTTTTCATTGTTATACAATTTCTTCCCCCAAGACCACTCTGCTATGTGGCCTTTTTTTCTGGACTCCTGTCACGACAATACCTAATGATATATCCCTTTTAAACAGTCTCTCCCTCATCTGTTTCAATGCAGTATACTTAATTCATCTCCTCCGTCTCAGTCTCCCTCCAACCCCATTGTCAATCCCATTTTATAACAGTGGCACTATGCAGTATTTGTCCTTTTGTGACCAAGATATTTAACTCAGCATAATGTCCTCCAGAGTGACCCACTTTGTATAATATTTCATGAGTTTCTTGTTTTTCAATGCCACATAGTATTCCATTGTGTGACTATACCACAGCTTCTCTATCCATTTGTTTGTTGATGGGCACTTAGGACGTTTTCAGCTCTTTGCTATTGTAAACAAAGCCACGATAAACATGGGTGTTCATGTATCTGCTTGGGTGGCAGTTCTGGTTTCTTTGGAGTATATTCCCAGTAGTGGAATTGCTTGGTCAAATGGTATTTCTATTTGCAACTTTTTGAGAAAGCACCATACTGCTTTTCATAGTGGTTGCACCATTTCACGTTGCCACCAACAGTGAATAAGGGTTCCAGTTTCTCCACAACCTTACCAGCATTTGTTGCTTGCTGTTCTGTTAAATTTTGCTATTGTTACTGGGGTGAGGTGATATAGTTGTTTTGATTTGCATCTCTTATAGAGCTAGGGATTTTAACATCTCTTCAAGTGTTTGTTTGCCATCTGAATGTCTTTGGTGAAGCATCTGTTCATATCCTGTGCCCATTTTTCAATTGGATTATTTACCTTTATCTTGTTGTGGTGCTCAAGTGTTTTATAAATTCTAGATATAGTCCCTTATCTGACATGTCATTACCAAATATTTTTCCCCAGTCTGTGACTTCCCTTTTTACCCTGTTGGAGAAGTTTTGGGATGTGCATAGAGATTTAATTCTTAGAAGTTCCTATTCATCTATTTTATCCTTTCCTGGTTGTAGGTTTTTCAGGAGGCTTGGAAGACTGTTTATGTTATGGATTAGGATTTCTAGAGTTCTTCCAAGCTTTTCTTTAATGACGTTTATAGTCCTTGGTTTTAGTCCTAGGTCCATGATACACTTTAAGTTGATTTTTGTGTATGGAGTAAGGTGTGGTTCTTGTTTGAGTTTTCTGCAGATAGTTTTCCAATATCGCCAACACCATTTGTTTAAAAGTCTGTTGTTTCCCTACTTAACTGATTTCATCTCCTTGTCAAAAATCAGTTGACCTTAGGTAGACGGGTTGATTTCTGGATTCTATTCTATTCTATTCTATTCTATTCTATTCTATTCTATTCTATTCTATTCTATTATTTGTCTGCCATTGTACCAGTACCATGCTGTCTTGACCACCATGGCAGTGTTGTAGGACTTGAAATCGGGTAGTGACAGTCCCTGTCCAGCTGCTGGTCACTGTTGCAGCCCACCCGCTGGGTAGGGCCGGCCTGGCCTGGCCATGGAGTCCTACAACATGATCACCAACCAGCCAGTGGTGATCATCAACAGCTCAGGAGTGATCAAGGCTGGCTTTGTGGGAGATCAGATCACCAAGTACTGTTTCCCAAACTATGTCGGTCACCCTAAACACATGCATGTGATGGTTGGAGCCCTGGAGGGTAACCTCTTCATAGGACCAAAATCTGAGGAGCACCAAGGCCTTCTGACCATCTGCTACTTCATGGAGCATGGCGTGGTAAGAGACTGGAATGACATGGAGTACATCTGGTAGTACGTCTACTCCAAGATTCACCTGCAGACCTTCTCTAAGGAGCATCCTGTTCTTCTAAGGGAGGCTCCACTTAACCCAAGTAAGAACAGAAGGCATCAGAGGTGTTCTTTGCGACTTTCGATGTGCCGCCCCTGTTCATCTCCATGCGGGTCGTGCTCAGCGTGTAAGCCATAGAACGCACAGCAGGAGTGGTTTTAGACTCGGGGTATAGAGTGACTCATGCTGTTTCCATCTATGAGGGCTTTGTCATGCCACACTTTATCATGCAGGTGGATATTGCTGGCTGAGACATGTCCCAGTATCTCTGGCTGCTGCTGCACAAGGAAGGCATTGACTTTCACACCTTAACCAAATTTGAAGTTGTCTGGACCATCCAGGAGCAAGCCAGCTACCTGTCCATCAATCCTTAGAAGGACAAAGCTCTAGAGACAGAGAAGGTGCAGTGTACCTTGCCAGATGGCAGCACGCTCGATGTGGAACATGCACAGTTCTGAGCCCCTGAGCTGTTGTTCCAGCCAGACGTGGTGGGGGATGAGAGTGAGGAGCTTCATGAGGTGCTGGCCTTTGCCATCTACAAGTCTGACATGGACCTCCCCCAGACACTCTTTGCCAACATCATGCTTTTGGGGTGTTGAACACTTTTCAAAAGTTTTGGCTAGCAATTACTAAGTAAAGTGAAGAAGTTTGCCCCAAAAGATGTGAAGATCAAGATCTTGGCCACTCAGGAGCAGCTGTATTACACGCAGATTGGTGATTCCATCTTGGCTTCACTGGAGAAAATGTGAGTAGCCAAAAAGGAATATGAAGAGGACAGCTCCTAGTACTCACGAAGTATGTAGAGAGAATGGGAGGAAAAGGCAGCCAGTGCCTTTAACCCCTTCTGGTCTGGGCTCACATACTAGGCATAGGGCCTCCTGCATGCCCCGGAACTCCAGCAGGTGAGGAAGCCCTCTGCTCTCTGCCACCTTCCCCTACACACACACACACACACACACACACACACACACACACACACACACACACACACACACACACACACACACACACACGCACACATACACACACCCCATGTTGACATTTAGCTTTATGGATGGGATTCTTGAGCTGGAACGGAGATAGTGAGGAGCTCAACTTTCGGGTGTCCTTCATGGCAGGGTCAATTAGGCCTCTGGTCTCTTGTTCCCGTGTATCTCCAGACCAGGTACCTCACCATTGCCACCTCCTCTGTCAGGATCTGATCCCTCAGGGCAAGGGTGTCTGGAGACCTCTCTTTCTCCCCTTGGGGAGTGGGGTAAAAGAGGAGGTGGGTGGTAGCTCCCCACTGACATATCATTGCTTCTCATGAGCTGAGAGCTATTTGTGTTCCTCTTCTTCCTGACCCAGCTGGATAGCCTCCAGGCCCCATCTAAGCCCTTCCTAGTCTGTCCTTCAGTCTTCCCAGGTGGATACCCCAGTACAGGGCTGAATACCAGACCATTCTACCTCAGCAAAGGTGCCTGGCCCAGGGTCACACCTCTTGGACCTAAGGCAGTATGTGCCCAGAGACCAGGCAGTCACAGTTCATTGTGTTCTCCCCGGCAAAGCATGTCACTGACCTGTTCTCCCTGTGCCCTTACCCCTACTACCATGGACAGAAAAAGGTGAATGTCCACTTGTTGAAAGGAAGCCACTTTATCCCAAGTCTAGAGAAGGGGAACATTACCTCCTTCCCTGCAAGAACCAGGTCTACACAACCTGTAACCAGGCCCCTATCACTTCTACCACAAGCCTACCCACCCCCGATAATGTACAATAATCTAACATAGTTGCTTGAAAAATATTTTTTTAAAAAGAATTATAATAATAATTATGGACAAAAGAAAAAGAAATCAGGGAGTGAGATGCTTCCTATCTTGTTTCACTTTTTAAGGAGTGCTTTGCTTATTTGGGGATTCTATCCATTCTAAATGAATTTGAAGATTGCCTTATTCACACTGCAAGCAAAAACCAGGTGGTTGTGGTTCTTGTTGTTATGTGCCATGGAGTCGCTTGCGACTCATAGCTACCCTACATGCAAGAGCCCTAAATGCTGTTCTATCCTTCGCCAACCTCACTGTTCCAAACACACTCATTCCCACCACTCCAATCACAGAATCAATTCATCTCATCGAGGGTCTTCCTCTTCTGCTTGGTCCTTCCACTCTCCCAAACATGATGTACCTCTCCAAGGACAAGTCCCTTCTTGCAACATGCTCGAAGTATGTCAGATGAAGTTTCAGAAATCTTGACTTCAAGGAGCATTCCAGCTTCACTCTCTCCAAGACAAAACTTGTTTGTTCCCCTAGCAGTCCATGGCATATTCAACACTCATCTCCAGCACCACAGATCGAAGGCATCAATTCTCTTTCTATCATCCCTATTTACTGTCCAACACTCTAATGCATGGGACATAATTGCGAAGACTATAGCCCTGATCAGGCACACCTTAGTCTCCAGCCTGACATCGTTGCTCTTCAGTACTCTTGAGAGGTCCCTCAAAGTTGACTTTCCCAATGAAATTCATCTCCTGATTTCCTGGCTGCTGTTACCAAGAGTGTTGACTGTGGAACCAAGTAAATTCAAATTGTTAATTATCTCAATCTCTTCACCATCCATACTGATGCTGCCTATTGGCCCAGTGGTGAGAATCTTTGTTTTCTTGATGTTGAGTTTCAATCCCTATTGAAGGCTGTAGTCCTTGACCTTCTGCAGCAAGCGCTTCAGATCCTCCTCAGTTTCAACAAGCAGGTTTGTGTCATCTGCATAACCCAGGTTGTTGATGACTCTTCCACCAATCCTGATGCTACATTCCTCCTCATACATCCCAGCACCTCAGATGATCTGTTCTGCACACAAATTGAAAAGGTATGGAGACAAAATACATCCCTGATGGACCCCCTTCCTGATTTTGAACCATGTAGAGTCTCCTTGCTCTGTTCTGACAACTGCCTCTTTGTCCAAGTATAGGTTTCGCATTAACACAATCAAATGTTTTGCGATTCGCATTCTTTTCAGAGTCAGCCATAGCTAGTTGTGATCCACACAGTCAAAAGTCTTTGCATAGTCAATGAAGCACAGGTAGACATTCCTCTGGTATTCACTGCTTTCTGCCAATATCCATCTAACATTAGCTATAATAACCTGAGACTCTGGAAAAATAAGAAAGCACAATCCAAAATATGAGGACCAATGTTTCAGATGTTGTCAACATGATGGAGGGACACATGAACAGAGTGGAAGAGATGGAACAGAAAACCAGAAAAATAGTAGATAGAACTGTCACCACTGATCTGCTGAAACAAAACCCAGAATCAAAAAGAAAGAAAAAAAGAAGAAAACTAAGAATAATGTGGGACACCATCAAGAGATATAGCATGCACATCATTGGAATCCCAGACCAGGAAGAAGCAAGTAAAAGCACTGAAAAAGTTATGGAAGAATTACTAGAAGAAAACTTTGCAGGCATAATAAAGAATGAGAGAATATATATTCAAGAAGCTGAATGAACACCATATAGATTATACCTCAAAGTGAAAACACCAATACATATCATAGTTAAATTTGCCAGAACCAAAACTAAGAGTTGGTTGTTAGAAAAGGTCAATAAAATGGACAAATCACTAGCAAAACTAACAAAGGAAAAGAGACAAATAATCCTAATAGAAGATGAAATGGGCAATGTCACAACAGAATCAACTAAAATAAAAAGCCTAACAAAGGAATATTATGGAAAAACTACTCTAAAACAAATATGAAAACCCAGAGAAAATGAACAAATACTTAGAAATTCACAACCTACATAAACTGACACAAATAGAAATTGAACACCAGAACAGACCCATTACAAAGGAAGAAATGAAAAAGGTCATAAAACAACTTCCAGCCAGAAAAATCCATGAACCAGATGGTTTTACAAGTGAATTTTTCAAACATTCAGAGAAGAACTGTCACCAATTTGGCATAAACTATTTTTGAAAATAGAAAAAGATGGAATTATCCCAGATTCATTCTTTGAAGCAAACATATCCTTGCTATTAAAGCCAGGTAAAGACACCACCAAAATAGAAAACTATAGGCCAACATCTCTCATGAACATAGATGCAAAAATCATGAATAAAAGAGTGTTGAATATAGCATGGACTGCTAGGAGAACAAACAGGTTTGTCCTGGAGAGGGTGAAGCCAGAATGCTCCTTGGAGTCAAGGATTCTGAAGCTTCATCTGACATACTTTGGGCATGTTGCAAGGAAGGACTGGTCCGTGGAGAGGGACATCTTGTTTGGGAGAGTGGAGGGACGGTGCAGGAGAGGAAGACCCAAGATGAGATGGATCAATTCTGTGAGTGGAGTGGTGGGAAAGAGTGTATTTGAGACGGTGAGGTTGGCACAGGATAGAACAGCATTTAGAGCTCGCTATGAGTCGCAAGTGACTCGATGGCACATAACAACAACAACAACAATAGAATTCAATGATACAAAAAAAAATAATTCACCATGACCAAGGGGGGTTCATAACAGGCACACAAGGATGGTTCAATATAGAAAAACAATCAATGTAATTCTTCACATTAACAAAGCAAAGAACAAAAATCATATGATCCTATCAATTGATGCAGAAAAGGCCTTTGACAAAATCCAGCATCCTTTCCTGATTAAAACATTCAACAAAATAGGAATAGAGGGAAAGTTCCTCAACACAGTGAAAAGTATATATGCAAACCCAAGAATCAATATTGTTCTCAATGGAGAGAGAATAAAGACATTCCCTTTGAGAACGGGAGTTAGGCAAGGCTGTCCACTATCACCTCTTCTATACAATATTATAATGGAAGTCTTAGTGATAGCAGTAAGACAAGAGAAGAAAATAAGAGGCATCCTAATTGGCAAAGAGAAGGTAAAATTATCTCTATATGCAGATGATATACTTAAAAAACCCTGAAGACTCAGCAAGAAGACTACTGGACATAGTTGACCAATTCAGCAAAGTGGCAGGATACAAGATCAACATACAAAAATCAATTGGATTTCTCTATGGTGACAAAGAGAATACAGAACTAGAGCTAAGGAAAACAATGCCCTTCATAATAGCTAATCACAAGATTAAGTACTTGGAAGTAAATCTAACCAGAAAGAACAAAGTATTTATTTAAAGAAAATTACAAAACATTATTACAAGAATCAAAAAGAGACCTGGAAAAATGGAAATCCTACCAAAGGTAATTTACACGTTCACTGCAATTTCAATACACATACCAATGAGAGTTCCATTCTTCAACAATATGGAAAAGGCAATCTTCAGTTTCATTTGGAATGGAAAGAGGCCCCAAATGAGCAAAGCACTCCTTAAAAAGAGAAACGCAGTTGGAGACATATCACTCCCTGACTTCGAATCCTATTACACTGCTGTGATGGTCAAGACAGTGTGGTACTGGTAAAATGACAGACAAATAGATCAATGAAATATAATTAAGTACCCGGAAATCGGCCCATCTTCCTATGGCCAACTGATTTTTGAAAAGGAGATTAAATTAGTGAAGTGGAGAAACGATAGTATTTTTAACAAATGGAGTTGACAATATTGGAAAATCATCTGCAGAAAATTCAAACAAGATCCACACCTGATTCCATACACAAAAACCAACTCAAAGTGATCATGGACCTAGGACTAAAACCAAGGACTACACACTTCATTAGAGAAAAATTGGAAGAACTTTAGAAGTCCTAATCCACAACAAAAACAGTCTTCCAAACATCCTTAAAAAATCTACAATGAGGAGTGGATAAAATAGATGAATGGGACCTTCTAAGAATCAAGTCCTTGTGCACATAAAGACACTTCCCCCATAGGATAAAGATGGAAGCCACAAACTGGGGAGGGGGGGGATATTTGATAATATGTCTGATTGTTGTTGTTGTCATTGTTATGTACCATCGAATTGTTTGTGACTTAAAGCAACCCTATGTACAACAGCCCTAAACGCTGCTCTGTCCTGTGCCAATCTCACTGTCTCTAACACACCCCTCCCAACTATCCGAGTCTCAGAATCAATCCACCTCCTAGAGGGCCTGCCCTCCACCCTCCCAAGCATGATGTCCCTCTCCAAGGACCGGTCTCTCCTTACAACATGACCAAAGTATGTCAGGTGAAGCCTCAGAATCCTTGCCTCCAAGGAGCAGCCCGGTTTAACTCTCTAAGGATGAATCTGTTTTCTTAGCAGTCCATGATACCCTCAATACTCTTCTCCAATACCAAAGCTTAAAGGCATCAATTCTCCTTCTATCCTCCCTAGTCATTGTCCAACTCCCTGATGCATATCAAGTGATTGCAAAGACCATGGCCTGTATCGGGTGCACCTTAGTCTTCAGAGAGACACCATTGCTCTTCAGTAATTTAGAGAGGTCCCTAACAGCAGACTTTCCCATCACAATACATCTTTTCATTTCCTGGCTGCTGGTGCTGATTGTGGAGCCAAGGAGACTAAAGCTATGAACAATCTCAATCTCTTTACCATCCATCATGATGCTGCCAATTGGTCCAGCGGTGAGAATCTTTGTCTTCTTGACATTGAGCTTCAATCCATATTGAAGGCTGCAGTCCTTGACCCTCTGCAGCAAGCACTTCCAATTCACCTAAGTTTCAGCAAGCAGCTTGTGTCATCTGCATAATGCAGATTATTGATAGATCTTCCACCAATCCTGATGTCACATTTCTCCTCATAGAGCTCAGCCTCTGGATAATCTGTTTGTATACAGGTTGAAAAGGTATGGAGACAGGACACATTCCTGGCATATGCCCTTCTCAATTTTGAATCATACAGTGCTTCCTTTCTCTGTTCTGACAACGGCCTCTTGGTCCAAGTATGGGTTTTGCATTAGCACGATCAAGTGTTCTGGTATTTCCATTCTTCTTAGAGTCAGCCACAGTTTGTTATGATCCACACAGTCAAACGCTTTTGCACAATAAATGAAGACATTCCTCTGGTTCTCCCTGCTTTCAGCCAAGATCCATCTAACATTAGCTAAAATATTCTTAGTACCATGACACCTTCTAAACCCAGCCTGGACTTCTGGCAGTTCTCTGCTGATGTGCTGTTCCACTCGTTTTTGGATAATCTTCAGCAGAATCTTGCTTGCATGTGAAATCAATGATACTGTTCTATAGTTTTCACAAAAAATCCCCATCCACACAGGTAACAGTAGAGTACCCCCAAGGCTGCGTGTGACTCGTGGGTCGCGGCAGAAAGAAAGAAGGCAGAAAGAAAGCTTCGCATGCGAAAGAGCAAGACAACACAACAGAGCTGAAAATCCCCACCCACACAGGTAACAGTAGAGTACCCCCAAGGCTGCGTGTGACTCGTGGGTCGCGGCAGAAAGAAAGAAGGCAGAAAGAAAGCTTCGCATGCGAAAGAGCAAGACAACACAACAGAGCTGAAAATCCCCACCCACACAGGTAACAGTAGAGGACCCCTAAGGCTGTGCGGGACCTGGTTGCGCCCTCGGGCCTGTGGCCCTCGAGCCAAGAAGAAACTATCTACACACCAGTTCCACAGGACACATCACCTTTGTTCAGGACACATTACCACTAAACTTAGGAGACTGGTCACAGCTTAACAGTTTCTTAAACTGTTAGCAGCTGATGTGTCTGGAATTACAAAAGCCAAGGAAGCTTTAGATATAGGCTATCAGATCAAGGGCTAGACAATGGGAGATAGATGTTGAAGAGAGTGGGTAAAAGTGGATGGGTATCTTGATGGATAGTGGAACAAAGAAATAAGTGGGCCAAGATACTTTTGCCAAGGGCAGGGACAACACTAAAACTAATCCAAACATCCAGATTAAGACAGACTAGGAAGATGGATTGGCCATCCACTTCCGAAATAGCAGACCTCTGAAAACCCTGTGTACAACAGAACACAAGTGGAATGTCAGAAAGGGCAACTGAGTATGGAAATACAAAAAAAGAGGAACAGTTGTAAGCAGACACTAGTGATTGGAACATGGGATGTGAGAACCATGAATGTAGGAAAATTATATATTGGTAAGGAAGAAATAGAACACATAAATATTGATATATTAAGCATTGGTGAGATGAGATGGAACAGCATGGGGCATTTTGAGTCGGATGATCATATGATATATTACTCCAGAGATGAAAAGGTGAGGAAAAATGGGGTTGCTTTCATAGTTAGAAAAGCCATTTCTAGATCTGTCTTGAAGTACAATATTATGAGTGTCAGGATAATATCCATACGCATAAAAGGAAGTCCAGTGAATACCACTATCATTCAGATATATGCACCAACAACTAGAGCCAAAGAAGAGGAAATAGAAGATTTCTACCAACTTTTACAGTCAGAGATCAATCAAACATGCAATCAAGACGCATTGATAATAATGGATGACTGAAATGCAAAAGTTGGGAACAGAGAAAAAGATACTGTAGTTGGAAAACATGGACTCGGTGACAGAAATACATCTGAGAAGCGACTTATATCTAGAATGTATCGGATACTCAAGTACCACAACAAGATAAAGGTAAACAATTGAAAAATGGGCACAGGATATGAATAGACACTTCACCAAAGAAGACATTCAGATGGCAAACAAACACTTGATGTTCAAAATCCCTAGTTCTAATTGAGATGCAAATCAAAACACCGATATCACCTCACCCCAGGACAATAGCAAAATTCAACAGGGTAGCAAACAATAAATGCTGGAGAGGTTGTGGAAAAACTGGAACCCTTATTCACTGTTGATGGGAGTGTAAAATGGTGCAACCACTGTGGAAAGCATTGTGGCGCTTTCTCAAAAAGTTGCAAATAGAAATACCATTTGACCCAGCAATTCCACTCCTGGGAATATACCCTAAAGAAACCAAAACTGCCACCCAAGCAGATATATACATACTCATGTTTATTGTTGCTTTGTTCACAATAGCAAAGAGCTGTAAACAACCCCAGTGCCCATCATCAAACAAATGGCTAGAGAAGCCGTGTTATATACAAACAATGGAACACTATGCAGCACTGAAAAACAAGGAATTCATGAAATACTATATAAAATGGGTGACCCTAGAGGACATTTTGCTGAGTGAAATATCTCAGTCACAAAAGGACAAATACTGCATAATGCCACTGTTATAAAACAGGACTGGCGTGAGTTGGAGGAAACTAAGAAATGAGGGAATAAATAATGTACACTGCATTGAAACAGATGAGAGAGAACTGTTTAAAAGGAATAATGTTTAGGTATTATATGCATGAAAGAATTCAGAATAAGAGCTTTATAGTAAAGTTGACTTTGTGGGGAGGGGAGTATATAACAATGAAAGATTTTTTTTTTTCTTTTCGAAGAGAAAAGTGAACCTGGGGTTGGGGCAGGCAGGGAGGAAAATGTGAAAAAATAAATGAATGCAAATCTAAGTTCTCTGTAAACTTTCATTAAAGTCTCACTTTAAAAGGGGGGAGAAATGTAAGAAATAATCCTGCTATGAGTATCTAAAAAAAAAATTCTCTGCACCATTATCCAGTTTTGTGACTGGCCATGCACTCTGTCAGGGCTATCTTGAGGAGGTGACACTTCTTGAACAGTGATCTGTTTTACAGAGTAAAAAGTGATGAAACACCAGCCAAAAGATCAAAATTAGATTGCTTTATTCACCAAGTGAAAAAGTCTCCACAATGCTGCTAGAGTGTTTGGATTCCTTTTTTGCCCATGGTAAATTCTGCTTGCAGTGGAACATGGAATATGACCCCTTTAGGAGAAGCCTTTTAAAACTCTTCACCCTGTGAACTGACATGTCCTGGATCCCAGAATAACATGCTGAAAATGGGTAATAAGTTTCCTAACAGAATAAGCAACTATCTAAAGTTCAGAGTGACAGTAATCGGAGACCAGCTGTGCAGTCCTTGCTGCTTTTGTCTTTACTCTGGACTCGGAATCCTGTAATAGAAGACCAATTGGCTGTCACCATAGCAGAGGTAATCCAGAGAGTCCCTTAACGTGGAAACATAAGGAGCAGTCAATAACAGAGATGACTTCTGAAGACAATGGCAAGGGTCTGAGACATCCCCACTGTACCGTACACAAAGAGGAAAGAGAAATATTGAAGATTATTGGAGCAACTCAAAGTAGGTAATGGAAACTCTGTTCCTGCTACAACTTTAAACCATCATAATTCTCAAAGAAGTCAGATGAACATGTTAAAGACCAGAGGCTGGGAGGGAGACCTGTATCATGGAATAAAAATAATTCCATTTGTTCCAAAATAGTACATAGAATTGTTAAAACGAAGGGACCTCAATGTTCACTGAGAATTGAAAAGATGTTCAAAAAGGGAAATTTTCTGATACTGAGAAGACAGAATCAGAGTTGAAGTGAAAGGTTGGAGCAGACATCAGTTGTACCCTGACCTGTCTCTGCCTGGACAGTGGAAACAATGGCTTATTCAGAAAGAAAATGTCAGGCCTTGGGGCATGAGAAAGTAATTACTCCAGGAGAGAGAGAGAGAGAGAGTGTGAGAGAGAGAGAGAGAGAGAGAGAGAGAGAGCCAGACCAGGGAATGACTATACAGAATTAAGTAGGAAAACTGTTTGAAGTCTCAAAGCT
>NW_006399984.1:3325381-3339152 GCF_000299155.1 Elephantulus edwardii | reverse complement strand
GAGAGAGGAGAGAGGGGAAGAGAGAGAGAGAGGAGAATGGATGAACTCCTTAAACTTACAGAGGACATGGAAAACAAAATCACCAATGCCCTTGGCCACTGCTCACAGTAGAAGATCCTCAGCAGAGCTTTCAAATTGCTGTTACATAGAAAAAAGATTTAATCACAAGAGAGAGAGAAAGAAACTGATCTCAAGAAATGATCAGGCCTTTATTGTTTGGTCTGAGAGAGACATGAAGTGACCTCATGTAGAGAAGGTGAAAATGGAGCAAGGGCAGTCAAAGACAGTTTCTTTTTACAAGAGGTAGGACTAGAGAAGATGGTGTTTTCTCAGAATTTGGTGCTGGGGTTCATGTTATTTAACTTGGGTGTGTGGGCTTTTGTGATCAGGCCCAGAGCCTTTTCAGTATCCATGGTCTGGTCTGGTCATCCTAGACATTATCAGATTTCTTAAAGGAGTCATCAGGATTGGGGGCAACTGTGACATTCTTCCTCCATGAATCACTTATAATTATATCCAGACCTTGAGGAACTATCACTGGCTCAATGATGAAGTCATTAATTTTTACATAATCTTCTGACAGGGAGAAAGAAAAAGCCAAGGGTATCTAGTACTTAATTAATCTAATACTTTATTCTTTCCTAAATTAAGTTCTAGGGGTTGCCAAACAGTGAAAAAATGGACCAAAAATATAAATTTCTTTCACCAAGAACTTACTCTAGTACTTATTCATTGGAAAGTACATTCTATGAAACAGAAAGGCCACAGGATCTGTGAGATTCTACTTCAGTATTTACAGGATGAAACTAAGTCGTTGTTGTTATGTGCCATTGAGTCATTTGCAACTCATAGCGATCCTATGTACAACAGCTCTGAACCCCGCTCTATCCTGTGCCAACCTTATTGTCTCTGACACACCTACCTCCATTACCACAGTCACTGAATCAATCCATCTCACTGAATCATTCGATCTCAACAAGGGTCTTTATCTCTTGCACTGTTCCTCCACCCTCCCAAGCATGATGTCTCTCTTCAAGCACTGATCACTCCTTGCAACACACCCAAAATATGTCAGATGAAGTTTCAGTATTCTTGCCTCCAGGGAGCAGCCTGGTCACATCCTCTCTAGGACAAACTTGTTTGTTCTCCTAACAGTCCATGGTATATTCAATACTCTTCTGCACCACAGCTCAAAGGCCTCAGTTCTCCTTCTATCATCCCTATTCATTGTCCAGCTTTCTGATGCATAGCTTGGATCAGGTGCACTTTAGTCTCCAGCCTGACATAGTTGCTCTTCAGTACTCTGGAGAGGTCCCTGACAGTCAATTTTCCACAGTGTAATTTGGCTTTTGATTTCCTGGCTGATGGTACCAAGAGTGTTGATTGTGGAGCCAAACAAACTAAAGTTGTTAACAATCTCAATCTCTTCACCATCTATCATGATGCTGCCAATAGGCGCAGTTATGGGAATCTTTCTTTTCTTGATGTTGAGCTTCAATCCATATTGAAGACTGCAGTTCTTGACCTTCTCCAGCAAGAGCTTCATGTCCTCCAGGGTTGTGTCATCTGCATAATGCAGATTGTTGATGAGTCTTTCACCAATCCTGGTGCCACGTGCCTTCTCATAGAGCCAAGCAAATGGAATGATCTGTTCTTTATATAGATTGAAAAGGTATGGAGATAAGACACATCCCTGATGTACACTCTTTCTGATTTTGAACCATGCAATGTTTCTTTCCTCTGTTCTGACAACTGCCTACGGTCCAAGTATAGGTTTTGCATAAGCACAATCAAGTGTTCTGGGATTCCCGTAGTTAGCTACAGTTTGTTGTGATCCACACAGTCAAATGCTTTTGTATAATGAATGAAACACAGATAGACATTTCTCTGGTGCTCTCTGCTTTCAGCCAAGATCCATCTAACATTAGCTGTAATATCCTTAGTACCACGGCCTCTTCTAAACTCAGCCTAAACTCCTGGCAGTTCTCAGTTGATGTGCTGTTCCAGTCATTTTTTGATCACTTTCAGCAGAATCTTGCTTGCAAGTAATATTAATGATATTTTCTAATAATATTTGCACTCTGTCAGGTCACCTTTATTTGGAATGGGAACAAATATGGATCTCTTTCAGTCAGTTGGCCAGGTGGTTGTCCTCCAGATTTCTTGGCACAACTTGGGTGAAGGCATCGAGGGCAGTGTCTGTTATTTGAAATATAGCAATTGATATGGCATCAATTCCTGAGACCTTGCTTTTTGCCAATTCTTTCAGAGCAGATTGGAAGTAAGATGAAAAGAAGTATTGATCTAAAACTTTTAGAATGACCCATTACAATATGAAGCCACATGAGATTCCTCAACAGTTGAATGGGAGTGATTGTGAAATATTTACTTGTAAATGTGCAGACTATATCTCTAAAGACAAATCTATCACATTTACTCAACAGCAGATGCCTCTCTTCCTGAAAAAGATGGTGTAGGAGATACTTTATCAGCATCTGTTGTGAAAACACCCTGCCTGCCCCCTAACTGCTCAGGTTTGTTTCCTGGAGGGTTCCATATACCTCATGCATTGTGGGTTTAAAAGTCCCCACATCACTTCTTTCCTGAATATTTTTCAGGTACTGGAGCTGTCAAAATGCATGGAGGCCTCTGTCTGCACCTTAGTCCTGAGCTGGTGTGCATAGGACTACTCACAATGCTATTTGTAAGGGCTGTGCCTGCTCATAGCCCTGGATGGCTCAAACCACACAAGAACAAACTCTATTTTTTTTTTATTTTCCCCTCTAAAAATGTGAGAAATGCAGGATTTAGTGTATGAATTGTGTTTTTCTCTTTTGTGTGCTCATGTGTATTCATTTGCTCACTTATTTACAAACATAATGCGAACATAATGGGCAGTGGCCAATTCCCCCCCCCCCAATATAACACTAAATTACTTGTTTGAACTATTTACTTCTGAAGGTTAATCAAACTTCTGTCCCCTGCTGAGGATCAAGAGAGCTATCTGTGAGGGGAGGAAGGAAGTGTTAGTTTCTCTAAGTATGGAGCAGCAACTGGTCAACAGGAAGCTAGAAAGGTAATTTCTGGTTCTTTTTTTTTTTTAAGCCTGAGAATGCTGATGCCATGCCCTATGGTACTGGGCTCTGACCACCTCTCAGAAGAGGTCTGACGCTTGCAACTTTTGCACAGTGTTGTGGAAAATGGAACTCTGGCCAGGGAATAGTGGCTGTCTGTATGTTTTCAGAAAAGTGTTATAGTCATCCCAAAGAGACTTCCTTTTCTGGAAACAACATAACTTGGCTTACTTGCATAACTACATGTAAGTAACTGTATACCCCTAACCTTCATTGAAACACAGATCTGAGTGCACCTAAACCTTGGAATTATAAGGGCTGGCTTGAACTTGTATATTGAGAGAGAGAGAGAGGGAGAGAGAGAGAGAGATGAACAGTTTAGTGGGAGGAGGGAGAGAGGCAAGGAAAGGGGAAGGATCTGGGTAAAAAGACAGGGTAACGATGGACAAGGTGATTAATGGTGGTTAATTTTATAAAACATAATGCATGAGAATGACTTTATGAACTACAAGGTGAATGAAGAATAGTGTGAAACACAAGGTATGAGAACTTTGTAAGCAAACATATTTTTTTAAAAAAGATATTATTCAATTTAAAACTATTTTCCCTCAAGGGACATTTTGTGTTTTATTTTCTTTTTTAAGTTATAGCCAAAATGAAGTTTTGTGACTATACTTCCATTGTAATTTCTGGGGAAAAATATTTATTAGTTGGCTTTACTATTGACAGTATACAAGAAACTATTTTGCATATGAAAATTTGTATTTAAATTTTTGTTCATTAAAAACCTTACACACGTAAAAATAAACCCCACAATGTTTTATGAATGAAACACAATTTATATTAATGACTGTATAGAAATCAATAAAAAAATTATATAACAAAGAAGGATCAATTGTTAGAAAATACCATCTTTATAATACAAAGGTCAGAGATCCCCTGGTACAATTTTGTCTGACCAATGACTTATTAACTGAAATTATGATTTTTTTTACATTTAAAAAAATTACTTTTAATGAAAGTTTACAGAGATTTTGGATTTCCATTCATTCATTGTTGCACTTTTCTTCCTGCCACCCCTCGCCCACCAGTTCACTCTTCTCTTTGAAAAGTAAAAGAAAAATTCTTTCATTTTTATGCAATCCCTCCCCCCATGTCCACTCCACTAAGCAGCCTTCATTCTGGAATCCTGTCTTGACAATAATACCATATATCCCTTTTAAACAGTTCTCTCACTTATCTGTTTCAATACAGTATACATTATTTATCCTCTCTTTCTCAGGCTCCCCTCAACCCCGATGTCAGTTCCATTTTAAAACAGTGGCACTATGCAATATTTGTCTTTTTGTGACTGAGATATTTCACTCAGTGTAATGCCCTCCAGAGTCACACTTTTTGTATAACATTTCATGAGTTCCTTGTTTTTCAATGCAGCATAGTATTCCATTGTGTGACTATACCACAGCTTCTCTATCCATTTGCTTGTTGGTGGGCACTTGGGTTGTTTCCAAGTCTTTGCTATTGTGAACAAAGCCACAATAAACATGGGTGTTCATGAAATTATCATTTAAAAAAAATATACAGGGTCATCCCTCCATTCCGGAAGCCGGCCAGCTAAGCAGGTGGGATGGTTGGCGTCTCCATGGCGGTTCCTCTTGGTGGCAGTCAGGCAAGGGAAGTTTCTGGAGTCTTTTGTGTTGTGTGTTACTGTCCTTTTTTGCCTTCAAAGCTGAGTGGGCAACTCTGACCCTTAGAGTAAGGGGATTTAAGGGTGGGGTCAAGCCTGCACAGCCTGCTCCAGGCCCTAGCTTCAAATCCTATTACCTGTGATTCAACGGCACTTAACAATAATACCATCACCAACAGCATAGAGAAAGAGAGAGTGAGCAGTAGGCCTAGCAGACAGAAAGCCATACTCCCAAGCCAAAGGTGGGTGACTCTACTCTGAGGCCCTCAGGCCTGACTTTAACTGCTTTTGGTGAAACAATCTTCTAGGTCGTGTAACCCTGGTATGTCCACTTGCTGTACAGAGGTAACTTGTGGTTTCTGTGAAGCCGAATACTGTTACTCATGGTGGACAATGTTTGGTGAAGCTTCCCAATTAAAACAAGCTTGGAAGCAGAAGTGGCATCCACTTCCACAATAGCTTGCCTCTGGAAACCCTATGAACCTGGAGAAAGGATGAACATTATACAGGAAGTGTCCAGGACTTTCATTCATAGGGTCACTATGAGTCACCTGCGACTCGACAGCACTTAACAACAACAACATACATGGTCATTATATATATGAACTGTGGATTGAATACACATAAATCAAATTGTGTATATTTGTGGAAACACATTGTGAAGAAACTCAATTCATCAGAACAAGGCCAAGTCCACCTGTGGAACAGACCATCAATTATTGCTCATGCCGGTTCAAATTGAAGATGAAGAAAATGAGAACAAGTTCACAGAGCAAAAATACAACCTCAAGTCTATCCCACCTGAAGATAGAGACCTCTCAATAATATATTCGGGTCCTTGAACACTAATGACTGAAAGTCAGACAAACTGTGGGATGACATCAGGGACATTGTTCATGAGGATGAAAAGAAAGAAAAGACAGAAAAGACCAAACATATGTCAGAAAAGACTCCAAAACTTGTTCTTGAATATGTTGTTGCTATGTGCCGCTGAGGCACTTGTGACTCGTTGAAATCCTTTGTATAACAGATTGGAATCCTGCTCTATCCTGAGTCAACTGTTCCTCCACCCTCCCAAGAATGATGTCCCTCTCCAAGGACTGGTTCCTCCTTGCAACATGCCCAAAATATGTCAGACAAAGCTTCAGAATCCTTGCTTCCAAGAATGAGTCTGGTCTCATTCTCTCCAGGATGAACCTGTTTGTTCTCCTAGTAGTCCATTTCTCCTGTACCATAACTCAAAGGCATCAATCTTCTTTCTTTCATCCCTAGTCTTTGTTAAGCTTTCTGACACATAGCAAGTAATTGTAAAGACCATGGTCTGGATCAAGAGCACTTTAGTCTCCAGATTGATATTGTTGCTCTTCAGTACTCTGGAAAGCCTCCTTACAGGAGACTTTGCTAATGCAATTCATCTTTTTATTTCCTGGCTGCTGTTACCAAGAGTGTGATTGTGGAGCTGAGAAGCTAAAATAAAAGTAAGAGAGCTGATTAGATTTCAGAGGGTGACTCAAGATGGCAAAGCAAAATAAATAATAAAATGCGCAAGGACCTGGAGTTAGAAAACCAAAAGGGAAAAATACACTCAGCATTTCACAAGCTGACATAAAATGTCAAGTTTGAGTTGCAGTTGTGAAAGATTCTATTGGCAAAATATTGAAGGAAACATAAAAAGGAGATGGAAGCAATACACAGAGAGACAGAACAAAAAAGAATCAATTAATCGATGTCCCGCCACTTCAGGAGGTAAATTGTTTTGAAGGAAGAAATGCAAACTCAACTGAAAGCATTGGCGAAAAGCAAGGTTAAGGAATTGACAGAATACCAATAGAGATATTTTAACAAATGGATGCAATATTAATGGGCTCACTCATTCATGTCAAGAAATTTTGCAGACAGTTGCTTGACAAACCAACTGGTCTAAAAGCTCACTACTGTCGCTGAATTGGAACCAGCTCATAGTTGACCCTCCAGTAAGTTTTCGGAGGCTGTAAACTACATGGAAGGAGACTGCCTTTCCTCCTCCAATTGAGCTACTGGTGTATTCAAACTGTCAGAGAGACGCTACCTTTGGGTAAGCAGCACAACTCCCTAAAATTATGCCACTAGAGTCCAGGTAACCAACTGGGAGATAGTGGTATTTGTGTCCATTCTGAAATCCTATAATTCCAACAGAATATGAAAATTATAAAACAATGTCATTAATATTACATCCAAGTAAAATCTTGCTGAAGACAATTTACAAAAGGGTGGTGCAGTTCATCCACGGAAAGAATTCAAACAGAAAAGGAGGCAGAACAAGGAGTACCATTGCTGATATCAGATGGATCTTGGCTAAAAGTAGAAAATTCTATTAGATGTTTACCTGTGTTTTTATTTACAGTGCAAAGGTCATAGTAAACTATGGATAATATTGCAAAGAATAGGTGTTCCAGAACACTTATTTGTGCTCATGAGGAAACTGTACTTAGCTCAAGAAGCAGTAGTTTGTCAAATATTTCTTACCAGCCTGTGGGTTTACTTTTTACCCTGCTGGAGAATTTTTTTGATGTGCATAGGATTTTTTTCCCCAGAAGTTTCTATTCCTCTCTCTTTGTAGGTTTTTCACTATGCTTAGGAGTTCATGCTGTTAGGGCATTGTTCCTAGTTTTTCTCTGATGAATTTTATATTCTTTAGTTTTATTCTTAGGTCCCTGATGCACCTTGAGTTATTTTTTTGGTATAGTGTGAGGTGTGGATCTTGCTTAATTTTATACAGATGACTTTCTAATTTTGTCAATGCCATTTGTTATTAAAGAGGCTGTTGTTTCCCTACTTAACTGATTTTGTCTCCTTGTCAAAGATAAGCTGACCGTATCTGATAAGGGATTCATATCTAAAAATTTACAGAATTCCCCAGTACCTCAACAAAATAAGACAATCCAATCATAAAACAGGCACAAAATATGAAGAGACATTTCACCAAAGAACAAATTCAGATGGCCGACAAACACATAAAGAAATGTTCATTCAAAATCTGAGAGATTTTGAACTCTAGCTATCAAAAAAATGCAAATCGAAACAACAATCTTCTCACCCCTGCAACAATTGCCATTAAACAGGGCAGCAAACAACAAATGCTGACTTGAATGTGGAGAGATTGGAATTGCTGGTGGGAATGTAAAATGGTACAACTACTATGGAAGACAGTCTGGTGCTTTCTCAAAAACATGGAAGTTATATGTTGTTGTTGTTGTTGTTATGTGCTGTCGAGTCGCTTGCGACTAATAGTGACCCTGTGTACAACAGCCCTAAACTCCGCTCTGTCCTGTGCCAATCGCACTGTCTCTGACACTCCCATCCCAATTATCCCAGTCACTGAATCAATCCACCTCATAGAGGGCCTTCCTCTCCTGCGCTGTCCCTCCACCCTCCCAAGCATGATGTCCTTCTCCAAGGACCGGTCTCTCCTCACAACATGTCCAAAGTATGTTAGACGGAGCCTCAGAATCCTTGCCTCGAAGGAGCCACCCAGTTTAAACCTTTCCAGGACAAATCTGTTTGTTTTCCAAGCAGTCCATGGTATTCTCAATACTCTTCTCCAGCACCACAGCTCAAAGGCATCAATTCTCCTTCTATCCTCCTTGGTCATTGTCCAACTCTCTGATGCATAACAGGTGATTGCGAAGACCATGGCCTGTATCAGACGCACCTTAGTCTCCAGAGAGACAGCATTGCTCTTCAGTACTTTGGAGAGGTCCCTAACAGCACACTTTCCCATGGCAATGCGCCTTTTAATTTCCTGGCTGCTGGTGCCAAGAGTGTTGACTGTGGAGCCAAGCAAACTAAAGCTGTGTACAATCTCAATCTCTTCACCATGCATACAGATGCTGCCAATTGGTCCAGTGGTGAGAATCTTTGTCTTCTTGACATTGAGCTTCAATCCATATTGTAGGCTGCAGTCCTTGACACTCTGCAGCAGGCCCTTAGGTAGGCATTATATGTATGACAACAGCCCAGAATAAGAGGTACACTGAAAAGAGGTCTGGGGGATGGGAAGGTAATTGTGCAACAATGAATGAATATTTTTAAAAAGTGAACTGGAGGGAGCTCTGGTCTGGTGGCCCAGTGGCAAAAAGCTGCACTGCAGTCCTAGAAGTACGTGGTTCAAATCTACCAGATACTCTGCTGGAGAAGGAGGGGCAATCTCCTTCTGTACCTGTCAGATCTGATTTGATGGTACACACACAATAAAAGGGGGAAAAAAAGTGAACCTGGGGAGAGGGAAGGGAGACGGGTGGGTAAAAACGTGCAACAATGAATGAATGAAGGAAAATCTAACTTTTCTGTAAACTTTTGTTAAAAATCACAATTAAAATTTTAAAATTTCCTAAAAAATTTGAAATAGAAATATCGTTTGACCCTGCTATCCTACTATTGGGAATATACCCTAAAGAAATCAGAGCCATAACACAAATACATATATGCACAACTATGTTTATTGCAGCATAATAGGGAAGAGATGGGAATAGGGAAGCAGCACAACTGCCCATTAACAAATGAGTGGATAGAAAAACTGTCGTACATTCACATAATGAAATATTACACAACATAGAAAAACAATGAATTTATAAAACACTACAAAATATGGATGACTCTCGAAGGCAGTATGCTGAGTGAAATCTCAGTCTCAAAAGGATGAATACTGTACAAGATCACCGTTATAAAATAGGATTTACATGGGGTGGGGGAAATGGTAGGGGACAACAGGAAAAGAGTGGCTATATAATGAACACTTCACTGGAATAGCTCAAGGACATGACTGTCAGAAAGGAATATATAAATAGGCATTATATGTGCAACAATTAACAATCTAGAATAAGAAGTTCATTACAAAGTGAATTGGAGGAGGGGGAGGGAAGAAAATGTACATCAATGAATGAATGAATGAAAACTCAAACTTTCTGTAAAACTAAAACTTCCAGTAAAATAAATTTTTTTAAAAAATTTAGGTTGTTTATTTTTCATTTCAATGAACATCTACAGAGATTTTGGAATTCCATTCATTCATTGTTGCATCCTTCTCCCCGCACAAACCTCTTCCCCCCCCTCCCCGTTTGCTCCTCTCCTTGAAAAGCAAAAGAAAAACTCCCTCAGTGGTACACAATCCCCCCCCCACCTCCCCAAACCCCACCCCCTAGCCCCAAATATAATCCACTCTGCAACCCTCATTGCATACTCCTACGATAAAAATAATGCCCTAAAATATAATACTTTTAGACTATTCTCTCCCCCATAGACTTCAATGCCGTAAACATATTTCATCCGGTTTTTCTTAGTCTTACCCCCACCCTAATGCCAGCCTCTAAAATAAAAATTTTTAAATATCCTAGAAAAAAGAAGCAGCAGGAGAAGCAGCAGCAGCACCAGCATGAACAAAACAAGAGGCTACTGCATGGTTTAAAATCAAGAATGGTATGGATCAGTGTTGTATTCTTTCACCACACTTATTCAGTCTATACACTGAGAAATAATCTGAGAAAGTGGACTAAATGATAAAGAACATAGTATCAGGATTAGAGGAAGACTTATTAACAAATTGCATTATGCAGATTTAAACAACCTTGGTTGCCAAAAATGAGGAGTTGAGGCATTTACTGCAGAAAGTCAAGGACTGCAACCTTCAATATAGATTGAGTTCAACATCAAGAAAACAAATCCTCCAAGAAAACGTCCTCCAATACAGATGCCATATTCTTCCTTATAGAGTCCAGCCTCTTGGATGATATGTTCCGCACAAAGACTGAAGAGATATGATGCATAGACAGAGATAGAATGCATTTCTGGAGTACACCTTTCCTGACTTTGAATCATGCAACATTTCCTTGCTCTGTTCTGACAAGTGCCTCTTAGTCCAAGTAGAGGTTTCACATAAGCATAGTCAAGTGTTCTTGGATTTCTATTCTTCTCAGAGTTAACCTTAGCTTGTTGTGATCTGCACAAATGCCTTTGCATAGTCAATGATACACAGACATTCTTCTGGTACTCTCTGCTTTGATCCAAGATCCAGCTAATATTGGCTATAATATCCCTAGTGCCACAGCCTCTTCTAAACTCAGCTGCACATCTGAAAGTTAGTTACTTGTTGAAGTATTATTCCAGTTGCCTTTGGATAATTTTCAGCAGGATCTTGTTTGCATGTGATATTAAAGACATTATTTCTACACTCTGTTGGGACATATTCTTTTGGAATGAGAATAAATATGGATCTCTTCCAGTTCATTAGCTAGGTTGTTGTCCTTCAGATTTCTTGGCATCCAGAGCAGCATTTGTTTGTTGCAAGAGGTCAACTGGTATGCCGTCAATTCCTGGGGCCTTGGGGTTTGTTGGGGTTTTGTTTGTTTGTTTTTGCCAATTCCTTCAGAGCAGCTTAAACTTCCTCTTCTATCACCATACGCTGATGATCCTATCTTGTTTCATTAAATTCTTCTGGGTCAGTCAGTTCTTTTCTGTGCATTGACTGTGGAGTCTTTCCCTCTTCCTTTGATGCTTCTGGGATTATTGGAATATTCTGCCCACAGCATCCTTTAACTATTTTAACTTAAGACTTGAATTTGTTCTTCAGTTCCTTCAGTTTAAGAAATGCTGATCAGGCCTGGGAAGCCAATTGCGGTCTCCCACCTTAAGGAAGGGCAAGAGAGCCCCTGCAATAAGCAGCCCTCCAAAGGCCCAAGGGGGACTTGGGGTTCAGCCAGGGGTGGTTTGTGAGCTGGATTTTTGTGGGAGTCCCTTCCCCACTTACACAGACGATTTAAGGAAGCCTTCCCCAGCTTCTGCCTGCAGGACACCCTCCCACCAGCGCCTGCAGCCTCAGGGCCAGTCCATTGTATTATATCTTGTGTTGGAAATGTCAACCATTGGTCACTTGGGGACCCACACACCTGGTCCCACTGTTGTCCCGCTGTCCAGCCCTGCCACCCTGAACGCCCCTTGGGTTTCTCTGGTTTCTGGGAGCTGTACACCTGTTCATCTATCGTAGAGTAATCCCCGTGGCTCAATTATTACCATAGTGTGATGTCATTTTGTGCTATTTTGAACAATTAAAGGACGTTTTTGGGAAAAAAAAAAAAAAGAAATGCTGATCAGGGGAGCTCTGGTGGCCTAGTGGCAAGAAGCTGTACTGTAATCCCAGAAGTACACGGTTCAAGTCCACCAGATGTTCTGCCAGAGAAGGAGGGACAATTTCCTCCTGTACCTGTCAGATCTGATTTGATGGTACATGCACAAAAAATATAGTAAAAAAAGAAATGCTGATAAAGTTCATCCCTTTTGATTTTCTAACTCCAGCTCTTTGTACATTTCATTATAACAATTTGCTTTGTCTTCCTGTGAGACTGGAGACAGATGATAGAATTCTGTACAAACAATGATTTATTCATTGCAAATACCTTTTATAAAAAATACAAACAGTGACTATACACATGGACCTCACCTGACAGCATGCATAGGAATCAGACTGATTACATATGTGGGGAAAAATTGCTGGAGAAGCTCAATATCAACTGTGAGAACTAGGCCAGGTGCTGATTGAAGATTAGATCATCAGCTACTCATATGCAAGTTGAAACTGAAGCTAAAGAAAAGCATATCAAAACCACAAGAACCAAAGTTTGACTTTGAGTCTATCCCTCCTGAATTTAAAAACCATCTCAAGAACAGATTTGAGGCCTTGAATACTAATGAGCGAAGACCAGATGGGCAGTGGGAGGATATCAAGAATATCATCGATGAAGAATGCAAAAGGTCATTACAAAGACAGAGGTAGGAAAAGGACCAAATGGAGTCATAAGAGACCTTGAATATTGCGCTAGAACACCGAAAAGCCAAAACAAAAGGAAGAAATCAAGATGTTAAGGACTTGAACAGATTTCAAAGGGCAGTATGAGAAGACTTAACTCTTAGATGTTACAAAATTCTCAGTCCTGCCAGAAGCCCAAGATATGGAGTGTGTTCTATTCTCACCATCAAAAAGAACTCAGAGGACCCACAAACTAGTGTCCTGTCAGACTTTTCTGCCTTCATAAAATTAAGAGTTTTGAGTAGCTACATAGGTTGGACACTACACAAGACCTGTGCCCTGGAAAAGTTGAAATTTAATGAGAAGCCCTTCTTCACTGTTTCTCCCTGCCAGATCAAAGTGGAACAAGGTTCTCTAGTACTCCAAATGTCAGCCTGAACTAGGTCCTCAAATTTTATAGTAACATTCCAGAAGAAAGTTTTGAATTATAATATTTCTAGTCTGACAATAGAGCTATATTTCCAGATTTTAGGATTGGAGTGAGACTCATCAACAACCTTAATTATGAAGATTACACAACCATGCTTGCTGAAAGTGAAGAAGACTTGAAACACTTGCTGCAGAAGATCAGAGACAATAACCTTCAACACGGATTGCAGCTCAACATCAAGAAGACAAAAATCTTTATCATTGAGCCAACAGGCAACATCATGATAGGTGGAGAAAAGATTGAAGTTGTGAACAATTTTATCTTGCATCAATTGACAATCAACACCTTTAGCATCAGCAGTCATCTGCAGTCAAAAACTTTTCGAAGGTGTTAAAAAGAGTATATCAGTTTAAAAACTAAGGTGCATCTGATTCAAGTCATAGACTTTTCAGTTACTTGTTATGCATCTGAAAGTTGGATAATATCTCCTTAAAACGGTTGTTGATATGTGTCGAATCACCTGCAACTCATAGCAACACTATGCTTAATAGTGCTGAACTCTACTCTGTCCAGAGCTACTCTCACTGTCTCTGGCACATCTCTTCTCATTACCACAGTTACTGTGTCAGTCCATCTCATCTGGAGTTTTCTTCTCCTGTGCTGTTGTCCCTCCACCCCTCCAAGTTCCTCTACTTAGAAAACCCTAAAGACTCAGCAAGAAAACTATTGGACGTAGTTGACCAATACAGCAAAGTAGCAGGATACAAGATCAACATACAAAAATAAGTTGGATTTCTCTACAG
>NW_006399984.1:3318378-3323166 GCF_000299155.1 Elephantulus edwardii | reverse complement strand
AATAAAATTTAATAATAATTAAAAAAAAAACTGGCCCCTACTGGCAACATAACCAAAGTATGTGAGACAGAGTCTCAAAATCCTTGCCTCCAAGGAGCAGCTTGGTTTCACCTGTTCTAGGACAGACCTGCTTGGTCTCTTCGAAGTCCATAGAATGTTCAGTATTCTTCTTTGGTCATTGTCCAGCTCTCTACTACATTGAAGTAATTGCAAAGACCATGGCCTGGATCAGGTGCACCTTTGCATCCTGTATCTATTTGGCTTATATGAGAGTTTAAAATTAAAGGCACTTGTGTGTATAAAAATAGAGCAGTCTAAAAAAAAGATAAATAGAGCAGTCTAATAATGAAGGCTTAGCTTCATTTTAAAGTCTTGTTGAGTCACAAATGTATATTCAAAGCTGTCTTTCCAAGCTCTGTCCCTTTAACCTGGATTACCTGGAAGACAGATGTTCCTTTTACCTTAGGTTTAGCAGGTGCAGGCTAGATAATCTATTTTCAAAGGATCATTTTCATTACAATTAATTTGATGCAAGATGCTATAGTCTGGAGGGCCTTGATGTACAGCATTGTGGATAGATTTTTACAATAGAATCCAGAAATAGAAAAGATTGAGGAAGAGATTTTACAATTCTGAGAAATTCTTGTCACTATCCTGGAGCCACTCTGTGATCAACTGAATGGGATGTACCTTTGACAAATTATGTAAACTCTGACTTTATGGAAGCTGCCAAATTCTAGGTCCTAAAAAATGCTGAGTTTAACTGTCCTCATGATCCTTCAATCAGTTATGACTAATATTGAGTTCCCACTCCATGTGCACAAGAACTTACTCTCTTTCCTTTAGGCTGGTGAAACAGCCATTTTCATTCTGTGACGATTTCAATCCCTCAATAAACTTAATTTGCTTTAAGCAGACGTAAATGATGTGATATTCTTTTGTAACAAACTACAACAAAACATGACCTCTGGGAAAACTTTGTTGATGTCCCATAGCTCCCAGACCCAAGAAATGGAAAGTCCCCAAGGTAAAGAGACTGCTCGTCAAGATTTGGAAATGTAAGGCTCTGATTTTAGGCTCCCTTACTCACACACGCAAGTGGCTTTTAGACTTCCATGTACAATGGCTGAAAAATATTGCCTAGCCTTTCAGCTGAGTAGCCTCTCCAAACTTTAGAGCTGCAGCACAATAACCGTTTGTACCCTCCATGACTGTTCATGTAACATAGCCTACACCTGAACTCTCTGAACAGAAATCACAGACCCCACTACAACCTGCAAACCTGATTCTCGCGAGAGTAGTAACCCCGTGAAGGTCCAACTATCGCGCGAGAGGCAGTAACCTCGTTAAGTCCCACCCCAGGGCTCAGTGGTGTCGACTTTAGCGGAGGATATGGCGGGAGCTCGGTTTCCGTGTGGAAGGCTTGATCAACAGCAAGATTTAGAAGTACACAAGCTGATTCGGCATGTGACAGGCCTGCAGGATGAAACTGACTCTAACTTCCAACTCGCTCTACATTTTGCTTGGTCCAACTTCAGGTATGTTGGCGCGTTGAACAAGCGGGTTTTTGGGCCAGTCACCACCGAATGTTGGAGCCCGCTGTTCGTGACAGATGAGGTGTTTTGGGGTGGGCACAGATGGCCACTGGAAAACTCTAGGAGGTGCCGTTGCTGCTTTTCCGCAGGATGCCCGCGCCGCACACACACGTGTGTCATCACACACACAGTTGAGATTGTTGAGTGTCCCAGCAGGTCTTTGTCCCCGTGCACTTAAAACGGAATGGGTGGGTAAATTAATTTTCAGAGTAAACAAATGATCTTTCCCTGTTTAGCATTGCATTCTCACTTACTCGCTCTTCCTGCTTAGGCCACTCCTGACCGCTCTTACCCAGGCTGCCTGGGGAGATACAGGGGAAGGAACATACAGGGTAGAGGAGGGGAGCGCGGAAGATGGAAACGGCTCCTTCGCATGGCGAAGAGAATCAGAAAGACCATTAGGAAAAGAGCCCCATGGCCTCGGAGAGGACAACGCCGAGAGCTGCTGCTTCAGAGAAAGATTCCTTGAAAACTAGTGAGAGACTCCCTTACACAGCTCCAGAGCCAGTCACTCCGACTGGGGCAGCCCCAGCCCTAATAAACTTGCCTGCAGTGTCAGTGTCCCTTGAGATGGTTCTGGTTGGACGCGATGATTAGGGATAAATGAAATCAAGGAACGTGGGACTGTCAGGCAGCAGAAGTTCTCATCTGTCAGTGTCTCTGGTTATTTCAGCACTACTGCAGACAGTGGATGGCTTCGCAGTTGAAAGGCATCCCTGACGAAGGAGTGGCATACACTTTTCAACGATGAGGGACTGTGGCAGGGAAACAGCTCCTAATGCAGAGAAGACAGGGGGCACCACCACTAGTTTTAATGCAAGTTCACTGAGGATAGGCCTCGATCATGGTACATTTTGTTCATAGTTAAGTCTAGCACCTAGAAGTTACTGACAGAGTACTCAAGGATAACTTAAACTACAGCTCATCTAATTAGCTTTTAATTAAATTCAAAACGTTGCCTGATTTTGGTATTAAGGTTATGCTTGCTTCATAGAATGACCCTGGGAGTGTTCCTTTTGTTTTGCTTTTAAACAGTATTGTGATAGAATTTATTTAAGTAGAATTGGTGATAGATCATCTCTGAGTTCACCCGTGAAACTGTCTGGATCAGGAATTTTGAGGGAGGGAAGGGGCGATAAAAAGAGTCTTTTTATGACCTTATCAGTTTCTTCTTTTTGTGATGAAAGTTTGTTCAAGTGTTCTACTTCTGTCTATTTCAATTTGGGTAGAGTCTGGGTTTCTAGGAATTTGTCCATTTTTTTCTAGAATTTATCAAAGTTTAGCTTTTCATAATATTCCGGTATTAATTGATTTCATGTCAGCTGGTTCTGTTGTGATGTCATCTGTTTCATTTTCTATGCAAGTTATTTGTATCTTCTCTTTCTTTTGTTAAGTTTGCCAATGTTTTGTCATTTAATTAACCCTTTCAAAGATCCAACTCCTGGTCTTATTGATGGTTTAATTTGTCTGTTTTCTAACCTATTGGTTGCATCCCTTATCTTTCCTGGTCTGTTTCCTGGAGGTGGTAACTAGTTTCATTCGATGTTGATTAGGCCTTGACGGCACTTAACAACAACAACATGTTGATTGGAAACATCCACTTCCTAAACAACATGCCTCCAGAAACTATGAACTTTGATAAGGCTTCAGGCCTTTTGTTTGTTCATAGAATCGCTGTGAGTCATGCTTGACTAAAAGACAATCAATCATCAACAACAACATGTTGAAAGTTTCTACTATATCATCCTTATTGCTATTTGTATTTTCGTACTTTTCTATTGTTTCTAGTATTGTGTTGGTTGTACCCTGTCTGTCTTGTATTGATTTTAAAAATTATTTTATCTCTTTTCTTACGATTTTGTTTCTCTTTTCCATCATTCCCCCCCCCCCCATAATTTTGTAACGTATTCAGTACCAATTCTTGAAACTCCACATTGGTGTATTTCTTGTACCTTCCTGCCTCTAGAGTATTCATTAAGTCTGCTTTTTTTGGCAAAGGGGTTTTGTTTTTTGTGATATTTGAATATGATTGTTGTTTCTATGACATTATGTGGGTTTCTTTTTTAAAAAAATATTATTTTATTAATTTTAATGAACATTTACAGAGATTTTGGATTTTCATTCATTCATTGTTGCACTTTTTTTTTACTCCCCTCCCCTCAGTTCATTCCGTCAGAGTAGGGAGTTAGGTACCAATTCTTTATTTTTGTACTATTAGTTACCTGAGTGGAGTTTTCTCAGCTTTTCTTCTCTGGCAGAGACCAAGCCTGGAGAAGGAGTGTTCTCACCAGCAGCAGCATCCGCAGCAGCACTAGTGGCTAACAGGCTTCAAAAGGAGTCTACAGTGTTCCTGTGTGCTCCTGGCCTGGACAGGTAGTGCTTGTTTACCAGCAGCAGTGTGCAGATGGTTTGATTCTGGGCCATGGCAGAAACTGAGCTTACCACTAGCAGCAGCAGTGACTGGCAAGCCTCAGAGAGAGTCTGCAGCTTGTGTGCTACTCGGTGAGGCAAGAAGTGTGCTCACCAACAGCAGGAGGAACAGGAGCTGGCAGGCTTCAGGAGTAGGCCTGTAGCCTGCTGGCACGTTTTAGATCAGTGTTAAACAGTGTTAATATTCTGTCTGATTAGAGTTGTTGTTATGTGCCATCAAGTTGGAACTCTTATAGATGGCCCTTCAGGGGGTTTTCAGAGGCACTAAATCAGACAGGAGGAGATTGCCCATTTTTCTTCCATGGAGCAGCAGGTTGACTTAAACCACATGCCTTTGAGGTTGCAGCACAGCTTCTTACAGTTAGGGCACCAGAGCTACTTCTGTTTTGAGTAAAAATCTTTAGCAGGAAACAATTTTTCAATATTTATTGTCTTGATGGAGACAGGACACATCCCTGGCGTACACCCTTCCCAATTTTGAACCATGCAGTGTTATCCTGCTCTGTTCTGACTACGGCCTCCTGGTCCAAGTATAGGTTTCGCATTAGCACAATTAAATGTTCTGGGATTCCCATTCTTCTCAGAGTCAGCCACAGTTTGTTATGATCCACACAGTTGAACACCTTTGCATAATCAATGAAACACAGATAGATATTCTTCTGGTATTCCCTGCTTTCAGCTATTAACAGTCTATTAATCTGCGTTATGCAGATGACACAACCCTGCTTGCCGAAACTGAGGAGGACCTCATGCACTTGCTGCG
>NW_006399984.1:3317294-3318018 GCF_000299155.1 Elephantulus edwardii | reverse complement strand
GGACAATGACTAGGGAGGACAGAAGGAGAATTGATGCCTTTGAGCTGTGGTGCTGGAGCAGAGTATTGACTGTACCATGGACTGCCAAGAAAACAAACAGATTCATCCTAGAGAGGATTAAACCAAGCATCTCCTTGGAGGCAAGGATTCTGGGGCTTCGTCTCACATACTTTGGGCATGTTGCAAGGAGGGCCAGGTCCTTGGAGAGGGACATCATGCTTGAGAGGGTGAAGGGACGACGCAGGAGGGGAAGACCCTCTATGAGATGGATTGATTCAGTGACTGCAGTTGGCACAGGATAGAGCAGAGTTTAGGGCTGTTATACATAGGGTCGCTATGAGCCGCAAACGACTCGACGGCACATAACAACAACATTGTCTTGATTATCAACCTTAATAATCCTAGACATAAAATATTTACTCAGAATAAGAATAGGCAGCTAGCCAACTTGTGAAAGCATACCAAGGTTCTAAATTAATACATGGGCTACTTAGATGTAAAATGACATGTTGTTGTTATGTGCCGTCTAGTTGTTTGCGACTTACGGGTACCCTACATACAAGCCTTAAACCCTGCTCTATCCTGTATCAACCTCACTGTCTCTGACACACTCAATCCCACGACCCCAATCACAGAATCGATCCATCTCATCGAAGGTCTTCCTCTCCTGCGCCGTCCCTCCACTCTGCCAAACATGATGTCCCTCTCCAAGGACCAGTCCCTC
>NW_006399984.1:3314979-3316344 GCF_000299155.1 Elephantulus edwardii | reverse complement strand
GAGCAAATATCGATCTTTTCCAGTCAGTTGGCCCACTGTCTATCTGCCAGATTTCTTGGCACAACTTAGTGAGCACATCCAGGGCAGCGTCTGTTGTTGAAATATGTCAGTTGGTATGCTGTCAACTCCTGGAGCTTTGTTTTTTGCCAGTTCTTTCAGAGCAACTTGAACTTCCTCCATCACCACAGGCTCTTGCTCATATGTTATTTCATGAAATTCTTCTGTGTTAGCCAATTCCTTCTGATACAGTGACTCTGTGCACTCCTTCCATCTTCTTGAATTTGTTTTTCAACTCCTTCATCTTAAGAAATGTTGAGCAAGTTCCGCCCTTTTGATTTTCTGACTCCAGCTCTCTGCACATTTTATTAAAGTAAAGATACTTTGTCGTCCCAAGCTGCCTTTTGAAATTTTCTATTCAGCTCTTTGATTTCCTGATTTCTTCTTTAGCTTTGGCTTCTCAGCACTCTAATGCAATATTCAGTCTCATCTGACATCCATCTTGATCTTTTCTTCTTCTTCAGATTTTGTAATGATCTTTTCCGTTCTTCATGGACGATTTTCTTGATATCCCCCCCAGAGCTCATTTGGTCTACGCTTATTGGTGCCCAAGGCCTCAAACCTGTTCCTGAGATGGTTTTGAAATTTGGGTGGGACAGACTTAAGGTCAAAATTTGTTCCCGTGGATTTGACTTACTTTTCATCAACTTCAGCTTGAACTTGCATATGAATAGTTGGTGGTCTGTCCCACAATCAGCACCTGGCCTAGTTTTCACAGCTGATATTGAGCTCCTCCAGTAAGTCTATCCACAGATGTAATCGATTTGATTCTAGCCTTCTGTGCCAAATGACTTTTCTACTCATAGTTGTGCCATGACGTAGATGGATGCCATTTTTTTTACCCGAAAGTGACTTTAAAAGTTACTGTCTTTTACTGACTGAGAATCTAAATTGTGCTTGGTAAAATGATGCTCTTACATAGTTAGAGACTCAACAACAGAAAATCCTCAAAGTATTGTAGAGTTGATTCCAATTTACAATCCTCCCTCAAGCGTCCAAGGTTAAAATGTAAGAAGGGGAAAGTACTCATCTTTTACTTGAGCAGCTGTCAGTGGATTCAGTTTATCTCTTTGCATTTAAAAGTGCTGTTTGCTACAGACTAGGCCACAAGAGCTCCTTCACAAACTACATTACTAGGATTAGAATCAGTTTTTTTAAGTACTAGTTACTAGCTTTGATACCAAAAATAGAAATCAATGATACTTTAAAAAATGAGCTGTTGGTGTTTAAATAATTTTATTAATTTTAATGAACATTTACTGAAATTTTGGATTTCCATTCATTCATTGTTGCACTATTTTCTCTACC
>NW_006399984.1:3311752-3312909 GCF_000299155.1 Elephantulus edwardii | reverse complement strand
ATCCTCCAGGGTCACCCATTTTGAATAATATCGCATGAGTCCTTGTTTTTCAATGTTGCATAGTATTCCATTGTGTGTATATACCACAGCTTCTCTATCCATTCGTTTGTTGATGGGCATTTAGGTTGTTTCCAACTCCTTGCTATTGTGAACAAAGCTGCAATAAACATGGGTGGTGTGCATATATCTGCTTGGATGTCTGTTCTGGTCTCTTTGGGGTATAGTCCCAGTAGTGGAATTGCTGGGTCAGATGGTATCTCTATTTGCAACTTTTTGAGAAAGCGCCATATTGCCATCCACAGGGGTTGCACCATTTTACACTCTCACCAACAGTGAATAAGGGTTCCAGTTTCTCTACAACCTCATCAGCATTTGTTGCTTGCTGTTCTGTTAAATTTTACTATTCTGACTGGATGAGGTGTTTATATTTTTGAGAGTTGTGGCTGTGTTCTGTGTCTCTGGTTCTTCTTTACTACCCATTGAGGCAATTTGTAATGTTGTTGTTATTGTTATGTGTCTTCATGTTGCCTGTGACTCATAGCGACCTTATGTACAATAGCTCTGAAGCCTGCCCTGTCCTAAGCCAGTCTCACTGAGTCTGACACACCTACCTCTATTACTCCAGTTACTGTATCAATATATCTCATTCAGGATCTTCCTCTCCTGTGCTGTCCCTTCACACTTTCAAGCATGATGTCCTCATCCAAGGATCGGTCCCTCCTGGTCACATGCCCAAAGTATGTGAAATGGAGCTTCAAAATCCTACCCTCCAAGGAGAAACTTGGGGGGGTTCACCCTCTCCAAGACAGACTTATTTGTTTTCTTGGTGGTCCATGGTATGTGTTCTCCAGCACAGCAACGCAAAGGCATCAATTCTTCTATGTCATCCTTAGTCATTATCCAGCTCTCTGATGCATAGCAATTAATTACAAAGACCATAGCCTGGATCAGGTGCACCTTAGACTCAAACTGACTTCATTGCTTCTTAGTACTTGGCAGAGGTCCCTAAAAGCAGATTAATGTAATTAGTCTTTTTATTTTTTGTCTGCTGGTGCCTAGAGTATTGATTGTGAAGCCAAGCAAGCTGTAACTGTTAAAAAACTTGATCTGTTCAGCAAAGTAGCAGGATACAAGATCAACATACAAAAATCAGTTGG
>NW_006399984.1:3297792-3309479 GCF_000299155.1 Elephantulus edwardii | reverse complement strand
CAAAGAAGATTAATCAGAACTGGCTTTGACAAGCACTGTGGCATTTGGACAAGAACAAACTGGGAGGAGGGTAGAGAGAATAGTGCAACAAGGAATGAATGGAAACCCAAAATCTCTGTAAATGTTTATGAAAATTACTAAAATATAGGAAAAAAAAACACAAAAAAACTTGATCTCTTCTCCATCCATCATGGGGCATGACCCTGTAACCATCCATCATTGGCCCAGTGGTGAGAATCTTTGTCTTCTTGATGTTTAGCTTCAATCCATATTGAAGACTATAGCCCTTAACCTTGTGCAGCAAGCACTTCAGGTTTTCTTCAGTTTCAGCAAGCAAGGTTGTATCATATGCATAATGTAGGTTGTTGATGAGCCTTCCTCCAATCCTGATGTCACATTCCTCCTCATAATGCCCAGCCTCCTGAATGATCTGTTCTGCATTTGTATTAAAAAGATATGGAGACTGATGCATCCCTGATTCACTCCTTTACTGATTTTGAGCCATGTGATGTTTCCCTTCTTTGTTTTGAGTTCTGCTTCCTTGTCCAAGTGCAGGCTTCACATAAGCACAATTAAATGTTCCACGGCAACTTGATGTTGGCTCTAGAAATTCAAAGACAGATGAAATATGGTGTCTAGACCCTCAGTTAGATGGATTGACACAGTGATGGCAGCAGTTAGCTCAAACTTGTCAGAAATGATGAGAATGGCACAGGATAGGACAGGGTTCAGATCTGTTGTTCATAGGGTCATATTCAACTCCATGGGACCTAACAACACCTGTGAAGAAGACATACAAAGCAATTGACCAATCCATTGTTGTTATTTCTGACTTATGGTGACTCTACATGGCAGGATTGAACAGTCTTGTTGAGTTCCCACAGTTGTGATCTTTCAGTTACTTGTCACATACCAGTAGGTTCAAATTGCTAGCCTTTTGGTTAGCTGCTCAGTATTGAACTCCTGTGCTAAAAAGGCTGCTTTGCAGTATGATGTGGTACCAGGGAAACTTAACCTAGAAATAATTTTAAAAATTATGAATTACAATAAGAAAAAATTCAACCATTTTTCTTCAGTTATGGATGAAGATAACAACGGCAATAGTTGTTAAGTGCCATGGAGTCAACTGCAACTCATAGTGACCCTGTAAACAACAAATCTTTTTTGTTTTAAATTTTATTATTTTTTGTGTGTGTGTTTGTACCATCAAATTGGATCTGAATGGTACAGGAAGAGATTGTCTCTCCTCCAGCAGAGCATCTAGTGAATTTGAACCGTGCTCTTCTGGGATTGCAGTGCAGCTTCTTGCCACTAGGCCACCAGAGCTCTCTGTAAACAACAGATCTTTTTTTTCCTTGTAAACAACAAATCTTAATCTTCCCTTTCTTGTGCCATCTTCACAGTCTCTGACATGCTTGAGCCCTTTGTTAGTCACAGTCTCAGTCTATCTTGTTGATGGTCGTCCTCTCTTACGCTGACCTGCCACCTTACCCAGCATGATGTCTTTTTCCAAGGACTGACTGTCCCCTCCTGCTAACATATCCAAGGTAAATGAGACCAGGTTTCACCATCCTTGTCTCTAAGGAACACTCTGCCCCGTAGAGTGACCATAATAAGTCAGAAGCAACTCAGCAGCAATGGGCTTGTGTTTGGTCAATTGCTCTATATGTTTGCCTTCCTTATGGAACACCTCAAGAAGGCCTGTGTTGTACCTCCTCCAAGGCCTCCAAGTACTCTTTTTACACACCACATTCTTCTTCTGTCATGCTTATTCATTGTCCAACTTTTAGATACATAGCAAGTTTGGTCTTTGCACTTCAGTATTTTGGAGAGGTCCTTGACAGCAGATTTAACCAAAGCATTACATCTTTTGATTCCTTGACTTCTAGTACTACGGGCGTTTATTATGGATCTAAATAAAATGAAATAATTGACAGTTTCAGTCTTTTCTCCATATATCGTGATATTGCCTATTGACCTAGTGGTGAGGATTTTTGTCTTCTTGAAGCTGAGATTTAATCCAGATTGAAGGCAGTATTCTTTGATATTCTGCAGTAAGAATTTCAAGTTCTCCTCACTTTTTTCCCCCCAGTAAACATTTACATTGTTTATTTATTAAGTTATAGCAGTTTAGTACACAAATAGTGTGGATATATGTAGACCATTTTCTCAAATGGTGGGAAGACTTCAGGGATTTGTCAAGCTATTGGCCATCTTATAATCATGAAAGAGAATCAGAAATTCTAGCCGTGAAGTTTCCTGTTTGTTAGTTTCTCACTGAGCAGATTCTAATAGGTAATACGTGTTACTGTAGCTAAAACCGTCCATTTTAGTAGAAAGAAAGGATTCAATTTCTTGCATATTTTGTACTATTCTTTAGGAAGAGAAATGAGCTAGTCAGTGATTGTAAGGCAGAGAGAAGGGTCAGGCACTCAGCTATTTCTAGAAATCAGCCAGTTAGAAATAGCACACAGTCTCTTCTTTTGGGGTGACAGTCTAGGACATGGGATCTGTGACTTGGCAGCGTGGGTGACACTGACCCTCCATCGACCCACCACTGCTGTGTGGTTGCTTTCTTACTCAGCTCATATCTGATGAGCTGGCTTCGCTGGATGAGCTGGACCATCTCATTGGTTGCATGGCATGCAAACAGGAGCTAGTTTCGAGGCTGAACCTTTTAGGCAAATTTCATGAACATTGGAGAGTAACAGCAGAGAGCAAATGCCGTCTGGCCACTGATGGTCTCCAGAGACTTCTTCATGTCAGAAGTCCTTGCTGTGGACATAGCCACCTTCCACACCAGCATGCCTGCCATGGCCATGCCAGTCCTGCAGCTACTTGGAGTCCAAAGGCAAGCAGGTATTACCTCTCCTCACTTTCAGCAATCAAGGGTGTATCATCTGCATAATCCAGCTTATTAATACTTCTTCTTCCAATCTTGATGCCACAAATTCTTCTTCATAGAAGAAGCTTCTCAAATGACTTGCTTAATATGTTGTTAACATGTCCAAAGTATATTAGACGAATCTTCAGAATCCTTACCTCCAAGGAGCAGCCTGATTTCAGCCTCTCTAGGATGAACTTGTGTGTTCTCCTAGCAGTCCGTTTAGTATTCTTTTCCAGCACCACAGCTCAAAGGCATCAATTTTCCTGTTATCCCTAGTCATTGTCCAGCTTTCTGATGCACAGCAAGTAATTGCAAAGAAAGTATTATAATGAAATGTGTAAAGAGCTGGAGTCAGAAAATCAAAGGGGCCGAACTCACTCAGCATTTCTTAAGCTCAAGAAACTGAAGAACAAATTTAAGCCTTGAGTTGCAATACCTAAGGATGAATGTTGTTGTCGTTGTTGTTATGTGCCGTCACATCGTTTGTGACTCATAGCAACCCTATGTACAACAGCCCTAAACCCTGCTCTATCCTGTGCCAATCACACTGCCTCTGACACACCCATCCTGATTACCCCAGTCACTGAATCAATCCATCTCATAGAGAGTCTTCCCCTCTTGCGCCGTCCCTCCACCCTCCCAAGCTTGATGTCCCTCTCCAAGGACCTGTCCCTCCTTGCAACATGCCCAAAGTGTGTGAGACGAAGCCCCAGAATCCTTGCCTACAAGGAGTTGCTTGGTTTAACCCTCTCCAGGATAAATCTGTTTGTTTTCCTAGCAGTCCATGGTATGTACCCTCAATACTCTTCTCCAGCACCACAGCTCAAAGGCATCAATTCTCCTTCTGTCCTCCTTAGTCATTGTCCAACTCTCTGATGCATAACAAGCGATTGCAAAGACCATGGCCTGTATCAGGCGCACCTTAGTCTCCAGAGAGACCCTGTTGCTCTTGAGTACTTTAGAGAGGTCTCTAACAGCAGACTTTGCCATCGCAATACGTTTTTTTTTATTTCCTGGCTGCTGGTGCCAAGAGTGTTGACCGTGGAGCCTAATAAGATGGAAAGAGTATACAGAGTCATTGTACCAAAAGGAATTGGCGGACACAGAAGAATTTCATGAAACAATGCATAAGCAAGAGCCTGTGGTGATGAAAGAGGAGTTCAAGCTGCTCTAAAAGAATTAGTAAAAAACAAGGCCCCAGGAATTGACGGTATACCATTTGATATATTTCAACAAACAGATGCTGCCCTAGATGTGCTCAGCAAGTTGTGCCAAGAAATCTGGAGGACAACCACCTGGCCAACTGACAATAAGAGATCTATATTTGTTCCCATCCCAAAGACAGGCGATCTGACAGAGTGTGAAAATTATGCAACAAATATCATTATTATCACATGTAAGCAAGATTCTGCTGAAGATTATAAAAAAAAAAACAAAACAACAAACCAACAAACTGGAACAGCACATCAACAGAGAACTGTCAGAAGTGCAGGCTGGTATGGAAGGGGTTGTGATATTAGGGATGTTGTAGCTAATGTTAGATGGATCTTGGCTGAAAACAGGGAGTACCAGAAGAATGTCTATTTGTGTTTCACTGACTATGCAAAGGCATTTGACACTGTGGAACACAACAAACTGTGGCTAATTCTGAGAGGAATGGAAATCCCAGAACACTTATGTACTTATGTGAAACTATGCTTGGACCAGGAGGCAATCATCAGAACAGAGCAAGGAAACCCTGCATGGTTCAAAATTGGGAAGAGTGTACATCAAGGATGTATCCTATCTCCATACCTTTTCAATCTATATGCAGAACATATAAAGGAAATTTATTTTCCATTAGCTTACTCATACAGATTTTTTTTTCTTCTCTCACCCTCTTCAATCTATAATGCATGTACTGTTTTGGATTGCTAATGCCATTGTCCATTCATTTCAGACTGACTTTTGTTTCACCCTTTTCAATCTATTCATTCTGTTCCTGCTCTTACAGTATAATTTTAGTTGCTCTCATGGTTGCTAGTGTACCCATTGCTACACCTTGTTACATAATGCATTCAGAAAATTCAGCTCATTGCCATCAAGTTGGATCTGACTCTCCAGTGGTTTTTTTTAGAAGCTGTCTGTCATACAGGAGGATATGGCCCATCTTTCTCCTAAGTAGTAGTGTTGGGTTCATAGCAAAATTCCTTAACCTAGTAGGTCACCAGGATACCCTAATGTGTTAATAAAGAAGTATGTTACTGTACCACAAAGTTTCTTTTAAAACACCGATGCCACACACTTTTGAGACACCTCTTAGAAACACTTTTTTTTTGCAGTCATTTGCAGCAATGTGTTAATAGGGGGGAATGATTTGTTTTATATATATAATGAACATTTACAGAGATTTTAGATTTCCATTCATTGCTGCATTTTTCTCCCTGCCTACCCCTCCGCCCCAGTTCACTCCTCTCTCTGAAAAGTAAAAGAAAAATTCCTTCATTGGTATACAATCCTCCTGCCCCAAGTACACTCCACTATGCAACCTTCATTCTGGACTCTTGTCATAACCATAATCCCAATCATATATCACTTTTAAACTGTTCTCTCCCTCATCTGTTTCAATGCAGTATACACAATTTATCCAGTTTTTCTCAGTCTTACCCCACCCCTGATGTCAGTTCCGTTCTACAACAGTGGCACCATGCAGTATTTGTCTTTTTGTGACTGAGATATTTCACTCAGCATAATGTCCTCCAGGGGTCACCCGTTTTGAATAATATTGCATGAGTTCCTTGTTTTTCAATGCAGCGTAGTATTCCATGTGTGAATATACCACAGTTTCTCTACTATTCATTTGTTGATGGGCACTTAGGTTGTTTCCAGTTCCTTGCTATTGTGAACAAAGCCACAATAAACATGGGTGTGCATATATCTGCTTGGATGGCAGTTATGGTCTCTGGGGTATATTCTCAGTAGTGGAATTGCTGGCTCAAATGGTATTTCTGTTTGCAACTTTTTGAGAAAGCACCACACTGCCTTCCACGTGGTTGCACCATACATTGTTCTTATGTGCCGTTAAGTCGGCTGTGACTCATAGAGACCCTATGCATAGTAGCTCTGAATTCTAACCTATCGGGAGCCAGTCTCTCTGTCCTCGACATACCTAACCCTATTTCCCCAATTGCTGTGTCAGCCCTTTTCATCCAAGGTCTTCCTCTCCTGTACTCACTCCACCCTTCTGAGCATTTATGTCCTTATCCAAACCTGCTCCTTCCTGGCATCATGCCCAAAGTATGAGATGGAGCTTCAAATTCCTTGTCTCCAAGGAGCAACTTGGTTTCACTTTTTGTAGTACAAACTTGTTTGTTCTCTTGGCTGTCAAAACATTCTATATACGGTTGTATATATTCAATAACACAAGTATCAGAGTATCCCCCTTAAAAGGTGCTTTGGCTCTCCGTTACACCGAGAGTCTCAGGGTTTGTAAATGTGCACCCACAATTGACTTTGTTTGGGCACCCAGTGCTCTCTGAGAAATCCCCTACAGGGAGCTTGTTTGAAATGTAAATCCTGAGGCACTGAGCAAAGGTGACTGTAGCAGCCCAATTTCTCTGCAGGCAGAGGAGCTGACTAGTGTATGAGCTAGTGGCAGCTTCAGAAGCTGTGATGCGGCTGCTTCCTCCTCTGGCAAGCCAGGAGGACTGCAACCCAGCCACTGGAAGCTGAACTTCAAGTCACCCCGCTTGCCCTGAGGGATGTTGTTGTTGTATGTGCCACTGAGTAAGAATTGACTCATAGACAACTTTCCAGTGGTTTTCAGAGGCTGTAAATCACATGGTAGGAAATTGTTCACCTTTTTCTCAAAGAGCATCTCTTGGATTAGAATGATGCACCTCTGGGTTGACAGCAAAGCTCCTCATCTCCTAGACTACCAGAATTCCCTAAAGGAAGATTATGCATCCACATACCTTTGTATTTTATACATTTAAAGACATTCTAAAAAAGAGTTTACTGGGTTTCACCAGGATTCACTATGACGTAAAATTGATTAGGAGCACCTGCTCCTAATGTATCATGTTGGAAGTAACTATGGGAGGACATAACTAAAAGAAAAGATTGGAGAAGCGTAGGATTTGAGACCTGTGTCCCAAAGCATTCTTTGGGAATGCTTCATTCAATGCCTTGGTGAATGCTTGAGAAATCTCTAATGTTTGGGTGGTCTACCTGGCTGACAATGGAAAGATAATGGAGGAGAAGAACTGTACTTCTGGGGTTTAAGATTTAGTGTAGAATGTATGCAGGGGTGTCTTGTCCAATGAGCAAGGTAAGCAAAAACTAATTTATGGTAAACATAAGAAACTATTCACTACAGATTAGCAAATTAGAACAGATTAATTCATGCTTATCTTGCTTTGCAAGTGCTCCACTCTGACAGAGATTGTTAATTTGAAAAGAGGCTTTGATTACATAAGAAGGTGCTATGGAATTGGGAAAGAGAGCGTAACACCTTGAAGCAGAACCTTTGATATACTGAAAATGTGAAATTGTTCACTATAGACTAGTAAGTAATAAACTCATGCTTGCTTTGTTTTCTGGGTAATCAAACACTGGACAGACACAGGAGGGTGATGTTATTAGTCTACTTAGTAATATGTGACAAAATTGACATAAGAATTGAATTTTTAATTTCATTAGATTTCATCATTTCTTGGATGTCAACAGTCATAAAGTAGAAAAGACCGTGGCAGGGTAAGTCATTTGTATATGTTCCTATTTAGGTACATATTCAGAAACACATGTATTTTTATTGTAGATCTTTTTTTGTTAATACGGCTTTCTAACAGTTGATTTTATGTTTTAGAGTTCATGAAAAACTTATCATTCATTCTGATATCAACAAAGCTGCCAGTTGGAAGAGATTAACTGAAGAATTTCTAAATACATCGCTTCCAAATATAAATGAAACAAAGGTATGTCTTCTATTTTGAGGTTTCTATTATGTATTCTACTGTTTCTATTCTGATTGTCTTCAGCTTGCTTCTGCTAACATTTAAACATTCATTATATATATTTTTAAAATATTCATTATATATTTTTTTTTCTTCTTCATTATATTTTTATATTGCTCAATGGCTAGCAGTATCTTTTGGAAGAAGATGCTGTCAAATCCAGTATGTTGATAATAAAAATGCATGCTCTTCTTTAAGGATCTTCTCAGCCTCAGCCTGCTTTGAACATAGACTTCAGAGCTTGGCAAATGGTAATGGTCTGGATACCTTAAAATTTTTTAATTCCTTTTCAACACTTGTTGATTGTCTCAACTAGAAAAAGAACTCATTGCCATCAAGTCAGAACAGACTCATAGAGGACCCTCCACTGGATTTTTGATGACTGTAAACCACACAGAAGAAGATGGCTCATCTTTTTCCCTCAGAACTACTGATGGATTCAAACTGGCAGAGAGATGCTGCTACCTTTGGGTTAGAAACACAACGCTCTATTGGTAGTGCCATCAGAGCTGCCTATAGATTGCTATAGCTGCTTAATAGATTGCAGGCACTATTTTCAGTCCTTTCATATTGAGTCAAGAGTACCTTAGTTTTATATAGGGGCAAAGTGCAGGAGATGTAGGTTTAAGTTTATAGCTTTTCTTTCCCATGGGTATTGGAAGGAAATACACTTAATTTTCCCAAAGACAATTAGGGAATCTTATCTGAGTCTTGTGTGCAGAGTATTTATTGAGGGATAATCACATAGATGTGGCTGATCTTAGCTTCTCAATTTCTAGTCCTAGACAGATCTAACTGGTAGAGCTTGGTCAAGGGCCTCAGGTATGTAAAATTTAAAAAAAGGTTCTGTATAAATCTCCTTAGTGTAAAATGTTTTGTGAAATTACAGCATGACTCAAGACTTAAAGACATATGAAAACCTTAAGATTTATTCAGTTAGGCATTCCAAGGGCCCAAAGATCATCTCCCAGGAGCAGATCAAAAAGAGTTAAGAGTTCTAGAATGTTCAGCATTTGAGCAATGCAAGACTATTGAGTTAGCTAACAATTCATTGTACATATATGTCGATCACAACAAACTGTGCCTGACTCTGAGAAGAATGGGAATCCCAGAACACCTGATTGTGCTTGTCAGAACAGAGCAAGGAAACACTGCATGGTTCAAAATTGGAAAGAGTGTACGTTCAGGATGTATCCTATCTCCATACCTTTTCAGTCTATACGTGGAACAGATTATCTGGGAGGCTGGGCTCTGTGAGGAGAAATGTGGCATCAGGATTGGAAGCAGTCTCATCAACAATCTGTTACACAGATGATACAAACCTGCTTGCTGAAACTGAGGAGAACCTGAAGTGCTTGCTGCAGAGGGTCAAGGACTACAGCCTTCAATATGGATTGAAACTCAACATCAAGAAAACAAAGATTCTCACTGCTGGGCCGATTGGCAACATCATGATAGATGGTGAAGAGATTGAGATTGTTGACAGCTTTAGTTTGCTTTGTTCTACAATCAACACGCTTGTTACCAGCAGCCAGGAAATTAAAAGACAAATTGCATTGGAAAAGCATGTCATCAGAGACATATCCAAAGTACTGATGAGAAACAATGTCAGTCTGGAGATAAAGGTGCACCTGATATAGGCCATGGTCTTTGCAGTTACTTACTATGCCTCAGAAAGCTGGATAATAACTAGGGATGATGAAAGGAAAATTGATGCCTTTGAGCTGTGGTGCTGGCGAACAGTATTGAATATATAAGGGACTGCTAGGAGAACAAACAAGTACATCCTGGAGAGGGTGAGACCAAGCTGCTCCTTGGAGGCACAGATTCTAAAGCTTTGTCTAACATAATTTGGACATGTTGCAAGGAGGGACCTTGGAGAGGGATGTCATGCTTGGGAGGGTGGAGGAACAGTGCAAGAGAGGAAGACCCTCCGTGAGATGGATTGATTCGTGACTGGGGTAATGGTGGTAGGTGTGTCAGAGACAGTAAGATTGGCATAAGATAGAACAAGGTTTAGGGCTGTTGTACATAGGGTCGCTATGAGTCGCAGGTGACTTGACGGCACATAACAACAACAACATATTCTATGAGAAATTATAGGCTTTCACTTTGGGAGATTGGTATCATAATGAATGTTTATGATTATTGTTGTTATGGAGTCGGGATTGATTCCTAGCTGACCCTTCGGTGAGTTTTTAGAGGCTTTAAATTGCATGAGAGGCGATTACTCATCTTCTATACAGCAGCTGGTAGATTTGAACCATCTGCCTTTGGATTGGCAGTATAGCTCCATACCCACTTAGCCACCAGATCCCCCCTCCCCCCCCGATAAGGTATAGAGATTAAAATATTTTTAATTGTCCATTGATTGAAGAAAGTTTTCATGAAAGAAGAGTGGGAGAAGTGCAGTGCTATAAATCCATCCTGTTCGTTGTTGTTGTTGAATTGGCTCCTGACGTAATGGGTCAGAGTTGTCTAATCCTACTCCATCGTTGAGCTCTGGTGGATTAGTGGTTAAGGAGTTGCACTACTGACCCAAAGGCAGGTAGTGCAAATCTGCCAGGGGCTCTGAGGAGGAAAGTTGGGCATTCTCACAAACTCTGGAAACCCGCAGGAGGTCAGCTATGCATTGGTTCCAACTTGACAGCAGTCTTAGTCTGACACCTTCTTCATGTTTGAATCCATTGTTGTTCATTGCTAATGTGTTAATTCATCTCATTGAAGGTTCACCTCAGATTTGCTAACTCTGCCAGATATGTTGTGGGGCATCAAAGTGACATCTTTGCTTTTTATCATCTAAAGGAAACTGCTTTTCCATCAGATTTTACCATTTCAGTCATGTAAAGATTTTACCATTTCAGTCATGTAATTTGACTTCTTGCTTGCTGTTTCATGGCCTCTGATTGTGGATACAAATGGAATGAGATTGTTGGCAACTTCACTTTTTTCCTTTCAATTTTATTGTTTTGTTGTTGAGATAATACATAATAAAACTAAACCATTTCAGCAGTTTCTACCTGTAAAATGTGGTGACATTGATTTGATTATTTGAGTTGTACAACTGCTTTCATTTTCCTTTTCTGAATTATTCTTCCCTCACTAGCAAAATCTCAACCCTAAAGTTTCTACATAATCTTTCAGGTTTCTCTTGTCAATTTGATCCCATTGATAGTCCTTAAAAGAGCATATAAGTCAAGTATCCTAGTTATTTAGTGCTACTGTAAAGAAATATCACAAGTTAGATACTGTCAAATTGACTATAACTCATAGCAATTCTATGAATAATGGATCTGAACCCCGTCTGTTCTGTGCCATCCTTATTATTTCTGATATACTTGAGCCCATTGCTGCAGTCATTGTGTCAGTCCATCTGGTTGAGGCTATTTTTCTCTTTCATTCACCCTCTACCTTTCCAAATCTGAAGTCCTTTTCTAAGAACAGGCCCCTTCTAATGACATTCCCAAAATACTTAAGGTAAAGCTTTCTTCCCAGGAATACCTTGGCTACAGTTTTTCCAGAACATATGCTTTTGGTGATCCATGGAATATTGATTTCTACCACCTCTTACAGGCAGAGATAGATCGAACATGCAATCAAGATGCATTGATAATAATAGGCGACTGGAACGAAAAAGTTGGAACAGGGAAGAAGAATCAGTAGCTGAAAAACATGGACTTGGTGACAGAAATGAAGCTGGAGATAGAATGATTGAATTTTGCACAATCAATGACTTATTCATTGCAAATACGTTTTTTTAAGAGACATAAACGCAGGTTATACACATGGATTTCACCTGATGGTAT
>NW_006399984.1:3294025-3294624 GCF_000299155.1 Elephantulus edwardii | reverse complement strand
ATTGTTTACCTCTGTCTTGTTGTGGTGCTCAAGTACTTATAACTTTTATAAATCTGTAAGTCCCTTATCTGACATGTCATTCCCCAATACTTCTTCCCTGTCTGCGGCTTCCCTTTTTGCCCTGTTGGAGAAGTTTTAGGATGTGCTTAGGGATTTGATTCCTAGAAGGTCCCATTCATCTATTTTATCTTCTCTTGGTTGTAGATTTTTTAGGATGCTTGGAAGACTGTTTAATGTCGTAGATTAGGATTGCTAGAGTTCATCGAAGCTTTTCTTTAGTGCAGTTTATAGTCCTTGGTTTAAGTCCTAGGCCCATGATCCACCTAGAGTTGGGTTTTGTGTATAGAATGAAGAGTGGATCTTGCTTGAGTCTTCTGTAGATATTTTTCCGATTTTTGCAACACCATTTGTTAAAAAGGCTGTCTTTTTCCCGTTTAACTGATTTCATCTCCTTGTCAAAAATCAGTTGACTATAGGTAGACGGGTCCTTGGAGAGGGACATCTTGCTTGGGAGGGTTGAGGGACAACGCAGGAGGGGAAGACCCTCTATGAGATGGATTGATTCGGTGACTGGTGTAATCGGGATGGGTGTGTCAGAG
>NW_006399984.1:3284375-3293484 GCF_000299155.1 Elephantulus edwardii | reverse complement strand
TTTTCACAATATTGAGTCTTCCTATCCATGAGCAAGGGATATTCTTCCACTTCTCCAGGTCTCTTTTTGTTTCTTGTAGTAATATTTTGTAATTTTCTTTGAATAGATCCTTTGTGTTTCTGGTTAGATTTACTCCCAAGTATTTAATCTTGTGATTAGCTCTTGTGAAGGGTCTTGTTTTTCTTAGCTCCAGCTCTGTATTCTCTTTGTCACTGTGGAGAAATTCAACTGATTTTTGTATGTTTATCTTGTATCCTGCCACTTTGCTGAATTGGTCAACTATGTCCAATAGTTTTTTTGCTGAGTCTTTAGGGTTTTCTAGGTATACTATTATATCATCTGCATAGAGAGATAATGTTACTTCCTCTTTGCCAATTTGGATACCTCTTATTTCCTTCTCTTGTCTTATTGCTATTGCTAAGACATCCAGTACAATATTGAATAGGAGAGGTGATAGTGGCCATCCTTGCCTAGTTCCTGTTCTTAAAGGAAATGCCTTTAACCTCTCTCCATTGAGGACGATGTTGGCTCTTGGGTTTTCATAAATACTTTTTACTATGTTGAAGAAATTCCCCTCTAATCCTAGTTTGTTGAGTGCCTTTTTGAGTAATCTTATAGGAAGATTTTACTTCCAAGCGTTATCGGTGATACTGTTCTATAATTTCTGTGTTCTGTTAGATCACATTTCTTGGGAACGACAACAAATATGAATCTCTTTCAGTCACTTGGCAACATAGCCGTCTTCCAAATTTCTTCACATAGACCACTGAGCATGTCCAGGGCTACGTATGCTTGTTAAAACATGTCAGTTAATATCTCATCAATTCCTGATTTATATTTTTTCCAGTGCCACTTCTTCCTTCATTTTCATTGATTCCTGATCATGTACCAGTGTCTGAAATATGTGTGTTAAACAATTATTTTTGTAAATTGACTCAATGTATGGTTTTGATGCTTCCTATATTTTCCAAGATTTTGGCCACAGCACCCTTGAGTGCTGCAACTCGAGTTTTGAATTTGTTTTTCATTTCTTTCTCCTTGAGCAATGCCAAATTAATTTTTTTTTTTTTATTTTCTGCCTCCAGTTCTTTGTACATTTTGTAATAATATTTTGTAGTCTCATAAATGACCTTTGAATTTTCTGTTTATCTCTTTTACCTCACTATTTCTTGCCATTGTTTTGGCTTCTTGACACTCTAATGCAATTTTCCTCTGACGTCCATTTTGGTCTTTTCTTTCCCTCTTGTCTTTGATCATTATTGTTCAAAACCTAAACCCAGTCTTGAGGTGGTTTTTAAATTGAGGTAGGATAGAGCAATGACTTTGGTGCAACTTGAAATTCCTCCTTCATTATCATATGGAATTTCCTGAAATGTCTCAGTGTCAGTGAATTCTTTTTGGTACAGTGACTCACTGTTTTCCTTCCATCTTCTTTGGTGCTTCCTGTATTATTCAAGATTTTGCCCCCAAATACCTTTAGTACTACAATTCAAGGCTTGAAATTGTTTTTCAGTTCTTTCAACTTGAGAAATGCCATTTATTACCTCCTAAAAGCCTGATGGAGGATCAGCTATGAGTTGATTCTAACTCAATGGCAATGAGTTTGAATGTTCATTTTTCTGTACCTCTTTTGCTTCAGTATTCTTTGTCTCTGATTTTAAAAAATTTAGTTATAATGTGTATTGATGGGTTTTTGATGTGTTGGGTTTTTTTTTGTTTTGTTTTGTTTTGTTTTGTTTTTTGTGGAGTCTATCCTGTTTGGCATTTGCTTAGCTGGTTGAATACATATTTTTTTCTTTTTTCATAATTGGAAAGTTTACTTCTCCCATGTCTTTGAATATTCCCACTGTGCTTTTTGTTTTGTTTTAATCTTGTCCTGTTCTGGAATGCCAGTTATACATAAGTTATTTTTCTTGATAGTGTCTCACGTAATTCTTCCACTTTCTTCTTTTTTCATTCCCCCCCCCCTAATTGTTCCTTTAACAGATTAGTATTGAGAGATTTTCTTTGCGTCTCATTAATTCTGTATTCCATTTCTTCATTTCTACTCTTTTGGCCTTCTAATGTATTAGGTAGTTTTGAATTTTAAGTCTTTCTGTCATGAATTTCAGTTTATGCTTGAATGGCTTCTAACTTGCCATTCATCTATTTAGTCTTGTTCTGTTTATTTTGTTTTGTTTTATTCTAATAGAATCTCTTCCTCTGAAAAAATTTTAAAATGTTTTATATTTTAGTCAGAAGCTCTGATAGCATAGTCAATGTTGTTGTTGTTATGTACTGTTGAGTCGCTTGCGACTCATAGTGACCCTGTGTGCAACAGCCCTAAATTCTCTGCTCAGTCCTGTGCCAATCACACTGTCTCTGACACTCCCATCCCGATTGCCCCAGTCACTGAATCAGTCCACCTCATAGAGGGTGTTTCCCTCCTGCGCTGTGCCTACACCCTCTCAAGCATGATGTCCCTCTCCAAGGACCGGTCTCTTCTTACAGCATGTCCAAAGTATGTTAGATGAAGTCTCAGAATCCTTGCCTCCAAAGAGCTGGTTGGTTTAACCCTTTCCGGGATGAATCTGTTTATTTTCCTAGCAGTCCATGGTACCCTCAGTACTCTTCTCCAGCACCACAGCTCAAAGGCATCAATTCTCTTTCTAGCCTCCTTATTCATTGTCCAACTTTCTGATGCATAACATGTGATTGTGAAGACCATGGCCTGCATCAGACACACCTTAGTCTCCAGAGAGACACCATTGCTCTTCAGTACTTTGGAGAGGTCCCTAACAGCACACTTTCCCATGGCAATACTCCTTTTAATTTCCTGGCTACTGGTGCCAAGAGTGTTGACTGTGGAGCCAAGCAAACTAAAGCAGTAAACAATCTCAGTCTCTTCACCATCCATCCTGATGCTGCCAGTTGGTCCAGTGGTGAGAATCTCTGTCTTCTTGACATTGAACCTCAATCCATATTGGAGGCTGCAGTCCTTGACCCTCTGCAGCAAGCGGTTCAGGTCCTCCTCAGTTTCAGCAAGCAGAGTTGTGTCATCTGCATAATGCAGGTTGTTGATAGATCTTCCACGAATCTTGACCCCACATTTCTCCTCATTGAGCCCAGCCTCCCGGATAATCTGTTCTGCATACAGGTTAAAAGATATGGAGACAGGACACATCCATAGTCCATAGTGAGTTGCAATTCTAATCCAAAGATAATGCATCTCCAGCAGTTAAATGCACCTGCTACAGGAGAAAGATGGGCAATCATCTTCTGTTATGGTATACAGTTGTGGAGAGCTAACGGTGAGTTGAACTGAATAATAGAAGTGAATTTGATTTTTTTGATAATCAGTTGTTTTTACTTTTTTTGTGTGTGTGTGTGTACCATCAAATCAGATCTGATTTGTACTGGAAGAGATTGTCCCTCCTTCTACAGCAGAGCATCTGGGGGATTTGAACCACGCACCTCTGAGATTGCAGTGCTGCTTCTTGCCACTTGGCCACCAGAGCTCACCTTGTTTGTACTTTTTGTCATGTTTGTGTGTATATGTATTTGTGTTTTGATATGTGTATTTGTATTGTGTGTAACCTCTCAGACATTGTGGTTGTCTTTGTATTATTTTGTTCTTTGATGTTGCATAATATTGTATTTAATCATGTATGTGATAATGCAGTTTACTGTGGTGGTGGTGGTGTAGATTACTGTCAAGTCAAAACCGATGGACCCATCCCTGAACCTCCAACGGGTTGTTTCAGAGGCAGTAAATCACATGGAAAGAGATTGCCCATCATTCTTCCCTCAACTGGCTGGTGGATTCAAACCATATGCCCATGGGATGGCAATGCAGCTTCTTCCCACTAAACCTCCAGAGCTCCCCTAAAGTGGCTTACTAGGTGTCTTTCATATCCTAACTTTCTGTGAGTTTGATAGTGTAGAGTTTGCAAAAGGAACAGAAGCAGTGTATGGGTTAGCCAAGTCTGACTTCTTCCTACTTCATAAATGGGAATTGTTCCCATCAGTAACATCCTTAGTACCAAACAACTACATGGTTAGACATGCCACCTCCCCCCCCCCAGGCTTTTGCTCCTATTTCTATGAATCACCATTACACAATCCCACCAAGAGTGTATAAGAAAGAGTTCCTATCGAACCACATCCTCGCCAGTGTTTATTACTTGCTGTCCTGTTAAACTTTGCTACTGCTACTGGGATGAGATGGTATCTCATTCTGGTTTTGATTTGCATCTCTCTTATTGCTAGTGATTTGGAGTGTTTCTTCATGTGTCTGTCTGTCATTCGAATATTTTTCTCTGTGAAAATTCTTTCCATGTCTTCTGCCCATTTTGTAATTGGGTTATCAGTCTTTTTCTTGTGGAGGCCAAGGAGTATTCTGTAATCTTCCATTATGAGATACTTGTCTTAACTGTTATTGTCAAATATTTGTTCCCAGTCAGTAGGTTTTCTTTTTACCCTGTTGGAAAAAAGTTTTTGATGCACGTAGGGATTCAATATTTCAAATGCTCCGTTGATCAGTTTTATCCTTTTCAGATTGTACGTTTCTGGCTGTATTTGGCAGTCTATTTATACTGTTGACAAGGCCTTCTGAGCTTGATCTGAGTTTGTCTCTTATGAACTTTATGGTTTGAGGCTTTACTACCAGGTCTCTGATCTACCTTGAGTTGCTTTTTGTGTGTAATGTGAGATGTGGATCCTGTTTCAGCTTACTACAGGCAGCAATCCACAATCCAATTTTGCCAGCACTATTTGTTGAAGAGGTTGTCATTTCTGCACTTGATAGTTTTTATTTCCTTGTTGAATATTAGTTGACCATAGATAGTTGATTTCCTTTTCTGAGTTCTCTTTGTTACCGTAGAGAAATCCCACTGATTTTTGAATATTGATCTTATATCCTGCCACTCTACTAAATTGCCCTACTAACTCTAATAGGTTTTTTGGTTGAGTCTTTGGGGTTTTTATGTAAACTGTCTTATCATCTGCATATAGTGATAGTGTAACCATCTTTTTGCAGATCCAGATGTCTTCTTGTATTGCCCTAGCAAGCATTTCTAATACAACATTTAATAGAAGTAATTGACATTGGACATCCTTGTCTGGTCCCTGTTTGCACAGAAAATGCTTTTAGTCTTTCTCCATTGAGAATAATGTTGGCTCTTGATTTTGCATATATTTACTTTTCACTACATTGAGGAAATTCTCTTCTATTCCAATTTTGCTGAGTGTCTTTATCAGGAATGGTGTTGTGTTTTGTGAAGTGCCTTTTTTGCATCAATTGCTAAGATATATGATTTATTTACTTTGTTGATATGGTAACTTACGTTGCTTATATTGAACCGTCCTTGCTTACCTGTTATGAATCCCACTTCGTTATGGTGAATTATTGTTTTGATGTGCTTTTGGATTTTATTGGGTATGGTTATGTTAATGTTAAGGGTTTTTGCATCTATATTCATGAGAGATATTGGTCTGTAGTTTTCTTTCTTAGTAGTTTTCTTTGCTTGATTTTGGTATTAGGGTTATGTTTGCATCATAGAATGACTCTGGGAAGTATTCCTTCTTTTCCAATTTTTTTGAAATGATTTAAGTAGAATTGATGATAGATCCTCTCTGAATGTTTTGTAGGATTCAGCTGTGGAACCATCTGATCCAGAACTTTTCTTAAGGGAAAATATTTTTTTATGACCTTTTCAATTTCTTTTTATGATGAGGCTTTTCAGGTGTTCTATAGTGCATGAGTTTCAAGAAATTTGCCCATTTCTTCTAGGTTTTCAAATTTATCAGAGAATAGCTTTTCATAGTATTCTGGTAGTACTGATTTCATTTCATCTGGTTCTGTTGTGATGTCCCCTCTTTCTTAATTGAATTATCTGTATTTTCTCTTTTTTTTCTTTTGTTAAGTTTGCCAGTGGTTTGTTAATTTTACTGACCCTTTTGAAAAACCAGCTCCTGGTCTTATTGATGGTTTCAGGTTTTTTCTGTTTCCTATTGCATTGATTTTAGCTCTTGTCCTTAAAAGTTCTTTTCTTCTAGAGGCTGTAAGATCAGATTGCTGGGTTTTTTCTTATTTGATGTAAGTGTTGAGTTAGATCATTGATTCTTCTTTCTACCGTTTTTATGTATGTGCCTATTGCTATAAAGTGCCTCCTGAGGACTATCTAGCTTGCCCCAGAGGTATGTAATTCTTTGTTTCTTTTATAATACAATCATTTTTCTAGCAGAGAGTTATTTTGTTTCCACATAGGTGGTTTTATAAGCTTTACTCTCTTGTAGTTAATTTCTAGTTTTATGGCATTGTGGTTTGAGAAGATACTTTGTATTATTTCAGTGCTTTTTAATTTGTTGATGCTTGCTTAATTTGTTGTCCTAATATATGATCAATTCTGGAGAATGTACTATATGCATTTGAGAAGAAAGTGGAGTTTTAGGTGGGTAAAGTACCCTGAATACAACTGCAAGGTCAAGTTGGTAGATCTTCTGTGTCTTTGTTGAGAGTCTTTGAGTTGACTTATCCTTTGGTGATAGTGGTGTATTGTGGTACCACCATTGTCTATTTGTTTCTTTAATTATATTAACCATTGTTTTATTTATTTTGCAGGTCTATCATTTGGTGCATAAATGGTGCATATATATTGACCAAGATTATGTCTTTTGATCTGTTGTGCCTTTAATCAGTATGTAATGCCCTTCCTTATCTTTGATGGTGGTTTTCACTCTGAAATCTATTATATCACAGATTAGTATTGCCACTCTTGCTTTTTTGAGGTTGACATTTGCTTAGTGTATTTTTTTCCAGCCTTTGATTTTGAGTCTCTCTCTTTTCTTCTTTTAGATGTGTCCCTTGTCAGCAACATTTTGATGGGCTTTGTTTTTTTATCCATTCTGCTACTCATTTTCTCTTAATTGACACATTTAGTCCATTCACATTAAGTGTAATTATTGTCAGGTCAAATTTTACCCTTGCCATTTTGCCGTGTTTCTTTTTCTGTTGTTTCTGATTACTATGGTTTATACACTTTCTTTTGGCATTTCTGTGTGAAGGACTTCACTTAAAATTTCTTGTAGTTTTAGTCTTGTTTTCACAAATTCCTTAACTTCCTTCTTTTCTGCAAAGGATGTAATTTCTCCTTCATACTTGATGGGGAGCTTTGCTAGGTATAGGATCCTTGACTGGCAATTATTTTCTTTCAACTTTCTGTGTATGCCATCCCATTGCTCAAATGGTTTCTGCTGAGAAATACAAACTTAATCTAATTGTTTCTCCTTTGTAGGTAACTCTTTGTTTTTCTTGTGCTGATTTTAGAATTCTATCCTTATCTTTTCATTTGGAGAATTTGTCTGTGATATGTCTTGATGTTTTTCTTTTTTGGATCTAGTGTATTTGGTGTTCTCTGTTCAGAAGCAAAACCTTTAACTTTGTATCCATCTCCAGGGTTCTGTCCGGCTACCCCTTGCCACAGTCTCTTCACAATCTTGCCACAGTGTGGAAAGCACTCTTATATTGGTCCCACAGTTTTTTATTATTTTCAAGACCATATGTCCACAGTTGAAGTAGTTGGTGACTATGACCCCAGTGGGGGCTAACTCAATACACATTGAGTTATTGGCTAACTCAGAACCCATTTTTCAAAGTTATAGCTGCATAGACCTGTGTATACAATTATATGTTTACTGTTCATGTTGAACAGTTTTGAAGGCAGACTGCACTGGTGTTGGTTGCAGTCTGTCTTCAGTCAGGTAGAGCAGTAGTCAGTCTTCACTCTTCCTCAGTAGGTGCAGCTGCAGGAAGTAAATGTGTGATTGGGCTGTTTGAATACAGATACTGTATGTTACCAAAGACAACAACAACAAAACAAAGTCAGAAAGGGAGGCAAAAACAGTAAAAGAAAAATCAAACCAGAAACAAATACAAAAAGAAGGAGGAGGGAAAAAAACCAGGAAAGACAAAAGCAAAAGAAGGTAAGAAATGGAAAAACAAGAAGAGTGGTGGTAAAGAAAAATGGGAAACTTTGGGAATGGTGCAAGAGAGATGGCTCTGCATGTAATTGATATTCTTGCCACTGTTATGGTGGATAGGGGCAATAAATCTGGTCTTGATCTGTCTGTGTTTCTTCCGGCTCAGCAGAAGTTTGTAATAGAGTTTCTGCTCATTGGTGAGCTAGCTGAGAGCACTGAGAGAGCCCATGATCTAGTACCAAGCTACATATGGTACCTCTACTGGCCTAGGGACTATTAAAGGGCAGGTTATACTCAGTCTGAGATGAAGTTTCTGCTGGGCTAAAAGGTAAATACAGAATTGTTAAGTATTAAAGTAATCCTCCAAAGACTTTTTTGTGTTCTTTGGGGTGGGGGAATGTCATCTACTCAGATGTCTTTTATTTATTAAAAATATAAATCTTGGACTTGAGGGGGGAGGGATTTTATAACAATGAAAGAATTTTTCTTTTTAAAAAGAAGAGTGAATTGGGCAGGGAGGGGTAGGCAGAGAGAAAAGTGCAACAATGAATGAATGGACACCCGAAGTCTCTGTGAACTTTCATTAAAATTAATTAAAAAGAGAAAGGAAAAAATATAAAATATAAATCTTAAACCCTCAGAAGGCTTTAAGAGATTAATTTGTGTATGCATTTGGTATAAAAATAGTTTTAGAGAGTAAGTAGCATTTATATAGGTATATTTTACATTTTCTCAAACCAGGTAAAAAAACAAACTGGAGACATAAATGTGAAGAAGTTATCTTTTCTTTATTTCAACAAAAAATTACCTAACCAATATTAATAATTCATGGTATTTATTTTTTGTTTTAAAGACAGATGCACATTATTCCATTCTATCACTTCTTCTTTGTCTTTCGGATTCTCCTTCTAACAGCAATTATGTGGAAATACAAGGAAATAAAGAAGTGGGTATGTTACCAGCTGGCATAATAGCAAAAATAAAGGTGAAGCTGATTGTAGTGTTTGATTACTAAAAATATATTTTCATACTAATATGTGCAACTCATATAAAATGAAAATATTTGTTACTCTGGATACAATTCTTTTGTTCAATAAAGCAGAATTACATTTGAAATATAAGTTTTTACTTTTTAAACAATTTTTGTAAT
>NW_006399984.1:3280778-3284275 GCF_000299155.1 Elephantulus edwardii | reverse complement strand
TATTTCATTTCTATTTATTTATTTTTATTATCTTGTTGTGTACCATAGAGTCACAACTGACCCATAACTGACTCTCTGGTGGGTTTTCAAAGGCAATAATTGTGCGGGAGGAAATTGCCCATCCTCTTGCAGAGCAACTGGTGGCCTCAAACCATGTGCCTTTGGCATTGTACTACAGCTTCTTGCCACTATGTCACCAGAGCTTCGAGTTTTCACTTTTACGTTGAACTCTGTGCATTTTGAACGAATGAAATAATTTTTTGAGATTTGAAAATTTAAACGTAAGAGGTAATAGAGTAGCAATTTGAGTATTTTGATAATTTTAAATTTGTATTTTTAAGTACACTGAATTTTATTGAACTTTTTTTTTTTTTTTTACAAAAAATAACCATGTGGTTTGTTGGTTGGTTGCTTAGTTGGTTGCTTGCTTGTTTTTCCAACAAAGACATGTAATGAAACTGATGAGATTTTTCTCCTGCATTTTAGAAAAGAAAGATGATTTTGACTGGGGAAAATACTTACTAGAAGGTGAAGAAATTGACTTTGTTCTTAGTGCAGACTCACCAGTAAGTGAGAGTAGTTTTATTATTCAAAATATAAATATCTGCAAAGTGACATGTAGAAGAATGTTCTGAAACAAGTGAATCTTGTGTGTGGTTTGTTCTTAGCTAAAACAGGAAAACCCTTCAATAAACTAGAATAATTCATTATGAAAGACTTATTAAGATTTTATACCAAATTATAGTACTAGAAAGTTGGGAAGGCTGAATATAACAATCTTTTAAGAACCTGTAAATCTAAAAAAAAAAACAATCTGTAAATCTTGAGAATTTTTGTCCCTTATTTTTACTTTTCTTCTGAAATTTTCCTAATTTTCTTAAATAGCATCAATTTTTATATTCTAAAGATAAATTATGTTTTTTTTAATCAGAATTGGTCTGAAGAAAGTGAAAGTGAGGATGAGCAACAGCCCTTAAGCAGAGAAGACTCTGGGATCCAGGTCGACAGGACACCGTTAGAAGAACAAGATCGAAATAGAAAACCAGATCTTCATGCCATCTGTGAAGGTAGTCTCTGTTCTTGGATAATAACATCAATATAAAATAGAAGGATTACCTAGAAGGAAAGCGTGTTATTAGACCCAGTTCCATGTTGATTAGCCTTTTTATACTGATCAACTTTATGGTGTTGTTGATGTTAGGTTCCTTTAAGTAAAATAGAAAACATAGCAACCTCTTGAGCAATAGATGTGAACCCTTGCCCTATCCTGTGACCTCCATACCATTTCTGAAATGTTTGAGCACATTTTTACAATCAATCATATTTGTTTTGGGTTGTTGGGTTTTTTTCCTTATTTGTGGTTATTTTCCTCTTCAGTAAATATTTACAAATGAATTATGCAATATCAGAGACAGGGCTAAAATAGTTTAAAAGAGTGTTGTGAATTTTAACCAAAAGCACTTTTGAAATGAAAAACACTACTTCCCAGGTTTTTATATATATTTTTAATATTGGTTTGTGTATTCATTGTGTTTGTTCTATTCAAGTTTCTATTCATTGTGTTTCACACTATTCTTCATTCACATTGTGTTTTATACAGTCATTCCCGTTCATTATGGGATTTTTAAAAATTATTATAATTTCTTTTTTTGTAATTTTTTAAATTTTAATAATTTTAATGAACATTTACAGAGATTTTGGATTTCCATTCACTCATTGCTGCACTTCTCTCCCTGCCTAGCCCCCTCCCCCAGGTTCGCTCCTCTCTTTGAAAAGTAAAAGAAATACTCCCTGCCTGGTACACAATCCCCCGCCCCGTACCCCTCCCACCAGCCCAAGTACATTCCACTATGCAACCTTAATTGTGGACTCTTGTGATAACTATAATACCCTATCATATATTGCTTTTAAATTATTCACTCCCTCATCTGTTTCAATGCAGTATACACAATTTATCCAGTTTCTCTCAGTCCTACCCCAGCCGTGCTATCAGTCCCATTTTACAGCAGTGGCACCGTGCAGTATTTGTCCTTTTGCGACTGAGATATTTCACTCAGTATAATGTCCTCCAGGGTAACCCATTTTGAATAATAGTTGCATGAGTTCCTTGTTTTTCAGTGCAACATAATATTCCATTGTGTGAATATACCACAGCTTCTCTGTCTCTTCATTTGTTGATGGGCACCTGGGTTGTTTCCAACCCCTTGCTATTGTGAGTGGATGTCAGTTCTGGTCTTTTTGGGATATATTCCCAGTAGTGGAATTGCAGGTCAAATGTTATCTCTATTTGCAACTTTTTGAGAAAACACCATACTGTCTTCCAAAGGGGGTGCACCATTTTACACTCCCACCAACACTGAATAAGGGTTCCAGTTCCTCCACAACCTTGCCAGCATTTGTTGCTTGCTGTTCTGTTAAATTTTGCTATTCTGACTGGAGTGAGATGATACCTCATAGTTGTTTTGATTTGCATCTCTCGTAGGGCTAGGGATTTTGAACATTTCTTCAAGTGTCTGTTGGTCATCTGAATATCTTCTTTGGTGAACTATCTGTTCATATTCTGTGTCCATTTTTCAATTGGGTTGTTTTTATCTTGTGGTGCTCAGGTATTTTATAAATTCTGGATAGAAGTCCCTTATCTGACATGTCATTCCCAAATACTTTTTTCCCAGTCTGTGACTTCCCTTTTTGCCCTGTTGGAGAAGTTTTAGGATGTGCTTAGGGATTTGATTCTTAGAAGGTCCCATTCATCTATTTTATCTTCTCCTGGTTGTAGATTTTTCAGGATACTTGGAAGACTGTTTATGTTGTGGTAGAACTACTAGAGTTCTTCCAAGCTTTTCTTTAATAAAGTTTATAGTCCTTGGTTTTTTAGTCCCAGATGAATGATCCACCTTGAGTTGGTTTTTGTATATGGAGTGAGGTGTGGATCTTGCTTGAGTCTTCTGCAGATATTTTCCAATTTTGCCAACACCATTTGTTAAAAAGACTGCCGTTTCCCCACTTAACTGATTTCATCTTCTTTTCAAAAATCAGTTCACCATAGATAGATGGGCTGATTTCTGGGTTCTCCATTCTATTCCATTGATCTATGTGTCTGTCACTATACCAGTACCATGCTGTCTTAACTACCACAGCAGTGTAGTAGGATTTGAAATCAGGGAGTGAGATGTCTCCTACGTTTCTTCTATTTTTAAGGAGTGTTTTGCTTATTTGGGGCTTCTTTCCATTCCAAATGAAATTGGACGATACCTTTTCCATTTCATTGAAGAATGGGATTGGTATTTTTATTGGGATTGCGTTGAACGTGTAATTTGCCTTTGGTAGTATTGCCATTAGAACATTCACATTAAGACAGACAAGGAAGAAGGATTGGCCATCCACTTGCCTCTGACAACCCTGTGTACAACAGAACACATGTAGATAACAGAAAAGGTAAAAGGAGGTTGAGTTTTCAAGTATGGAAATACAAAGGAAGGGAACAGTTGTAAGCAGAC
>NW_006399984.1:3238828-3257666 GCF_000299155.1 Elephantulus edwardii | reverse complement strand
GTATCCTAATGTTAGCTTCTTTATTTTAGTTGGGTCTGTTGTGATGTTACCTGATTCATTTCTTATTCAGATTGTTTGCGTCTTCTCTGTCTTTTCTTTTGTGAGTTTTCTTTTGTCCATTTTGTAATTGGGCAATTGGTGTTTTTCTTGTGGAGGTCCCATAGAATTCTGTAAACTTATGAGACACTTGTCTGAGATGGTATTGCTTGTTGTTTGTTCTCAGTTGGTAGGTTTTCTTTTCACCATGTTGGAAAAGTTTTGAGGACCATAGAAATTTCATCTTTAGAAAGTCCCATTCATTTTATCAATTTTTTCTTATTTTTTTCCCTATTTTTAAGTCCCATCAGTTGTCGTTTTTTTAAAATAATTTTAATGAACATTTACAGAGATTTTGGATTTTTATTCATTCATTGCTGCCCTTCTCTCTCTGCCCAGCCCCCCCGCCCCAGTTTGCTCCTCTCTTTTAAAAGTAAAAGAAAAACTCCCTCCCTGGTACACAATCCCTCTGCACCCCTCCCACCGCCCCAAGTACATTCCACTATGCAACCTTTATTGTGGACTCTTGTGATAACCATAATACCCTATCATACATCACTTTTAAATTATTCACTCCCTCATCTGTTTCAGTGCAGTATACACAGTTTTTCTCAGTCCTCCCTAACCGTGATATCAGTCCCATTTTACAGCAGTGGCACCTGCAATATTTGTCCTTTTGCGACTGAGATATTTCACTCAGCATAATGTCCTCCAGGCTCACCCATTTTGAATAATATTGCATGAGTTCCTTGCTTTTCAATGCAGCGTAGTATTCCATTGTGTGAATATACCACAGCTTCTCTATCCATTCACTTGTTGATGGGCACCTGAGTTGTTTCCAACTCCTTCCTATTGTGAACAAAGCTGCAGTAAACATGGTTGTGCATGTATGTTCTTGGATGTCAGTTATGGTCTCTTTGGGATATATTCCCAGTAGTGGAATTGCTGGGTCAAAACGTCCCATCAGATTTATCCTCTCCAGATTGCAAATTTATGGCTATATTTTTTAGCTTTTCTATACCATGGATTAGGCCTTCTAAGCTTGGTTCCATTCGTCATCTTATTGAGGGTCATCTTCATTATGTAGACCATCCTTGTTTCCAAGCATGATGTCCTTTTTAAAAGGACTGACGCCTCCTAACATGGCCTAAGTATGTGAGGCTCATACTAAAGTCATTCAAATAGTTGACAGTTTGAGACTCCCAGCTGCTCCAAGGAGAAGAATGTGACAATCTGGGGTATAGTAACTGCACGACTCCTATGAGTCAAATCAACTCGATGGCTATGCATCTGAGAGCTGGACAGTGAATAAGAATGGCAGAAGAAGAACTGATGCCTTTGAGTTGTGGTATTGGAGAGTAGTATTGGTAGTAATAGCCCATGGGCTGCCAAAAGATCAAACAGATGTGTCTTGGGAAAAGTGTAGCCAGAGTGCTCGTTAGTGGCAAGGATGCTGAAGTTTCATCTCACATACTTTGGGCATGTTGCTAGGCAAGGCTTTCCCAAGGAATGGGACATCATACTTGGAAAGCTTAGCGAAAGGGATGAAAGCCATCAACAAGATGGATGGATTGACACAATGACTGCCACAGTGGGTTCAGGTGTGTCAGAGATGATGAAGATGGCACAGGATAATAAGACAGGGTTCAGATGTGTTGTTCATAGGATCACTGTAAGTCATACTCTATGGCATCTAACAACAATTACATATCTTGGAGGAAGTGTAACCAGTGTTCTCTGGGAGGGAGGGATAGTGAAACTTCATCTCACATACTTAGGGCTTATTGTTGTTGCTGTCATTATCTGCCATTGAGATGGTACCACCTCATAGCTGGCCTTCCAGTGAGTTTTCAGAGACTGTAAATCACATGGAAGGAGATTACCCATCTTTCCCACTCAAAACAGCTAGTGGATTGGAATCACCTGTCTTTTCATTGCCAGTAAAACTCCTTATCATTGAACCACCAGACCTTCTTGTGGTGATTATTATCTTTTTCCCTAGTTCCCAAGAAGTTGGTGGTGTTGCCATTTAGTTACTACAACTCACCTTATGAACAACAGAACTTAACATTCCTGTATTTTGCTTCATCCTTGTGATCTCTGATATGTTCAAGCCTGTTATTATAGTCACTGTGTTACTCTTTCTAATTAATTTTTACTAGAGATTTAGGGTGCACTTATGCTTAGTAGTTCTGAGATTTTTTCAGTTAATCCTAAATATCTCGATTTACCTGTTATTATATAGAGAGTTGACTTTGCTGAAGTTAGCTAGTTCCTGTTGAGTTGACTCTGACCATGTCAGCCTCATCATAGTAGACTGGGCTCCAGGAAGTATTCAGTGACTGGTTTTTTCAAGTAGATACTCTGCCAAACAACCATTTTAATGTGTTTGATAACATCACTCTCAAGTCTACTGAGTTCTTATATATTGTCTTGGCTTGGGGCTTTTATTTACATAACTGTAACATGCCTCATGCAAGTTTTATTCCAGTTCCTGAATGGTACTAACAAAAAAGTTAATCATTAGCATTCATATCGAGGCATCTCAGAAGAAAGAGCAAAATTACAATCATTGAAATCATGAAAATCACAGTCATGGAAAACCCTGTGGGCTGTAAATCCACTGTGTCTTAGGCAAGGCTCTCCAAAGAAACCAAACCACTGTAGCTCATCTCTGCACTCTGCATACATACAGAGGGAAATTTTTCTCCAGAAAATGATTCACGTGGTTGTAAAGGCTGGCAAGGTCCAAGTCCTTGAGTCAGACATAAGACTGAAGGTTTTTCATATAGGTGCAGGAATTGACAGACCCAAGATTAGCAGGCCAGATGACAGGCTGTGGAGGCTGAGGAGTCCAGAATCAACAGATTGATGACAGACTGCTAATTCAAAGCTGCATGGACTATCAAACTCCAAGATCAGTAGACTATGTTTCAGGCATATCTCCAAGTCTGAAGAACCACTGATTAGATGATGGCATGCCAGATATAAGATCCAGATTGAGCAAAACAGCTTTCTAAGAATGTCTGTATATATTTGAAGCAGTTCATACCTCTTAAGAAACTGTCACGCTGTCCAACTACTCATAGCAGATCTCATCATAAAGGTGAATTACATTATATCAGTTGTCATCATGAGGGGTGAAATGAAGGAAAATTTCATGAGGATATGAGTCTCTGTCAGTAGCAACCCAAAACTAATTTATATGACTTCTCAGATAGGTTCAATAATTCTTTGTAATGACCACAAAGAATGCAAAGAAAACACTCATAATTATTGGATTTATTAGGGAAATAAGTTAAAATTTAAGTTCAGGGATGACTCTGGATCCATTTCTTCTGTTTCAACTGTGCCAATAGGCGGGCCTCTTTCTGATTCTCAGCCTCAAGGCCTAGCCATAGCCTGACTCAGGTAGGTGTTAAAAAAGCTCCTTCACTCTGCTTATTAGGTGCTCAGTTATACCTGCACTCTACCCATAATCCTCTTCCCTGAGGATACTTGATTCTAGCACTATGAGTCAGCAAACCTAATTCCCCAACAAATTCACAAACACACACAAAGAGCAAGAATCTTACTCAAAAATACTCAGTATTTCTACTCCAGAGGCTAGCAGCCCACACTTGTCTCAACCTATTGTCCTGGTCTCTGCTACCATGTCATCTTGTGCTGTCTTTCTGTCTTGCATTGCCTTTATGATGTTACACCTCTCTTTTTGGTTTGAGGAAGTTTCAGAGCAGGGATCTCAGGTCCAAAAGATCTTACTTTATGGTATTCAGACCTCCATTTCCCATCTCTTGAATAGTGACTTTAAAAATAATTTAGAAATACACTTTGTTTTTATGTGGGTGGCAGGAAATTATTCTGGAAATGAAGTAAATATAATACAATGAGTGATTGATAAAGTAATAAGAAGCTAGGTGTATAAAAAGTGTTCTGATCTTTTGTAGGTGACTGGGAATTGGAAATTTGGGGAGTTTGGATTATTTACATAAAGGGAACAATAGGCTTATTTTAATTGGGTTTTTTATTATAAATTGAGTAACTATAGGGATTTTATTTATTCATCTAATTATAGTACAGGCTCTGTAATATACATGGTGGTAGGAGTTTATGCCTTCTATTTGGTGGAGCAATATCCCAGGAATTTTAGTTATTATATATTTTCTGAGTATTTAGAAATATCTATAATTTGGAAAATGCTGCCATGCCTGGCTATTCTATTTGACATGAAAAGAAGGAATAAAGTTTAATATTTCATATAAAAAATTAAAAAAGCATGATGAGGTGACAAAACTGACCAGTCCCCATCTTGGGATTCTACAAATCCTATTTTCATGGTCCTATGAGGACCTGAATATCAAGGACGGCAGCCTTCAATATGAATTCAAGCTCAACATCAAGAAAACAGAGATTCTCACCACTGGACCGATTTGCAGCATCACTGTAGCTGGTGAGGAGATTGAGATTGTTAACAGCATTAGTTTGCTTTGTTCCACAGTCAACACTCTTGGTATCAACAGCCAGAAAATCAAGAGATGAATTGCATTGGGAAAGTCCGCTATCAGAGACCTCTCCAGAGTACTGAAGACCAACGATATCAGTTTGGAAATTAAGGTGTGCCTGATCCAGGCCATAGTCTTCGCACTTGCTTGCTGTGCATCAGAGAGCTGGACAACGAATGACTAGGGATGATAGATGCCTTTGAGCTTATTCAGGTCATGATCTTTTCAATCACTTGCTATGCAGAGAGCATAGGAGAGCAAACAGGTTTGTCTTGTAGAAGTTGAAACCAGGCTGCTCCTTGGAGGCAAGAACTCTGAAGCTTCATCTGACATACTTTGGACATGTTGCAATGTGGGACCGGTCTTGAAGAGGGACATCATGCTTGGGAGGGTGGACGGACAGCGCAGGAGAGGAAGACCCTCTATGAGGTGGATTGATTCAGTGACTAGCACAGTGGGGGTAGGTGTGTCAGAGACAGTCAGATTGGCACAGGACAGAGCAGGTTTAGGGCTCTTGTACATAGGGTCTCTGTGAGTTATAAGCGACTTGAGGGCACATAACAACACCACCACTCTAAAGGTACCATTTGCTTTACATTAATAGCTAACTGGCTAGTTCCCTGGGTGAAACAAAACACCTAATATTTATATAATTTTACTCAGCTATCTGGTGAGAATGTTAAATAAACACCCAAGATTGTAACTACCAAACCGGAAAATCATAGCCCAGCCAGATGGATGCCTTAACTATCACATTGACCTTAAGCACATACATGGGGTCACATGAGAATCAACTCCACAGCAACTAGATTTTTTTATTTAAATTTTGAAACTTTTTCATTCAACTATTTTTAACTCTATCCACATTTTCTTACTATTGAGAATATATATATCTGTTCTTCCTAACTGCTGTATAGTATTCTACAGCTTGCAAGTAGTATATTTTGTATTTTTTTTACTCATTCCCTTGTGATATCCTCTGAGGCTGCCCTTTCTCTATATGTGGTATTCTTTTCCACATTTTCTTATGTGACCATTATGGGCTAGTGCAGGAGATTCTCTGAGTCATAGTTCTCAATCCCCCTACACTCTGATTGTTGTTGTGTGCAACCAACCTATAGTTGACCCTCCAGCAGGTTTCCAGAAGCAGTAATTGCATGGCTCATTCTTCTCCCACAGAGTAGGTTGATTCAAACTGTAGTGTTTTGGGGATTCAAACTGTGGTGCCTTTGAGATTGCAGCTCTGCCTTTTGTTTTTTCTTGTAGCAGTCCATGAGATATTCTGTACTCTTCTTCAGGACCACAGCTCAAAGATACCAATTCTTCTGTCATCCTTCTTCATTGTCCAGCTCTCAGATGCATAGCAAGTGATTGAAAAGATCATGACCTGAATAAGGCACACCTTAGTCTTCAAACATTGCTCCTCAAGAATTTGGAGAAGTTCCTTACTTCATGCTTTGTCCGTGCAATATGTCTTCTGATCTCCTGAGTGCTGGTATCAAGGGTATTGATTGTGTATCCAAGTAAAATGAAGTTGGCAGTTTATTCTTTGACAACACCACAATTCAGAGACATCAGTTTTTCCTTTAGGCTTCCTTACTCACTGTCCAACTTGCATATGCATAAGAAACATTGAAAATCCTATTGATTGGGCCTGGAGTACTTTACCCTCTAGTACTTTAAAATGTCTTTTGAAGGCAAGTTTACCCAGTAAATAAAAAGCAGCTCTGCTTCTTACCACTAGGCCACCAGACCTCCCCAAGAGTTCTTTGTATAGATATTAACTCCTGGGTTTTAAACAATGTAAATTCCTTCTCTTAGTCGTTTGTTAACATTTATCATGGTATCCTTCAGATAACTTCTGTGATTTTGTTACATTTTATTGTAACCTAATCCGTGAATTTTCATGATATAGTTGGTATTTGAACCTTGATGGTTTTTCCATACAGACATATTCCCCTGTGTTTTCCTTCTATTTACATTCTTTTGCATTTAGCTTTTTAGTAAACTTCAGTATATGAGTTAAGCATATACTGCTAGTTTTCCCCCCATGAATCATTTCCCATAAACATATAGTTGTTGTTGTTACATGCTATCAAGTCAGAACTAATAGAATAATTCATAACAGTAGATTGTGAAAGGGTATAAATCATAGAAGGGGAGTTTGCCCATTTTTCTCCCATAGAGCAGTTAGTGGATTCGAACCACCTGCCTTGGGTTGGCAGCACAACTCCTTACTACTAAGTCACCAGAGCTGTCTCAAAATGTGCAAGGTTTTCTTGCCACATGACTTTGAATTCCAGCTTTTCTTCTCTTTAAAATTCAGTGCTTCATACCATTTCATTCCAATTCAGTCTCCTACTAAGAATTTACATTTCTGGTCATATGTTGAAAACACTTGGGAAAGGTCATCCAAAACTGTAGGAAGAAAAGAACTATAGAAATCTATTAGGAGATGACATTTCATAGCAGAAATGAGTACAAAACTTTTTTCCCCCTAAAGGTATATTTTTTTATTTAGATTTCATTTTAATAATTTTAATGAACATTTACAGAGATTTTGGATTTCCATTCATTCATTGTTGCACTTTCCTCCCTGCCCGGCCCCCCCCCCCCAAGTTTGCTTCTCTCTTTGAAAAGTAGAAGAAAAATTCTTTCTTTGGTATACAGTCTCCCCGCACCCCTCCCACCCCTCCACCCAAGTACACTCCACTGTGCAACCTTAATTTTGGACTCTTGTGATAACTATAATAACCTATCATATATTGCTTTTAAATTATTCACTCCCTCATCTGTTCCAATGCAGTATACACAATTTATCCAGTTTTTCTCAGTCCTACCCCAACCCTGATATCAGTCCCATTTTACAGCAGTGACACCATGCAGTATTTGTCCTTTTGCGACTGAGATATTTCACTCAGCATAATGTCCTCCAGGCTCACCCATTTTGAATAATATTTCATGAGTTCCTTGTTTTTCAATGCAGCGTACTATTCCATTGTGCGAATATACCACAGCTTCTCTGTCTGTTCATTTGCTGATGGGCACCTGGGTTGTTTCCAACTCCTTGCTATTGTGAACAAAGCCGCAATAAACATGGGTGTGCATATATCTGCTTAGATGTCAGTTCTAGTCTCTTTGGGGTATATTCCCAGTAGTGGAATTGCTGGGTCAGATGGTATCTCTATTTGCAACTCTTTGAGAAAGCGCCATACTGCCTTCCACAGAGGTTGCACCATTTTACACTCCCACCAACAGTGAATAAGGGTTCCAGTTCCTCCACAACCTTCACAGCATTTGTTGCTTGCTGTTTTGTTAAATTTTGCTATTCTGACTGGGGTGAGATGATATCTCATAGTTGTTTTGATTTGCATCTCTCTTACAGCTAGGGATTTTGAACATTTCTTCATGTGCTTATTGGCCATCTGAATGTCTTCTTCGGTGAACTGTCTGTTCATATCCTGTGTCCATTTTTCAGTTGGGTTGTTTACTTTTATCTTGTTGTGGTACTCAAGTATTTTATAAATTCTGGATAGAAGTCCCTTATCTGACATGTCATTCCCAAATACTTTTTCCCAGTCTGTGGCTTCCCTTTTTACCCTTTTAGAGAAGTTTTTGGATGTGCATAGGGATTTTATTCTTAGAAGGTCCCGTTCATCTACTTTATCTTCTCTTGGTTTATGAGTACAAAATGTTTTTTTAAAAAATCCAGAGTAACAAAACTAAAGCATCATGTATGCCATTCACTTAAACCAAACCAAATTTTCTTCTGGAGTGTTTGGTAGGGATTATTCTAGATAAAAGGAAAAGAAGATGCCAAATAAGAGGATATTACTGTTTGAGGAAACTCTTGATACAATTTCATACAATTTCTCGTCTTCTACATATTTTCTGCAGGAGAAGCATGGACAGACTCTACCCATGTGATTTACTGCATTTGAAAATCTGCTGGAGGGTCAGTTTGAGTTCGTTCCAACTCAGAGACATACAACAACTACACTTTTTCTGAGATAATCATTCCTAAAACCAGCATAATAATACTTACTGTAGCATCTTGCTACTGAGTACCTTAACCAGCTGGATTAACACAGTGGCTGCAACAAAGGGCTTAAGTATGTGAGGAAGGCACAGGACAGGTAGGGTTCAGATCTGTTATTATTTATAGAGTCGCTATGGCTTGTTGTACTCAACAGTACTGCACAACAGCACTGCTCTATACAGTTAGTATGAATAGGAATTGACAAGGTTTTTGAGTTTTTAATATCTACACTGGTAGATTTTCTGATATTGAATCATCCCTGAATCCTTAAGTAAATGTATTTGATCATTATGTTATTTAAAGTTTTATTTTCTTGATTGTTGGGAATATATACAGCATCTAGTAGGCCAGTTCTTCAGTTTTCATATGTACAATTCAAGGACTTTAATTATAGGCTTCAAACTGTACAACATTCTCACCATCCTCTTCTGCATTGTTCCTTTCCCATTAACATATTGTAGGTTTTTAAGACATTCTTTTTATTTAGGGAGCTCTGGTGGCCTAATGGCAAGAAGCTGCAACTGCAATCCCTGAGGTATGTGGTTCAAATCCACCAGATGCTCTGCTAGAGAAGAAGGGGCAGTTTCCTCCTGTACCAGTCAGATGCATTTTGATGGTACACACACAAAAAGTAGTATGTTTTTAAAAAATTCTTTTTATTTACAAATACATTATTTATTTTGATTGGGTTAAGTATTTATAGTTTTAGAATTCTTTATCCTTCAAAGAATTACATGTTTTTACCATTTCATTGTTATAGTATTGAGGTTTTATGAAAATAGATGGCTTTCCCTTTTTCTGTTTTCTGGAATAGCTTGTATAAGATATAGATTGTCTATAATTTGGCTCCACCTTAATGACACATGACAGCAATAACAATCCTTAGAAGTTCAGTACCTTCCCTGAAGCGTTAGGAGTGATTGAAGAATGTCTTTGATTTCCATTTCATTTTCTCTTTTGGTTATTAGTAAGACTATTCAGATATCCTATTTGTGTCTTTTCATGCGTGGAATAACTTTTAAATTGAATACATTTTTTTGTAACTTTCTATGCAGTGGCATTTAGTTAAACATTGTGTATGTTTTCAGTTTATGAGTTGATTCCAATTCAGTGGTAGTAAGTTGAAATATAATAGGCTGTTGTTTCAAAGTTGTGGCAGAGGTTTTTCTTTGCTAACTATTACACATTCTTTATTTTGCTGAGAACTGAAAGTTTGATAGTTCAAATTCACTAGTAGCCTCCTGGGAGAAAGACACAAACATTCTTATCCCACAAAAATGTGTACCTTCAGAAATCTGATAGATGGTCTCTATGAATAAGAATCCACTTAACAGTTATCATCTGTGACAAAGTTTAATTTTTTATTAAATTTCTTTCTTGTAGATGAGATAGATGACCAGAACTGGTTGGAACAGCATGTGGTTGCTCAGTACTGGACAGTCAGGCTTGTGTGGTTTCCTCATAGTTTACATTTACACTCCAACCTAGCTGCTTTTTGGTAAGTTACAGTTTTCATTTTCTGTAAGAGTAGCGAAAAAAACCTTTAATTTTTCATTTGCATCAGTACTACTTTCCTGAAATGTGACCTTTCCATGTTTGGTGGGAGGTTTTTTTTTTGTTTTCGATTTTTTGCAGTTCAAACTAAGTACCATGTTTTTGAAAAGTTATCAAATTATTGTTAATAACAATGAAATTTTTTTCATGACTTTCAAAATTAATTATTACATAGTAGATAATATTTGGTTTGTTTTATTACCCCTTACTACAAAATTAGGTAAGCTTTTTCTGGAAAGCAATGCTTAGTTTTAAAACATAAAATATGCCTGAATAAAAAATAACCATGACTGGTGGGTGGAAGGAGGGATTGAAAGAATTAGGAAAGATCCAGTGGGGATCTTAAAGATGAATAATAGCATAAGTAAGTGGTGATTGCTTTTATAAAACAAATGTATGGAAATGAGTGTAAGAAACACAATATGAATAAAATGATAATAAATAATAATAAAACTAAATAGTGCTAATGCAAAACCTATACTTGGACCAAGAGGCGGTTGTCAGAACAGAGCAGAGTAACACTGCATGGTTCAAAATTGGGAAGGGTGTACGCCAGGGATGTGTCCTGTCTCCATACCTTTTCAACCTGTATGCAGAGCAGATGATCCAGGAGGCTGGGCTCTATGAGGAGAATTGTGGCATCAGGATTGGTGGAAAATCTATTAACAATCTGCGTTATGCAGATGATACAACCCTGCTTGCTGAAACTGAGGAGGACCTCATGCACTTGCTGCGAAGGGTCCAGGACTGCAGCCTTCAGTATGGACTGAGGCTCAGTGTGAAGAAAACAAAGATTCTCACCACTGGACTAATTGGTAGCATCAGGATGGATGGCGAAGAGATTGAGATTGTTCACAGCTTCAGTTTGCTCGGCTCCACAGTCAACACTCTTGGCACAAGCAGTCAGGAAATTAAAAAGTGTATTACGATGGGAATGTCTACTGTTAGGGACCTCTCTAAAGTACTCAAGAGCAGCGATGTCTCTCTGGAGACTAAGGTGTGCCTGATACAGGCCATGGTCTTTGCAATCACTTGTTATGCATCAGAGAGTTGGACAATGACTAGGGAGGACAGAAGGAGAATTGATGCCTTTGAGCTGTGGTGCTGGAGAAGAGTATTGAATGTACCATGGACTGCCGGGAAAACAAACAGATTCATCCTAGAGAGGGTTAAACCAGGCTACTCCTTGGAGGCAAGGATTCTGGAGCTTCATCTGACATACTTTAGGCATGTTGCAGGGAGGGACAGGTCCTTAGAGAGGGACATCATGCTTGGGAGGGTGGAGGGACAGTGCAGAAGGGGAAGATCCTCTATGAGATGGATTGATTCAGTCACTAGGGTAATTGGGATGGGTGTGTCAGAGGCAGTGTGATTGGCACAGAATAGAGCAGGGTTTAGGGCTGTTGTACATAAGGTCGCTATGAGTCATAAACGACTCAATGGCACATAACAACAACAACAATCAAAAATAAAACCACGAAACAGTAAATAACCATGACTTTTGGAATTGTTCTGAAAGTGCTTTTCTGAGAGTATTTAATTGACTTGTGCAAATTAATATGTCAAGTACATATTTTATTTATTCACTAACTAGTTACTGGTTTTTATTAAAAATCTTTTTTATTTGATGTCTAGCAACTGTGAACATTTTTCTGTACTTATGATTAGTATTTGCTTTTCTATGAATATTTCAGCTAATGTAATGCTGGTAACACAAGTAGATGACTTCAACATACAGAAATTTGTTTTCTTACTGTTTAAAAAGTTAGATGTCCAAATTCAGCATGCCAGCTCTAAGGGATGACAGTTTCTTTCTGTTGGTTCTGGAGGAAAGTCTTTGTTTCTTTAATATATCTAGTCCTGGTGTCAATGAGATTGCTCATGCAGTGACCATGACCCACTTCCAGCACTTTTTTCTTGGTGATAGTGAGGACTTCTCTCCCATTTGTTCTAGTGAAATAAAATGTAATACAGGCCACACCCCTAGATGAAGAAACTATTGTCCAAGCATTGCAAGAGAACTTTACATGGTTCAAAATCAAGAAAGTTGTGCATCAAGGATGTATCTTTTCTCCATACCTATTGAGTTTGTATGCTGAGCAGATCATTTGAGAAAGTGGACTTTGTGAAGAAGAGAGTATAATATCAGAATTAGTGGAAGACTCATAAACAACCTTCATTATGAAGATAACATAACCTTGCTTTCCAAAAGTGAAGAAAACTTGAAATGCTTGCTGCAGAAGGTCAAAAACTACAGCCTTCAGTATAGATTACCTCTGAACATCAGTAAAACAAAAATCATCCCTCTAGGCCAATAGATAATATCATGATAGATGGAGAAAAGATTAAAGTGTAGTCCAAGATTTCATCTTTCTTGGATCTACAGTCAAAACTCTTGGTAACATCAGTCAAGAAGTCGAAACATGAGTTGCAGAAGAAAAATCAATGCCTTTAAGTTGGGTTGGAGAAGAGTATTAAATATTCCATGGACTGTCAAGAAGACAAATGGTTCTATGCTGGAGAAAGTGAAACTACGATATTCTTTGGAGGCAAGGTTGGTGAAACTCCATCTCACATACTTTGATCATACTGTTAAGAGAGACCAATCTAGAGAAGGACATCAAATTTGAAAAGGTGGATAATTGGCAAAAGAGAAGATGACCCTGGATGAGATGAATTAGCACTGTCATATTGGGCTTAAATGTGTTAGAAATGGTGAGGATGGCACAGGATAGGGCAAGGTTCAGAGCTGTCATTCATACCGTTACTCTATGCCGTAGTCAACTCAAGGGCACATTAACAACAACATCCAGTTAAGGCTGTGATGAAATTTAGGAGAGTTGTTTTCTATCCTTAGCCTTCTCACATATCATGCAGGGTCATTATGCAGTTGGCTTCCACATTGTATACTTGTACTTTTAGGGACACTGTTCTGTATGTGACAGTGCCTTCTCTGTGTACGTTGTTCATTTATGTAGATAGATATCTTAATGCTTTTTTTATACTTTTGAACAAAAATATTTTTTGTAGTAAATACTTGACATTTGTTACGTATTCTCTAATAGGGATCAACACTTGTATAGCAGTGATTCATTATATGTTCCAGAAGATAGAGTTTTTGTTACCGAGACCCAGGTTATTCGGGAAACCCTATGGTAAGGCCTCTTAATCTAGTTAGTAGTCTGGAAGATTATTTGAGAAATAAAAAATGGTCTGTTTTTTTTAAAGGGAAGCATTTAGAATTTTCATATGCAAACTAGAAACAGGCTGTGAAATATGAACCCAAAACAGTTGCTGAAACCAAAATCCAAAACCCATGCCACTAAGTCAGCAGAGCAGAACCATCCCATACGGTTTCCAAAGCCGTCCATCTTTATGGGGGGCAGACTGCTCCATCTTTCTCCTCCACAGCACCTGTTAGTTAAGAATACCAACCTTTTTGTTAACTGTCAATCTCTTTAACCACTGGGACTCCACAAAGTTTGCAGTAAGTGTTTAAACTTGAATGATCAGAATCTAGGAAGCCCAACTTCACATTAGACCATGGAAATTGTGAGATTTTGATACCTTTGCTTTTTTGCCACTTAATATAATTTATTATTTAGCTAGATTAATCTACATGTTTAATATCTGAGTTTAAAGCACATCTCTAAATTGCTACTTAATGGTTTGGGTTTTTTTTCCTCCATAGAGAAGAATAAGCAAAAGACACAGAATGCCACCCTACTGCTTACTGCTTTTAATTGAATATTACCCAGAAATCAGACACCTTCTGACTTAAATTATATTTACACAAAAATGAAAAGTGCAGCATGTGGTGCCATTAGTATTGAAATTTGCACGTTTTATTGCTTGCTTCCGTATCAATTATATTGATATTCCTTAAAATCGAAAGAGGGAGATCTGTTTGGCCAGTTTATAGGTGTAAATGCTTTAAGAATATTCGTTTTGGCTAACTCTCTTAAAGAGGTAGTAAAATATCTTGAGTCTTAAGGAAATCAGATACTAAGATTGTTGTCTTTTTTTTTTCTACTTATCTAACTTTTGAAAGTTGTGTTTTCTTTCCCCCCCTAATTCTATTTCATTAAAATTTCTAAGGTATTACTATCATAAATCTTTTTCTAGACTTTAAAGTACATTTCTTTCTTTTTTTTTTGTATTGACTTAGGTTACTTTCAGGAGTGAAAAAACTCTTTATATTTCAGTTGGTAGATGGGAAGATAACAGTGAGAAATAATATTGTAGTAACTCATTTGACACATGTAAGTTACTTCTATTATGAGATAAATAAGATAGGTATAAACCATGATAATAAAAATATTTTGTAGTATTAAAATTTGCTATTAAATATATTAAAAATAATACAGTATTTAGAAAATAGTTTAATTTTGTTTGTGAAGTTAATACTTTAATTTTCACTTTCTGCTATTTCTTTTTGCCATTCTATATTGGGAGTAAAAAATTTAAGATAATAAAATCACAAGAAAGCTATACACTGTAATTTTTTTAAACTATAGTATATTTTTATATGTATTTAGAAAAGTCTAAGTTTTGTTTTTATAGTCTGTAGAAATTATTGCCTTCTCTGTTCTTTTGAAAGAAAGTAAATTCTGGTCTTTTTCATGATAAACATTTTGCTAAACATTTGATTTAACAGTCACAAGTGAAGTTCAGGAAATGGATTTTTTCACAGAGGGTTGATTTTAAATAATTGCATTTTGTTTTTCTTATAGAATTGTTTACAGTCAGTACTAGAACAAATAGCAGAATTTGGCCAGGTTGTTTTTCGACTCCAGGAGTTCATTGATGAAGTTATGAGGCACAGTTCAGACAATATATTACCTGGAAATAATTCTGTAACTGAAGCTCCCTTTAGGACCTACCAGGCTTTCATGTGGGCCCTGTACAAATACTTCATTAGTTTCAAAAAGGAACTTACAGAAATTGAGAAGTGTATTATTAATAATGGTAAGTAAATGTTCTTTATTTTTAGCCATAAAACACATGAGTAATTACATTAACTGCATGCCATATACAGGTTCCTAATTAATGCAAGAGTTAAAAGTTACATGACAATTATGTACTTCTCATGAACTCATTTTTTTAAATTCAAATGTATTATTGAGTGTTATATTGAGTTCTTTTTAAACTATTTTTATGTCTGAAAAGGATGTGGAGTGAAAATTATTTTTCCTGCTCCAATTTCCCAATCACTTAATTTTCCTCCCTTTAGATCACCCGTTTTTTGTGCAGCCTTCCAACAAACGCACATTTTTGTTAGGTGCTATCCATTGAGTCAACTGTGTCTGACTATGACCATGTGAGTAACAGATTAGAAACTTAACCCTATCATGTACCATCATGATCTCTACCATGTTCAAGCTCATAGTTGCAGTTACTGTGTCTGTCAAATGTTGAGAGTCTTCCTCTCCTTTGATGACCGTGTAGATTACCCAAGTATAATTTATTTTTCTAAGGATTCATTAATTTTTTAATCCAAATTTATTATTTAATACTGTTTTTAATTTCCTTCTTTCTTTTTTTTGGTGAGAAAAATTTCTGTTTAGAATTAGCCAGCTGGACTCCGTTTAGATGACCCCAATTTTGTTGGCAACATCCAAAGCATCATAGTGAGGAGCAAGTCTAACATAGGCCTTCTTCTTTTCATCAGGCCTAATCAAAATGTTGAACTTAGCCACATCAGTGTCATAGAGCTTCTTTACAGCTTGTTTAATTTGGTGCTTGTTGTCCTTGACATTCACAATGAACACAAGTGTGTTGTTATCTTCTATCTTCTTCATGGCTGACTCAGTGGTCAGGGAAAATTTGATGATGGCATAGTGGTCAAGCTTGTTTCTCCTGGGGGCTCTCTTCTGGGAGTATTTGGGCTGCCTTTGGAGTCTCAGCATTTTAGGCCGCCAGAAGGTGGGTGATGTGCGTATCTTCTTTTTTTTTGGCCGTGGATGCCCTTCAGGACTGGCATCTTGGCCTTTAATATCTTTGCTTTGACTTCAGTTTTGGGAGGGGCAGGGGCTTTCTTCTTCGCTTTTGGCACCATCTTCATAGAAAGGCTATTTTTAATTTCTTTTTAAACTATTTTTATGTTTAAAAAGGATCTGGAGTGAAAATTATTTTTCCTGCTGCAATTCCCCATTCACTTAATTTTCCTCATTTAGCGTAGTTATGTTTCTTTATATTATTATTTTTTTTTTTAAATTATTTTTTATTATTTTTTGTGCATGTACCATCAAATCAGATCTGACTGGTACAGGAGGAAATTGTCCCTCCTTCTCCAGCAGAGCCTCTGGTGGATTTGAACCATGCACCTCTGGGATTGCAGTGCAGCTTCTTGGGTAACTTGTTTCTTACGCAACCTTCCAGCAACTTCCTAAAAACAGCCCCAAAGTATGTGAGATGAAGTTTCACCATCCCTGCCTCTAAAGAGCACCCTGGTTATCATCTAAGACTGTTTATTTGTTCTTTTTGCTGCCCATAAAATATCCAGTACTCTTCTCCAACAACAAAACTCAAACAAGAGAGCATTACCCTGTCTTCTCCTGGGCCATCTTCAAACTCCCTGACACACTACAACAGCAACCCATCCTCTCCTGGGCCATCCTCACACTTCTTGACACACAAGAGCAGCACCCAGTCCTCTTCTCCGCCATCCTCATACTCCCTGACATATGAGAGCAGCACCCCGTCTTCTCTGTCATAAGGGGTTTAGCATTTTTTTCCCAATTCACATATTTTTTTCTTGGCTATTAAATTTGATTTATTATTATTTCCAGATACAACAGTAACTCTTTCTGTAGTGGTGGATAGATTATCACCTCGACTGGCTCAACTCAAGATTCTGCACAAAGTATTTAGCACTGGAGTAGCTGAAGTTCCACCTGACACACGAAATGTTGTTCGTGCTTCTCACCTACTCAACACACTATACAAGGCCATTCTTGAATATGACAGTGTTGGAGAAGCCTCTGAGCAAACTGTACGTGGGGCTCTTGTCTAATATAAAATGTCAGACTCCATTTTGCATAGCCAAAGTAGGGATGGTAGCTCATCTTTGTACAAATGATACTTCAGTCATTGTGTCAGTTGTTCAGAGCTTTAAAATTAGCTTTTGAATTGGTATTTATCCATATAGGAACCTTGTATGAGCAATAGGATGCTGTAGAATTTTTTAAGCTCAAATTGTTAAGATCACCCAAAGCCTAAGGCAAGAGCAAAGGAAAACATGAAAACAAAAAAAAATACCTACAAGATTTGAACAGATATCTTCAATAATCTTTTCTTAAAATTATTTTCTTAAAATCTTACTGACAGCTATATTCTAGAAAATTGCAGATTTGAGAATATGCCTTAGGTGTTCTTGTGAATTTGTTGTAATTTTTGTTAAACCTGTTTGGTATTTCCCTTTAAAATAAAGAAATTGGAAGCATTTTTATTCCTACTGGAAACTGTAACAGAATGAAGTTTTCCATTCATAATAGAAATTTTCCATTTGTTATAGAAATGGACTCTATTTCTCAGTTTCCTTGAACAATCCATATCTCCCTGAACAATTCCCTGGACAGTCTTATTTTAAGGAACCCTGCTGGCACTGTGCATGACATGCCAGCTAATTAGAAGGTCAGTGGTTCAAATCCAACAAATAAGCAATCTCCTCCTGTAAAGATTTACAGCCGTAAAAATCCAGTGGAAGGTCACTATGATCCAGACTCAGCTCGCTAGCAGTGGATTTGGTTTGGTTTTTGCTTGTTGTTTCTACATAATTTCATTCTTTAAAGAGGGTCTGGGTATGGACGACAAACATTATGATCATCCCAGATCCAGATGATCCTTTTGTTTGGGTTTTGTTGTGTTTTTTTTAAATTGTGACTTTAACAAATGTTGAGGTAAATGTTTTTAAACAGGACTGTGTAGTTTATGCTGTTGGCCATTAGTTTCTTACTTTGTTTAAAAAAATAACAAACCTAGAAATTAAGTCATTTCTTGTAAGTTATTTAACACGTTGCTGCAAATGACGGCAAAATGTGTTTTTGAGCACTGTCGTCAATTTAAAAGTGTGCGCAACGTGAATGTTTAAAAATCATTTTATATAATTCTTGGAAAGGTTCCTAAACCTTAGATATTCTTGTTCTGATATCCAGGTCTCTCTTCTGTTCTCCCTCTGGGTGGAAACTGTGCGTCCTTACCTACAGACTGTAGATGAGTGGATAGCGCATGGACACCTTTTTGATTGTGCAAAAGAATTCATCATCCAAAGGTAAGGTTCACCAGATGCTCCTCTCATGCCAGTCAGATCCAATTTGATGGTATACCAAAATAAATAAAAATATAAAAAAATAAACCACAAAGGTAAGTTTCAGAATTCTATATGGTTCATGGTTCAGGACAATGGTGCTGGTTTTAGGTGTTTTCTTATATGTAGAAATCAGATGCTTTGGATTAGTTTCAGATGACACTGAGAGCAGTGTGAATGGCAGAGCTGTGTTGTCATTATATGAAAGTTTTATTGCCATTTTATAGAAGAAATCTGGTCACCAGCCATTTAAAAATAATGTTTCTAAATTTGTCTTACTAGAATATATTTTTTTAGTTTGTGTGTGTTTCTTTTTTTTCCCCCCAATTGTAATTTGAGTAAAAGTTTACAAAGAATATCCAGTATTCATGCACGCATTCATAAACCTTTTTTTAAAAT
>NW_006399984.1:3233033-3238053 GCF_000299155.1 Elephantulus edwardii | reverse complement strand
GTGTACCGTCAAATCAGATCTGACTGGTACTGGAGGAGACTGCCACTCCTTCCCCGGCAGAGCATCTGGTGGATTCGAACCGTGCGCCTCTGGGATTGTAGTTGCAGCTCTTTGCCACTAGGCCATCAGAGCTCCCCTGTCATAAACATTTTCTAATTGTAAAGACCAGATGAGTTGTGGAAGGATATCAAGAATATCTTCCTTGAATGCAGAAGGTCATTATAAAGAGAGAGGAGGAAGAAGAGACTGAAATTAATGTCAGAAGGGACTCTGAGTAATATTTTACTAAAGCGCCAAGAAGCCAAAGCAAAGAGAAGAAATTAGGAAGTTAAGGAGTTGAACAGAAGATTTCAAAGTGGATTTTGGGAAAACTAAGCAAAGTATTATAATGAAATGTGAGAAGAGCTGGAGTCAGAAAATCAAAAGGGCCAAACTTACTTGGCATTTCTTAAGCTGAAGGAGCTGAACAAATTCAAACCCGGAGTAGCAGTATTTAAGGATTCTATGGGAATAATATTGAGTGATAAAGGAAGCATCAAAAGAAGATGGAGGGAGGAAACAGAGTCACTGTACCAAGAGAGAGTCACGCTACCAAAAAGAATTGGCTGACACAGATGAATTTCATGAAACAACATATTATCAAGAGGCAGTGATCATGAAGGAGGAAGTTCAGGCTGCTCTGAAGAAATTGGCAAAAACAAGGCCCCCAAAACTGATGAAATACCAATTGACATATTTCAACAAACAGATGCTACCCTGGATGTGCTTATTAGGTTGTGTCGAGAAATCTGGAGGATAACTGGCTGGAAGAGATCAATATTTATTTTTATCTATTCAAAACAAAGGTGATCCTACAGAGTGCAGAAATTACCAGACAACATCACAAATATCACATGCAAGCAAAATCCTGCTGAAGATTATATCCAAAAATGACTGGAACAGTATATCAACAGAGAACAGCCAGAAGTGCAAACTGGGTTTAGAAGAGACTGTGGCACTAGGGATGTTGTAGACATTGTCAGATGGATCTCGGCTGAAAGCAGAGAGTACCATAGGAATCTGTATTTCATTGTCTATGGGACCTCTCCAAAGTACTGAAGAGCAATGGTGTCTCTCTGGAGACTAAGGTGCTTCTGATACAGGCCATGGACAATGACCAAGGAGGATGGAAGGAGAATTGATGCCTTTGAGCTGTGGTGCTGGAGAAGAGTATTGAGAATACCATGGACTGCTAGGAAAACAAACAGATTTGTCCTGGAAAGGGTTAAACCAGGTGGCTCCTTGGAGGCAAGGATTCTGAGGCTCCATCTAACATACTTTGGACATGTTGTGAGGAGAGACAGGTCCTTGGAGAGGGACATCATGTTTGGGAGGGTGGAGGGACAGTGCAGGAGAGGAAGGCCCTCTATGAGGTGGATTGATTCAGTGACTGGGATAATTGGGATGGGAGTGTCAAAGACAGTGCGATTGGCACAGGACAGAGCGGAGTTTAGGGCTGTTGTACATAGGGTCGCTATGAGTCGCAAGCGACTTGACGGCATATAACAACAACAACAACAACAACATGTAAAGGCATTTGACTGCATGGATCACAAGAAATTGGCTAATATTAAGAACAATGGGAATCCCAGAGCACCGGATTGTGCGCATGTGAAACCGATTTTTGGATCAAGAAGAAGTCTTCAGAACAGCAGTGAAACACTGGATGGTTCAAAATCAGGAAAGGTGTGCATCAGGGATGTGTCCTGTCTCCATACATTTTCAATCTTTGTGCAGAACAGCTCATTTGGGAGGGTGGGCTTCATGCAGAGGAATGTGGCATCAGAATTGGAGGATTATTCATGAACAACCTGCATTATGCAGATGACACAACTTTGCTCACTGAAACTGAAGAGGATCTGAAGCATTTATTGCAGAACATCAAGAACCACAATCTTCAATATGGATTGAAGTTAAACATGACCAAGATTCTCACTAGGTCAATAGAGAGCACCATGATAAATGGAGGAGAGATTGAGATTGTTAACAATATCATTTTACTTGTGTCCAAATCAACACTCTTGGCACCGGAAGTAAGGAAATCAAATGACTAATTGCATTGTGAAAATCTGCTGTCAGGGACAGCTCCAGAGTACCAAAGAGCAACGTTATCAGTCTAGAAATTAAGGTGTGCCTAATCCAGGTCACGGTCTTTGCAAGTATTTTCCGTGCATCAGTGAGCTGGACAGTGACTCAGGAACACAAGAAGAATCACTACCTTTGAGTTGTGGTGCTAGAGAAGAGCATTGAACATACCAGAAAACTGCCAAGAGAACAGAACTGACAGGTGTTTCTGAGGGAGGGTGGAACCACGTTGTTCCTTGGAGGCAAGAATTTTGAAGCTCCATCTAACATATTTCGGCATGTTACCAGGAGGGACCAGTCCTTTGGGAAGGATAACATGTTTAGAAGAATGGAAGGACAGCACAGGAGAGGAATACCCTGGATGACATGGATTGACACAGTAACTGGGTTAGTGGAAATAAATGTGTCAGAGGCAGTAAGATTGGCTCGGGATAAGACTGAGTCCAGAGCTATTGTCATAGGGTAGCATTGAGTTGCAGGTGACTCAATGGCACATAAGAACAACAAAAATTATTATAAAAGTGAATGCTTATATTCAGCCATTTTGTATACTTCGTTTATAAATAATAATTACAAATCCCCAAATACCACCTTTTTCTACTTCCTCAATGTTATTCTCATTTATATTGATCCTTTATCCTATACCTTTCTGATTGAATGATTTGCTCAGCATACAGATTGAATAAGTATGGAGAAAATATACAACCCTGACACACACCCTTCCTGATTTTAAACCACACAGTATTCCCTTGTTCCATTCAGATAGCATCTTCTCAGTCTAGGTGTTGTTTTCATTTGACAACAATTAAGTGTTCTGGATTTCCTATTCTTCTCGATGTTAGCCGTAGTTTGTTGTGATCCACACAGTCAAATGACTTTGCATAGTCAATAAAACTCAGATAGATATTCTGGTTTTCTTTGCACTCAGCCAGGATCCATCTGACATCAGCAGTGACAACCCTGGTGCCAAAATAGCAACAGTAATAATGTTCAGTCAGATAGCAAATAAATGCTTATGAAAATTTGTAAGACATCATAGTCTGTTAATAAAAGACATATTGCTTCCTTTAGAATGAATTTACTCAATACCAAATTACTCCAGCTAGTACCATTAGAAAGTATTGAGAACAGTAATAGGGAAAAATTCTAGAATTTGCTTCTAATAAATTTATTTCATGGAATTAAGCTCTCTTAGTCTAGTGGTAAGAAGCTGCACTGAAATTTCAAAGGCACGTGGTTCAAGTTCACCCTGTGCTGCACAGGAGAAAGTTGGGCAGTCTCCTCTCATGCAGTTTGTTGTTATGTACCATCAAATTGCCTGCAACTCAGAGTGACCACACACACAGCAGCTCTGAAGCCTGCCCTGTCCTCACTGATTCTGACACCTACCTCCATTGCCCATGTTACTGTATCAGCCAACTGGAGGGTTCAGACTCAATAATACACAAACACTAACAAGAAGATAATGTGTAAGAAAACAAAATTTTAATCTGCTCTGACAATTACTCTTCTGTTAACTGGGTTTGTTATTTTTTTTTTAGCCAAATCCTGTAATCTGTGATGTTTTGATATCTGTACACCTGTAATTCCATTTTAACATTGCAGTCTGTTTAAATGTATCATTTTATTGATGACTATGTACATAATAGAAAGTGTAGAAGAAAGGCCTGGTACTCTTCTTCCAAAACATTACATACATTGAATGAAATCCTTGCCAGTCAAGGGTGTGGTAAAACATACATGGGGCCACCAAGACTAGACCAACTTCGTAACAACTGATTTGGTCATTTTGGCAATCTCTGTTAGTCACGAGAAAGAACAATTGTACATTTTTGGAGTTCTGGAAAAGTAGAGGTACTCATGTTAATAAACTAGCCCATGTATGGAGATAGTCTTTAACTGAACCTTGGATCTCTCATTACCTCTAACATTGATAACATGTAAATATTTCGTAACATGAGATTGAGATTGTTATTAAAAAATAAAGTCTACTGCTATGAAAAGCAGTTTGTCAGAACCTTTATAAATTAAACATGATTTAGCATATAATCTAGTAATTCTACCCTTAGTTAAATAATCCAAAATAATTGAAAACAGAAAGACAAAGAGATACTTACACACCATTTTTCACTGTGTGGTACTATTCAGCATAGTCAAAAAGTGAAAACAACCTGTAATTAAAGCACGCACATCATGGGGACGGCAGTGACATCAGTCTGGAGACGAAGATGTGTCTGATCCAGGTCATGGTCTTCACAATTACATGCTATGCATCAGAAAGCTGGACAGTGAGTAAGGATGCTAGAAGAATCAATGCCTTTGAGCTTGGGTGCTGGAAAAGGGTATTGAATATACCATGGAGTGCTAGGGGAACAAACAGTTTCACCATGGAGAGGGGAAACCAGTCTGTTCATTGGAGGCAAGGATGCTGAAGCTCCATCTGACATACTTTGGGACAAATCCTTGGAGAGGGAAATCATGCTTGCAAAAGTGAAGGGATAGCGCAGGAGGAGATGAGATAGACTCACTGACTAGGGTACTGGGGATGAGTATGTTGGTGATGATGAGGCTGGCTCAGGATAGAGCAGGGTTCAGATCTGTTTTACATGGGGTCACCATATGACTTGATGGCACATAGCAACAACGAGGAGGAAGATTCAACAACACTGTAGATTGGGCATATGACACAACTATGCTTGCAGAAAGTGAAGACTTGAAGCATTTGTTGTTGTTGTTAAGTGCCGTCGAGTTGCTGGTGACTCATAGTGACCCTATGAAGAAGAGTCCTCAACGCTTGGGTGCCTTTCATTTCTGGAGGTAGGCTATTACGGAAGTGGATGCCACTCCTCCTTCAAAGCTTGGTTTTTGGGGTGTGTGTGTGTTTGTTTGTTTATTT
>NW_006399984.1:3231371-3232837 GCF_000299155.1 Elephantulus edwardii | reverse complement strand
GCACATCCCCCAACCACACCCCCAACCCCAAATATAATCCACTCTGCAACCCTCATTCCGTACTCTTAGGATAAACATAATGCCCTAAAATATAATACTTTTAAACTATTCTCTCCCGCATAGACTTCAGTGTCGTAAACATATTTCATCCAGTTTTTCTCAGTCTTACCCCCACCCCGATGTCAGCCTCATTCTACAACAGTGGCACCATATAGCAAAATGGGTGACCCTGGAGGACATTATACTGAGTGAGGTATCTCAGTCCAAGCTTGTTTTAAATCAGGGAGCTCCACCCCACTCTCTGTCTGCATTGGGTAGCCAACCGTTATCGCATTTGACACATCAGTGTCACAGTGTTCAGCCTAACAGCAACGAAAAATGACCGTGGTAAGGCAACTTGTACACCAGGGCTATACGACCTAGAGTAATGTCTGAATAAAAACAATGAAAGACTGCCCGAGGGCCCTTTTGGGCTTGAAGCCCTCTGCTGCCTTAAACCCTAGGCCAAGCCTGGCTTGCCTGGCTCCTGGAGGCAGAGAAGTCCTTCGCATCTGAAAACTGCCACAGCACCCACGCACACAGCAGCATGCTCTCTCTGGCAACTGGGCCATAGCAGTCGTGGGCGGAGCAAACCTGGGAGAACATGGCTGCCGTCTCTCCTCGCTTCCCCTTCTGGGCTTGAAGCCAAGAAGCACTTACTGAAGAAAATCACACTTCAATATGGGCCACGTTTCAGCTTCAAGAAAACAAAATTGTAAATATTTCCTTGTAACCACCTCCTTGTCCATGTGGATGCCTCATTTCTTTCTCTTGCCTTACTAACATAGCTAGACCTTCCAATACAAATTGAAAAGGAGTGGTGGTAGTGAGTATCCTTGTTCACAAGGGAAATATTGTTAGGCTCCAAGGAGAATGATGTTCTTTTTGGTTTTGTGTATATACTTTTCACTGTTAAAGAAATTCCCCTCTATGCTGATTTTGTTGAATATTTTATTCATGAAGAGGTATTGAAGGCCATTTTTGCAACAATTGATAGGATCATGTGGTTCTTGTTCTTTGCTTTATTAATATAAGAAATTAAATGTTTTTATGTTAAAATCCTTGCGTTCTTGTTAGGAATCCCCCTTGGTTATGATGAATTATTTTTTTTATATATACTGTTGGATTCTATTGAATACGATTTTGTTAAGGATTTTTGCATCTCTATTCATGAAAGGTACTGGTTTATAGTTTTCTTTTTTGTGAGTTCTTTGCCTGATACCTATCAGGGTTTTCCTTGCTTCATAGAATGACTCTAGGAGTGTTCCTTCCTTTTCTATTTATTGAAATAATTTAAATACAACTGGTGATAGTTCATCTCTGAATATTTTGTAGAATTCACTCGTGAAGCCATCTGTACCAGGACTTTGTTGGTGACAGGGTACCTTTATACAACCTGCTCAATTCTGTCTTTTTTTTTTTTTTTT
>NW_006399984.1:3224722-3230267 GCF_000299155.1 Elephantulus edwardii | reverse complement strand
CGAGCTTAAAGCCCCTGATGGCTCTGGGCGCTGACTCTCACCAGTGGCTATGGAGAAGTCACAGGCGATTTTCAGCCAGTGCCGGCGATTCTGTCTTTTATGATGGATCTTTTCAAGTGTTCCATATATGTCTTTGTAAGTTTGGGTAGGTTGTGGGTTTCTAGGAATTTATCCATTTCCTCTAGATTTTTAGTTTTATTGAGTATAGTTTTCATAATAGTCATTATCAATTTCATTTCTACTGGTACTGTTGTGAGGTCACCTCTTTAATTTTCTTAAATTTTATTTTATTAATTTTAATTAACATTTTCAGAGGTTTTGGATTTTCATTCATTCATTCATTCATTGTTGCACTTTTTTCTTTACTCCCCTCCCCCCAGTTCACTCCGCTCTTTGAAAAGCAAGAGATAAAATTCTTCGTTTTTATTTATTTGAGTTGTTTGTATCTTTTGTTAAGTTTAATTTTCTACCTTCTAAAGGCTGTGGAATTAGCTTCGTTTTGATTTTTTTTTTACTCTCTATTTAACTGATGTGTCAAGTTAGTTTATTTTACTCCTTTTTAAATTTTTTAAAAATTGATATCCTCACAATCATTCATATATATTATGTTTTATAGAGAAATTCATAGAATTCATTACTATTTATTTTATGCCTATTACCGATTTTTTCATCAACTCCTCGTGAAATCTTTCCTATTCCTTCACCTCTCCTCTCTGCCTATTAATCTCTACTATCGTAGTGATTTCCCCTTTCCTCCTCTCCTGCCTGTTTTGAGTAATTAATATTTGTGTTACTCTGTTATTCTCTTTCTTTCACAGTAGTGGTCTTAAGCAGTATTTGTCCTTATGTGCCTGAGTTATTTCACTCAAATAACACTCTCTAATCTCTCTTATGTTATAATGTATTTTACAAAATCATTATTCCTTTTCTTAGTTTCCCCTCAACCCTGATGTCAGTCCTATTTTTTAACATTTGCATACGAGCAGATAAATAATGTATACTGCATTGAAACGGAGGGAAAGAACTGCTTTACAAAAACATATGATTAGGTATTATTTGCTTGACAACAGTCCAGAATAAGAGCTGCATAGTAAAGTGGACTGGCAGGACTGTGAGGGGTTATTGTACAACAATGAAAGAATATTTTTTTCAAAGAGAAAGGCCAGTGGCAGGGGGACAGGGAGGAAAATGTGCAACAATGAATGAATGGAAATCCAAGTTCTCTATAAACCTTAATTAAAATATCAATTAAAAAATTTTTAAAAGCAAAAACGAAAAAGCTCCAACAAAATCATTATTCCTTAGTGCTACATGGTATTCTGTTTTGTGGATATACCACACTTTCTCAATCCATTCTTTTTTTTTTAAATTAATTATTTTTCATTTCAGTGAATATCTACAGAGATTTTGGAATTCCATTCATTCATTGTTGTACCCTTCTCCCCACCCACCCCACCTCCACCCCTCCACCCCCATTTGCTCCTCTCCCTGAAAAGCAAAAGAAAAACTCCCTCATTGGTACACAATCCCCCCCGCACATCCCCCAACCCCAAATATAATCCACTCTGCAACCCTCATTCTCTACTCTTATGATAAACATAATGCCCTAAAATATAGTACTTTTAAACTATTCTCTCCCCCATAGACCTCAATGCAGTAAACATAATTCATCCAGTTTTTCTCAGTCTTACCCCCACCCCCATGTCAGCCTCATTCTACAACAGTGGCACCATATAGCATTTGTCCCTTTGTGACTGAGATACCTCACTCAGTCCATTCATTTTTTGATGGGCATTTGCGCTATATCCATTTCTTGCTGTTGTGAATAATGCTGCTAATAACCAAAGGTGTAGACATGTCCATTCATGTTTTGGAACTGATTTCCTTGGGTTGTATTCCTATAGAATTAAGAATTTCTGAGGAAGCACCAAGCTGCCTTCCAGAATGCTCATACTGTTTTACAGTCCCACCAGCAGTGTATGAGAATTCCAATCTCTCCACATCCTTCCCAACATTTATTGTTTGCTGTGTTGTTAAACTTTGCTACTGCTACTGTGGTGAAATTATATCTCATTGTCATTTATATTTGCATCATCTGATTGCTAATGATTTTGAACATTTCGTGATGTTTTTCTTAGCCATCTGAATGTCCTTTTGTGAAGAGTCTTTTCATGTATTTTGCACATTTCATGACTGAATTATCAGTCTTTTTCTTATAGAAGCCCTATATTATTCTGTAAACTTTAATTATGAGACCTTTGACTGAAATGCCATTGCCAAATGTTTTTTTCTAGTCTGTAGGTTTTCTTTTCACCTTATTGAAAAAAATTTTTGATGCACACAAAGATTTGAGTTTCTAGAGGAACCTCTTCATTGATTTTATCCTCTCCTGGTTGTATATTTTTGGCTATCTTTGCAAGCCAGTCTATGCTGTAGGCTAAGAAATCTAAGCCTGTTCCCATTTTGTCTCTTATGATCTTTATGGTTTTGGGTTTTACTATCCACTTTGAGTTGGGTTTTGTGTATGTTTTGAGATGTAGATCCTGTTTTAAGTTTTCTGCAGGTAGTTGTCCAGTTTTGCCAGCAACATTATTTAAAGTAGCTGTTGGTTCTCCAGTTAATGGTTATACTTCCTTGTGAAGAATCAGTTGACCATAGATAAATGAGTTGACTTCTGGATTCTCTATTTTATTCCACTGATTTATGTGTCTTTCGTCATATCAATACCACACTGTTTTGATTAAACTGACTGTGTAGTAGTTTTGAGATGAGAGAGTGAGATGCCTTCTACTTCTTTTTTGTTTTTCAGAAGAGCTCTGCTTATTCTGAGTCCCTTTCCTTTCCAATTAAAACTGGAAATTGCCTTTTCTGTCTTCTTGGAAAATGAATTTGGAATCTGTATTGGGATTGTGTTGAACCTATAGATTGCTTTTAGTAGAGCTGTCATTTTCACAATATTCAGTCTTCTATCCATGAACAGAATATTTTTTTCATCTTGTTAGGTCTTTCTTATTGTTTCTTGTAGTGGTGTTTTGTAGTTTTCCTTATAAAGGTTGTTTGTGTCTCTAGTTATATTTATTTGTAAGTATTTCATCTTTTGGTTGGCTGTTGTAAATGGTATTGCTGTTGTAGTTTCCTTTTCTGTGCTTTCTTTGTTGCTGTAGAGAAATCCCAATGATTTCTGTATGTTGATCTTGAAACCTGCACTATACTAAATTGGTCTGCTAGGTTTGTTTGAGTCTTTGGGGTTTTCTTTGGGGTGTAGCAACAGTTTCACCACCTCTTTGCCAGTTTGGATGCCTCTTCTTTCCTCTCTTGCTTTATTGACCTAGCTAGAACTTCCAATAAAATATTGATTAGGAGTGGTGATATTGAGCATCCTTGCCGGTCCTTGTTTATAAGGGGAATATCATAAGTCTCAGTACATGGAAAATTATACTGGCTTTTGCTTTTATGTATATACTTTTCACTATTGTAAGGAAATTTCCCTCTATTCCTATTTTGCTGATTGTTTTAATCAGGAAGAGATGTTGAATTTTTTTGAAGGACTTTTTCTGCATCAATTGATCATATCATGTAGTTCTTGTTCTTTGTTTTGTTAATGTGATGAATAAAATACTGATTGTTTATCATATGTTGAACCATTCCTGCATGCCAATTATGAATCCCACTTGGTTGTAACGAGTTATTTTTTTAATTTACTATTGGCTAGGATTTTGCTAAATATTTTTTATCTATGTTCATGAGAGATACTGGTCTCTAGTTTTCTTTTTTGTGATATCTAGCCTGATTTTAGTATTAGGGCTATGCATACTTCATAGAGTGACTCTGGGGGTATTCTTTCTTTTTTTATTTTTTAAAAAAAATTTAAGTAAAATTGGTGATAGTTCATTTCCAGGTATTTGGTAGAATTCACCTGTGAAGCAGTCTGAGCCAGGAAGGGAAGTTTATTGGAATTTCTTTCATGACCTGCTTAATTTCTCTTTTGTGATGGGTCTGTTCAAGTGTTCTGCTTATGTATATGTCACTTTAGGCAGGATCAGGGACTTCTCCAGAGTACTGAAGAACACCATTGTCAGTCTAAAGACTAAGGTGCACCTGACCCAAGCCATAGTCTTTGCAGTTACTGTGCATCAGAGAGCTGGACAATGGATAAAGATGGTAGAATAAGAATTGATACCTTTGAGTTGTAATGCTGTTGAAGAGGATTGAAAATACCATGGATTGCTAAGAAAACAAATGGATCTGGCTTGGAGAAGGCTGCTCCTTCAAGGTAAGGCTTTTGAAGCTGTATCTTACATATGTTGGGCGTGTTGCCAGGAAGTTCCAGTCCTTGGAGAAGGATATGATGCTTGGAAGGGTGGAAGAACAGCACAAGAGAGGAAGACCCTGGATGAGATAGATTGATTCATTAACATAAATAATGGGAATATGTGTATTGGAGACGATGAAATTGGCTCAGGATAGAGCAGAATTCAAAGCTAATGTACTTAGAATCACTATAAGTTGCAAGAGACTGACTCAGTGGCATATAACAACAACATGGGTTTCTAGGAATTTGTCCATTTCCTCTAGGTTTTCAAATTTATCGGAATATAGCTTTTCATAATATTTGAATATTACTTGAGTTCATTTCACTTGGTTCTGTTGTGATATCACCTCTTTAAGTTCTTATGCTAAACACAACTGGTGACGTAGTGGCAAGATGTGCTCTAATTCTGAAGGCATGTGGTTCGAATCCACCAGATGATCCGCTAGAGAAGGGGGGCAATCTCCTCTGCCAGTTGGATCTGATTCAATGGTGTACAATAACAACAAAAAAAACCCAAAACACAAACAAGTTCTTAGTCTGATTATTTGTGTGCTTTATTATTTTCTTTTGTTAAGTTTGCAAATAGATTTTCTGTTTTACTATCTCTTTTAAAGAACCAGTTCCTGCTTTTGTTTTTCTGGTTTTCATCTCATTGATTACTGCCCGCATTATTATAATTTCATTTTTTCTAGAGGCTGTGGAATTACATTCTTGTTGTTTTCCTATTTCCTGGTTCTATTAAGTAATTTATTTTGTACTTCTTTTTTTATGTGTTTACTTATTTCTGTGAACTAAACCCTGACAAATGCCTTAGCTATATCCCAGAGATTTTGATATGGTGTGATTTCATTTAATTGTATTCTAGAAATTTATTTCATTTATCATTTCTTCTAGAACCCAGTAGTATGGATGCAAGATATTATTTAGCTTTCATGTGAGAATTCTCTTTTCCTTTATCCTCTTATTAATTTCTTGCTTTATGGCATGTGGTCTAGGAAGATACTTTGTATTGTTGTTGTTGTTATGTGCGGTCGAGTCGCTTGCGACTCATAGCGACCCTTTGTACAACAGCCCTAAACTCTGCTCTGTCCTGTGCCAATCTCACTGTCTCTGACATTCCCATCCCGATTATCCCAGTTACTGAATCAATCCACCTCATAGAGGGCCTTCCCCTCCTGTGCTGTCCCTCCACCCTCCCAAGCATGATGTCCTTCTCCAAGGACAGATCTCTCC
>NW_006399984.1:3222240-3223610 GCF_000299155.1 Elephantulus edwardii | reverse complement strand
CTCTTCCAGTCAGTTGGCCAAGTGGTTGTTCTCCAGAGTTCTTGGCACAACTTCATGAGCACATCCACGGCAGCATCTATTAACTGAAATATGTCAATTGGTATATAATCTATTCCTGGAGCCTTATTTTTTTGCCATTTCCTTCAAAGCAGCCTGTACTTCTTCTTATTTATTAAGGTTTGCTTTCTGACCAATTCTGGAGAATGTACTATGTCTGTGCACTAAGAAAGTAAATGGGATTTTTGTGAAGTATCTTAAAGATTTCTACCAACTTTTACAGTCAGAGATCGATCGAACATGCAGTCAATATGCATTGATAACAATGGGTAACTGGAATGCAATAGTTGGGAAGAGAGAAGAAGAATCCGTAGTCAGAAAACATGGAATTGGTGACAGAAATGGAGCTGGAGATAGAATGATTGAATTTTACACAATTACTTATTCATCGCAAACACATTTTTTAAGAGACATAAACGCAGGTTATCCACATGGATTTCACCTGATGGTATGCATAGGAATCAGATCGATTACATCTGTGGAAAGAACCGCTGGAGAAGCTCAATATCAGCTGTGAAAACTAGGCCAGGAGCTGATTGTGGAACAGACCAGCAACTACTCATATGCAAGTTCAAGCTGAAGCTGAAGAAAATTAAACCTAATCCACGGGAACCAAAATATGACTTTGAGGCTATCCCACCTGAATTTCAGAACCATCTAAGGAAAAGGTTTGAGGCCTTGATCACGAATGAGCAAAGACCAGATGAGTTCTGGAAGGATATCAAGGGTATCATTCAAAAAGAGTGCAAAACGTTCATTACGAAGAAAGAAGAGGGAGAAAAGACCAAAATGGACGTCAGAAGAAACTCTGAACATCGCACTGGAGTGCAGAGAAGCAAAGCACAAGGTAGAATTCAAGATACTAAAGAGCTGAACAGAACATTTCAAAAGGCATCACGGGATGGCAAAGTAAAATACTACAATGAAATGTGCAAGGAGCTGGAGTCAGAAAATCAAAAGGGCCAAATTTGCTCAGCATTTCTTAAGCTCAAGGATCTGAAGAACAAATTCAAACCTCGAGTTGCTATAATCAAGGATGCCTTAGGCAGAATATTAAATGATCCAGGAAGTATTAAAAGAAGATGAAAAGAATATACTGAGTTGAAATACAGAATTATAGAAAATATACTGTATCGAAAGGAATTGGCAGACACAGAATAATTTCATGAAATAACATATGAGCAAGAGCCTATGGTGATGAAGGAAAAAGTTCAGGCTGCTTTGAAGGAAATAGCAAAAAATTAGGCCCCAGGAATAGATGGTATACCGATTGACATATTTCAGCTAACAGAAGCTGCCCTGGACATGCTCAC
>NW_006399984.1:3220095-3221905 GCF_000299155.1 Elephantulus edwardii | reverse complement strand
TTGATTATGCAAAAGCGTTTGACTGTGTGGACCATAACAAACTGTGGCTGACTCTGAGAAGAATGGGAATCCCAGAACACTTGATCATGCTAATGCGAAACCTATACTTAACCAAGAGGCAGTCGTCAGAACAGAGCAAGGAAACACTGCATAGTTCAAAATTGGGAAGGGCGGACACCAGGGATGTGTCCTGTCTCCATACCTTTTCAACCAGTATGCAGAACAGATTATCTGGGAGGCTGGGCTCTGTGAGGAGAAATGTGGCATCACGATTGGTGGAAGATCTATCAACAATCTGTGTAATGCAGATGACACAACCCTGCTTGCTGAAGTTGAGGATGACCTGAAGCACTTACTGCAGAGGGTCAAGGACTGCAGCCTTCAGTATGGATTTAGTCTCAATGTCAAGAAGACAAAGATTCTCCCCACTGGACCAATTGGCAGCATCAAGATCGATGGTGAAGAGATTAAGATTGTTCACAGCTTTAGTCTGCTTGGCTCCACAATCAACACTCTTGGCAGCAGCAACCAGGAAATTAAGAGACATATTGCGATGGGAAAGTCTGTGGTTAGGGACCTTTCTAAAGTACTGAAGAGCAACGGTGTCTTTCTGGAGACTAAGGTGCATCGGATACAGGCCATGGTCTTTGCAATCACTCTTTATGCGTCAGAGAGTTGGACAATGACTATGGAGGCTAGAAGAATTGATGCCTTTGAGCTTTGTTGTTGGAGAAGAGTACTGAAGGTACCATGGACTGCTAAGAAGACAAACAGCTTCATCCTGGAGAGGGTTAAACCGGCACAAGGATTGTGAGGCTTCGTCTAACATATTTTGGTCATGTTATAAGGTGAGGCGTGTCCTTGGAGAAGGACATCTTGCTTGAGAAGGTGGAGGGCATTCGCAAGAGGGGAAGGCCCTCTAGGAGATGGATTGACACGGTGACTGGAGTAATCGGGATGAGTTTGTCTGAAACAATGAAATTGGCACAGCACAGAACAGACTTTACGCCTGTTGTACATAGGGTCGCTATGAATCACAAGTGACTCGACGGCACATAATGACAACAACAAACATCCTGAATACATGTATGCATTCCACCTGACTGATTGTATAGTTTATTTCTTCACCCTTGTTGAATTTCCTCTGAATTGACTTGTTCTTTGGTAAGAATGGTGGTGTTGTATATCTCTTTCTCCAAGTCTGTTAACTATTGTTTTATTGTACTTTACAGGTTTATCATTATGTGTGTAGATGTTAACTGAAGTTATGTCCTCTTGATCTGTTGTGCCTTTACTCATTTTATGTTCTTTTCTTTATGGAGGTTTACATCCTGAAATCTATTTTATCAAAGATTATTGTCACTCTTAACTTTCTTGTGGATGTCATTTGCTGAATAAATATAAATTTTTTTCCACTCTTTCATTTTTAATCTCTCTTTCTCATTTCTTGGCTGTGTAGGCAATGTATTGATGGGTTTTGGTGGGATGGTTCCCCCCCCCCCATTCTACTACTCCCTTCCTTATAATCAGTATATTTAAATCCTCCACATTGAGTGTCATGGTAAGTTTTATCATTGCCATTTTTCTGTGTTCCTTTTTCTGTAGTTACTGGTCACTTTGGTCTATTCACTTTTCTCTGCTGTTTCTATGTAAAAGACTTCCCTTATTTTTTTCTGTGTTTTTTTTTTTGTAGTTGTTGTTGTTATGTGCCATCAAGTCGCTTGCGACTCATAGCGACCCTATGTACAAGAGCCCTAAATGCTGTTCTATCCTGTGCCAACCTCGCCACCTCAGTCACACATTCCCGCCA
>NW_006399984.1:3217803-3219180 GCF_000299155.1 Elephantulus edwardii | reverse complement strand
TTCCCATTCTTCTCAGAGTCAGCCATAGCTTGTTGTGATCCACACAGTCAAAAGCTTTTACATAGTCAATGAACCACTTGTTATTTGTTGTTATTAGGTGCCGGTGTAGTAGGACCCACAATGACTATGAACAGCAGATCTGAAGTTTGTCCTATCCTGTGCCATCTTCACACTTCCTTACACATTAAAGTCATTTGCGACAGTCACCATGTCAATCCACCTGGTCAAGGGTCTTCCTCTCCTTTGCCAACCTAATGCTTTAAGTTTCTGCTCTTCTGCACATGACCCAATTTCTCCCTCATATTTGCTTTTGCTAGTTTAAGGATTCATGTCTGACAGTTGTTGTCTTTCAGCCTTCTGTGTATGTCATCCCATAATCTCTTTCTCTCTTGCTTTCCTTTAGAGTTGACTATTTTTCTCACATTATTTTCAGTGTCTTTGACTTTTTAGAATTTTATTATGATTCTTGATGTTTTTCTTTTTTGGTCTAGTCTGTTTGAGGTTCTCTGGGCTTCTTGAATGTGTATTTAGTTGTTTTTTATGATATGTGCAAAGTTTACTTCTACTAAATTTCTGCTATTTCCTCAGCTGCTGGGCTGAAAACGCTTGAGCAGTGGTTCCACTCTGGAAGCTGCTTTCTCGTATCTTGATGGGGGTCACGTAAAGGAAGTTTTGGGTTGTGTTTGATTTGTCATATTATTTTTTTCCTTCCACAAGTATTTGTCAGTTGGCCTTTGGTCCGTTTTGGCCAACAAGGACCCAAGGGCGGAGGCCTGCCCAACGGTGTGTCCTTAAAAGTCTGTGGTGAGGGGTTGAGCCTATGGTTTGTCTGGAAACTCTTGAGCAGTGAGCTGGTTTCTCACGTCTTGATGGGTAGAAAGAGCATTCTTTAAGTGGTACAGCAATCGTTTCTCTATTTTCTATACTGAATAACTTGGGCGTTTCTTTGATGTTGAACACTGTGCCATTGTCATGTCAAATACACACCATGGACGTGTTTGAAGGAGCTTCCAGATGGATTAAGGTTTGGAAACAAGAGTGGCATCCACTTCCTAAAAGAGATGCTTCTGGAAACCCTATAAACTCTGTAATCATACTGAAATGATGTTAATTAGTGAATAGAGTTCAGGTATTTTGTTCATAGGGTCACTATGAGTCGTTGATTACTTGATGACACTTGTTGTTGTTATGTGCCATCGCGTCGTTTACGACTCATAGTGACACTATGTACAACAGCCCTAAACCGTTCTCTATCCTGTGCCAATCTCATTGCCTCTGACACACCCATCCCGAGTACCCCAGTCACTGAATCAATCCACCTCATAGAGGGTCTTCCCCTCCGGCGCTGTCCCTCTACTTTACCCAGCATGATGTCCC
>NW_006399984.1:3214243-3215930 GCF_000299155.1 Elephantulus edwardii | reverse complement strand
CTAGAGAGAACAAACTTGTGAGTTACAAATAGAAGGGCTTTGAGGGTCCTGCTTTCAGGTTTGCTGGGGGTGAGGGTGGCAGAAGGTGGCCTAGGTAACATTCTCTGGATACCCTAGGCATTCTTTTTTTTTTTCTCCTTCCCCACCGAGGGGTCAATGTGGGGACAGTGGCACAATCTGGGGACTGAGGAGCTCACCCTGAGGGTCGCGACAGCTCACCTCGAGCCGAGGGCCGAGGGCAGCCCGCCCAGGGCAGAGGGCTGCGATGGCTCACCCCGAGCCGGGGACCAAGTGCAGCCTGCCCCAGGCAGAGGGCCGAGGGAAGCCCGCCTTGGGCAGAGTGCCAAGGGAATTGACCCTGGGTAGAGGGCTGTGACGGCTCACCCCGAGCCGGGGGCCGAGTGCAGCCCACCCTGGGCAGAGGGCCCCGACGGCTCACCCCGATCCAGAGGCCGAGGGCAGACCGCCCTGGGCACAGGGCCGCAACAGCTCGCCCCGAGCCGGGGGCCAAGGGCAGCCTATCCCGAACAGGGCAACACACCCCAGGAGCTGGCTGGTATATTCCCTCTCTAACTGTCCCTACCCCAGTCTGGACCCCTCGCCTGACTGAGGACTCTGTGATCAGGGATGGTGTTTCGATTTCCAGCACTTCCACTTTTACCCCCCCCCCCATAAGTGGTCATACTATATTTTGAAGTAGGTGTCACTGCCCTCCCCCTTTATATATGATAAAGGGAACCTGAGAATTGTGAAGAGACTCCCCCCAGGTCTAACCATCTTTCGGCAGAAGCATTCAACAGAACAAAATATGTGGTGCATTTAGGATGTCGGTCCTCTTGTGCATGCTGCCACTGTTAAGGTCAACAGACTCACAGTGACTTTCAGCAATCCATTGCATAGGTAATCATCTTCTTTGGCCTATCCAATGCATAGGTAATCCTGTTCTTTCGCCTGGCCAATGCATAGGTAATCTTCTTTGGCCTGGCCAATGCATAGGTAATCTTCTTCTTTGGCCTCTCCAATGCATAGGTAATCATCTTCTTTGTCCTGTCCAGGGAGACCCAAACCTGCAGATGTCGGTCATGCATTCCGTCCCCCACCTCCTACGCAGGTGGCCAGCGGGGCGCGTCCCCCACCTCCTACGCAGGTGGCCAGCGGGGCGCGCCCACCCCCAGCACAGGAGGCCTGCGGGAGGTGCACAGCACCCCCAGTGCGGGCGGTCATTGGGGGTGCGCCCCCCCACCCTGCCACACGGGCGCTCGGCTGGTGTGCGGCTCCTCTTGTGCTGGCGGCTGGCGGGCGCCAGCTTCCCCCACTGCCGCCATCCTGGCTCCAAGAATTCTCTCCAGACCAACTTGCAGCTGTGTGGTGGCTTCACTGTACCAGTCTTGAGGAGGTCCGGTGCCCAGCATCCATCCTGGGTGAAGGAATCCATTCGTTCCGGCTGTGGAAGCCTAATGGAGCTGCAGTGGCTGTGTGGCGCAGCGAGGGCTCTGCAGTGGGGGTTGGGAGCCACGAAACTCACACATTTCTCCTTGGGAATCCTTGAATTCCTGTTGTTGAGCCTCGATCTTCACTGAGGGCCAGCCATCAACTGTTTAAGTGTTCAATTATCAATAAGCCGAAGTCTGTGGAAGGCCATAATGGCCCTGCTTTAAGTGGTTTGCTGCCCCCACAGCTCACCATG
>NW_006399984.1:3212044-3213851 GCF_000299155.1 Elephantulus edwardii | reverse complement strand
TCCAGTGCAATCTTCAGAGTTTCTTCTGACATCCATTTTGGTCTTTTCTTCCTCTTCTGTCAGTTTGCTGTACTGAAGTAATCAGGGTTTGCTGTGATTCTGAGCCTTGAGCCATTAGGGTGTCAAATACCATAATGGTTTCCCAATGTGGATAGTGTTTGGTGGATGTCTCGGATGTAAAACAGTTTTTGAAGCCAGAGTGGCATCCACTTCTTAAACAACATACCTGTGGAAACTCTATGAACTTGGAGAAATGACAATTATGGAAATGCATTAGGTCTTTCGTTCACAGTGTCACTAAGAGTCGTATTGACTCAATGGCAATCAACAACAACAGCGCTGTTTCCTCAGTTTTCTCATTGCTTTCCCCCACCCCTCAGTCTGATATTCCAGGGTTGCATATGTTTTTCAATTTGATGTTATCACTCATGATTCTAATATTTTCTTCATTTTCCTTTTGTCAATTTTTTTTATTAAGTTCTCATTTAGGTTCTTCTCTTCTGTCTTGTTGATCCTCTACTTCATCTCTTCCAGTCTCCTTTTTTGTGCCTTCAGTGTGTTGAAGATTCCTGCCATATCTGTATTAATAATATAGATTGTATTTCCATGCTTTTCTTTTGTTTCTAGTACCTTTTCTGTCTTGTAATAATTTTTATTTTTTTCTAGTTCTTCACGTCTGGTTTTAACTATTTGTGATGTTTTAAGTACAAGTTCATGTAACTCCATATGGATAGATTACTTCTGCCTTCTTATCTCTGGGGTATTCATTGTTTCTGTTTTTAGTCTGCTTTTCTAAGAAAAAGGTGGTTTTGGTTTGTAATAATGTTTGATCTTGCCTGCCTGAGATTAGACGAAGTGGATGAGAAGGGCTAGCCCTCTAAGCAGACAAATCCACAAGGGAGCTGGGACAGTCCCAGGGTTGCTGTCTGGGACCCTTTCTTTACCAAGTGTTGATGAGTGGTGGCTCAGGTGTCCATGTGTCCTCTGTTGTGCCTAGATGGGAGGTACAGATCCGATCTTTGCAGGTAAAGCCTCTAGAGAACGAGGACACACCCAGGACTGCTTGCCGGTAACCCTTTCCTCCCCAAGTTTCCTCATTCTGCTCTTAAAGAAAGATAAACTACTCACTTGTTCTTTGTTTAGCAAACTGCAATTCCAAATAATATTTTTAAATGTTACCTATACTTTTTATATTTATTTTTAAATGTTACCTAATACTCTGTATTAAACTATAAAGATCTTGATTGAGATTGCTTTATGCCTGTATATCTCTTTTGTTGGGTTTTTTTTAAAAAAAACATTGTGATTTTAATGAAAATTTACAGAAAAGTTGGATTTTCATTCATTCCTTCATTCATTGTTGCACATTTTCCTCCGTTTCCTCTCCAGTTCACTTTTTTTTCTTCTTCTTCTTTTCATTAAAATAGTAAATACATACAGTGGAAAAGAACATATAAAATATACATATAGTGGAATATAACATTTTATAACATTTTCCATTTGAGTTATTTCTAAGTGTGCAATTCTGTGACATTAGTCATACCATCCATGTTATATAAACATTGCCATAATACAAATATTTGCACACATGTTCAGAACAGCTTTTGTCATATAGAAATGATCCATACTTTAATTAATAAATGAGTAGATAAACAAAATGGTGTATTCACACAATGGAATATTATTGTTGTTAACTGCCAACAGGTCAGCTTCTGACTACTGGTAATTGGGAACACAGTATTATTGGCCCATTGGGATCCTTTCCCCACAGGACATTGGCTGATTTTCAGGAGTACATTTCCAGGTC
>NW_006399984.1:3201360-3203224 GCF_000299155.1 Elephantulus edwardii | reverse complement strand
TTTTTTTTCCCAGTTTCCCCCAACTCCCATGTCAGTCCTGTTTTGTTTTTTGGATTTTGGGTTTTAGTGTTTATTTGTTTTTTGGTTGGTTTTTTGGGGTTTTTTTTTGTTTTTTTTTTTAGCCACACTTTCATTTATTGGCATCATCAATGTCTGAACAAGACGTGTCCCCCAAGCGAGGTCATGTTCATTTGGCTGTAACTCGTGCCCACATAGCTTCCCTTGGAAATGCAGCATCTAATGCTGGAGTTAGGGGAGATTACTCCTTTTTTCACTTTGACATATTTAATGCTGTCACCAGAAATTTTCTCTGCACTCACCTTGAATTCTGTCTTCAGGGCATCCTGGGAGTAGTGGATGTAGCTGAGCCCAGCATGTCACCAGTATACCACCTTGATTCCACGAGTTGGGGGAGCAAGGGGCCCAGATCATGAGGACACCGTCAGTGTCATCAGTCCTGTTTTATAACAGTGACATTATGCAGTATTTGTCTTTTTGTGACTGAGATATTTTACTTAGCATGCCCTCCAGGGTCACCCATGTTGCGTAATGTTTTTTAAGTTCCTTGTTTTTCAGTTGCTGTGTAATATTCCATTGTGTATATCATAGTTTTTCTATCCATTCATTTGTTGATCCATTCACTTTGAGTTGCTTCCATCTCTTTGCTATTGTGAATAACTTGGCAATAAGAATGTATCTGTTTGGGTGGCAGTTCTGGTTTCTTTAGGGTTTGTTCCTAGTAGTGGACTTACTGGGTCAAATGGCATTTCTGTTTCCACCTTTTTGAGAAGGCATCATACCACCTTCCATAGTGGTTGCACCATCTTACAATCCTACCAACAGTGAATAAGAGTTCCAGTTTCTCCACAACCTTGCCAGAATTTGTTGTATGCTGCTTTTTAGAAAATTTTGTTGTTGTTACTGCTGTTTCTGGGGTGAGATGATATCTCATCGTTGTTTTTACTTGCATTTATCTGATAGTTAGGGATTTTGAACATTTTTTCATGTGTGTCTGTTTGTCATCTGAATGTCTTATTTGGTGAAGTGTCTGTTCATATCCTGTGTCTATTTTGTGATTGGATAGATTGTTTACCTTTTTCTTCTTGAGGTGCTAGAGTATTCTATAAATTTTAGATATGAGTCTCTTACCAGATTTATCAGTCTGTGGCTTTCCTTTTAACCCTGTAGGAGTTTTTATGTGCATAGGGAGGGATTTAATTCTTAGAAAGTCCCATTTATCTGTTTTATTTATTTATTTATTGTCTTGGCCATTGTTTTTGTTGTTGTTATTTGCCGTCGAGTCTTTTTCGACTCATAGCGACCCTATGTACAACAGCCTTAAACCCTGCTCTATCCTGTGCAATCGCACTGTCTCTGACACACCCATTCCGATTACCCCAGTCACCGAATCAATCCATCTCATAGAAGGTCTTCCCCTCCTGCACCATCCCTCCACCCTCCCAAGCATGATGTCCCTCTCCAAGTACCCGTCCCTCCTGGCAACATGCCCAAAGTATGTCAGACGAAGCCCCAGAATCCTTGCCTCCAAGAGTTGCTTGGTTTAATCCTCTCCAGGATGAATCTGTTTGTTTTCTTGGCAGTCCATGGGTACATTCAGTACTCTTCTCCAGCACCATGGCTCAAAGGCATCAATTCTCCTTCTGTCTTCCCTAATCATTGTCCAACTCTCTGATGCATAACAAGTGATTACAAAGACCATGGCCTGTATCAGGCACACCTTAGTCTCCAGAGAGACCCCATTGCTCTTGAGTACTTTAGAGAGGTCCCTATCAGCAGACTTTCCCATCGCAATAGGCTTTTTGATTTTCTGACTGCTGGTGCCAAAAGTGTTGACTGTGGAGCC
>NW_006399984.1:3195653-3200601 GCF_000299155.1 Elephantulus edwardii | reverse complement strand
TTGTTCTCCAGATTTCTTGGCACAACTTGGTGAGTACATCCACGGCAGCATCTGTTAGCTGAAATATGTCAATTGGTATACCATCTATTCCTGGGGCCTTATTTTTTGCTATTTCCTTCAAAGTAGCTTCAACTTCTTCCTTCATCACCATAGGCTCTTGCTCAAATATTATTTCATTAAAGTCTTCTGTATCTGCCAATTCCTTTTTATACAATGACTCAGTGTATTCCTTCCATCTTCTTTGAATACTTCCTGGATCATTTAATATTCTGCCCAAAGCATCCTTGATTATAGCAACTCTAGGTTTGAATTAGTTCTTCAGTTCCTTGAGCTTAAGAAATGCACGTGCCATGCCTTCGCCGGGAGGGGTTCCCGGGGCGACTGCCAAGGAAAAAAAATTAATAGAATCTTTAAAAAAATTTTAAAAAGAAAAAGTAGTGCTGAGCGAGTTCGGCCCTTTTGATTTTCTGACTCTAGCTCCTTGCACATTTCATTGTAATATTTTCCTTTGTCATTCTGAGCTACCTTTTGGAATCTTCTGTTCAGCTCTTTAGTATCTTGAAATCTTCCTTGTGCTTTGACTTCTCTGCGCTCCCATGCAATTTTCAGAGTCTCTTCTGACATCCATTTTGGTCTTCTTTTCCTCTTCTGTCTTTGCAATGACCATTTGCACTCTTCCTGGATGATACCCTTGGCCGTAAATTTTTAAATATGCTTGGAAGACTGTTTATATTGTGGATTAGGACTTCTAGAGTTCTTACAAGCTTTTCTCTGATGAAGTTTATAGTCCTTGGTTTTACTCTTAGGTTCTTGATCTACTTTGAGTTAGTTTTTGTGTATGGTGTGAGGTATGAGTCTTGCTTGAGTTTTCTACAGATAGTTTTTCAGATCTGCCAACACCTTTTGTTAAAGAGGTTTTCTTTTTCCACTTAACTGATTTCTTCTCTTTGTCAAAAAATTAGTAGTAGACCATAGGTAAATGAACTGATCTCTGGGTTCTCAGTTCTATTCCATTGATCTATGTATCTCTCACTGCACTACTGCGTTGCTGTCCTGACCACCACAACTGTGCAGTAGGATTTGAGATCAGTGAGTGTGATGCCTCTTACATTGTTTCTCTTTTTTCAGAAGTGCTTTGTTTATTCAGGGTCTCTTTCCATTCCAGATGAAATTCGAAATTGCCTTTTCCATCTCATTGAAGAATGGAATTCGTATTTGAATTGGGATTGTACTGAATTTATAGATTGCCTTTTGTAGAATTGTCATTTTGGCAATACTGAATATTCCTATCCATAAGCATGGCATATTCTTCCATTTCTTCAATTTTTTTGCAGATATATTTTGTAATTTTCTTTGAACTGGTCTTTTGTGTTTCTAGTTAAATTTACTTTCAAATATTTAATCTTATGATTAATTTTTGGGATGGATATTGTTTTTCTTAGCACCAGTTCTGTATTCTCTTTGTCTCTGTAGAAAAATTCAATTGATTTTTGTATGTTGATTTTGTATCCTGCCACTTTGCTGAATTGATCAACTATATCCAGTAGTTTTCTCACTGAGTCTTTAGAGTTTTCTAAACACACTATCATACCATTTCCATATAAAGTTAATTTTACCTCCTCTTTGCCAATTGGGATACCTCTTATTTTCTTTTCTTGTTTTATTTGTAAGGCCTCCAAGACAGTATTAAATGTTGTTGTTGTTAAATACCGTTGAGTTGTAGGCAACTTATATCAACCCTATGAACAAAAGGCCTCAACACTTGTGAGACTTTCATCCTTTCTCCAGGTTCATAGGGTTTCCAGAGGCAAGCTATTATGGAAGTGGATGCCACTTCTGCTTCCAAGCTTGGTTTAATCGGGGAGCTCCACCAAACACTATCTGCCATGGGTAACTATTAACGCATTTGACACATCAGTGTCACAGTGTTCAGCTTCACAGCAACAACAGGTTACCTCTATATGGCAGGCAAGTGGACCCACCAGGTCTATATGACCTAGAAGAGTGTTTGAAAAAAAACAATGAAAAACAGTATTTTACCATTGCAGCTTGCCCAAATACTGGTGAATTCTGGGCCAGAGATCCCCAATTCATCTGGCAAATCTGCTCTGTCGACACCCATATGTGGCAAAAAAAAAAAAAAAAGCAACAAGCACCCAGAGAGTTCCATATTGCCTCTCTTCAAGAAGCCTGAGGCTGCATCTAGCTGACATATTATTGAATAGGAGAAATAATAATGGACGTCCTTGCCAAGTTCCTGTGCTCAAAGGGAATGCCTTTAATCTCTCTCCATTGAGAATGATGTTGGCTCTTGGTTTTGCATATATACTTTTTACTAAGTTGAGGAAATTCCCTTCTATTTATATTTTGATGAGTGTCTTAATCAGGAAAAGGTGTTGGATTTTGTTTTAAAGTCCTTTTTGCATCAATTGATAGGATCATGTGGTTCTTGTTCTTTGCTTTGTTAATGTGATGAATTACACTGATTGTTTTTCTTATGTTGAACCATCCTTGCATACCTTTTATGAATCCCACTTGGTCATGGTTAATTTTTTTTTTTTTTTTTTTATGTATCATTGGATTCTACTGCCAGGATTTTATTCAGGATTTTTACGTCTATGTTCATGAGAGATATTGGCCTATGTTGTTGTTAGGTGCTATCAAGTCATAAGTGACTCATGGTGACCCTATGAACAAAAGACCTGGACACTTGTATAACTTTCATGCTTTCTCCAGCTTCAAAGGGTTTCTGGAGGCAAGTTATTTCGGAAGTGTATGCCACTTCTGCTTCCAAGCTTGTTTTAATTGGGGAGCTTCACCAAACACTGTTCACCATGGGGAACCCTTATAAACCTGGAGAAAGGATGAAAGTTATAGAAATGTCCAGGTCTTTCATTCATAGGGTTGCTCTGAGTCACGTACGACTAGATGGCACTTAACAACAATAGCATAGAGATAGATCAGTTGGCCTAGTGGACTGAAAGTTATCCTCCCAAGTCTTTGACTTTAATCCGTGGCCCTCCAGCCTGTTCTTAATTGTATTTGGTCAAACATTCTCCTAGGTCGTATAGCCCTGGTCTGTCCACTTGCTGTACAGAGGAAACTCATAGTTGCTGTGAAGCTGAACACTGTAACACTGATGTGTCAAATGCAATAATTGGTTACCCATGGTGGACTGGCCTATAGTTTTCTATTTCGGTGGTGTCTTTACTTGACTTTGTATCAACGATATGTTTGTTTCATAAAATGAGTCTAGGAGAATTCCATCTTTTTCTGTTTTCTGAAATACTTCATGTAGAATTGGTGACAGTTCTCTGAATGTTTGATAACATTCATTAGTAAAACCATCTGGACCAGGCCTTTGTTGTTGTTGTAAGTTACTTTGTTACCTGTTCAATTTCTTCTTTTGTAATGGGTCTGTTGAGATGTTCAATTTCGGTTTGTGTCAGTTTAGGTAGATGGTGAAGTTTCCAAGTTTTGTCCATTTCCTCTAGGTTTTCATATTTGTTTGAGTATAGTTTTTCATAATATTCCAGTGTTAACCTTTTTATTTTAGTTGGTTCTGTTGTGACATTGTCCCTTTCATCTATTATTCAGATTGTTTGTATCTATTCTTTCTTTTCCTTTATTAGTTTTGCTCATGGTTTGTCAATTTTAGTTTTTAAAGAACCAACTCCTTGTCTTGTTGATGGAGTCAATTGTTTTTCTGTTTTCTATTTCATTTCTTTCTGCCCTAATTTTTATGTTTTTTAGATGGTGTCAGGTTTTCTTGCTATTCTTTTACAATTCATTGGAAATATTGGGTTAAAAAATCATTTATCATTTTTTCTTCCCTTTTGATGTGTTTGCTTATTGCTATAAATTGACCTCTATTTATTGCTTTGGCTGTTTCCTAGAGGTTTTTGGTAAGTTGTATTTTCATTGTCATTTGTTTCAAGAAACATTTTGTTTCATTTTTTAATTCTTCTAATACCCACTCATGGTCAAGAAAGGTGTTGTTCAGCTTCCAAAACTATAGTTATTTTCTCCTTTTATCATTTTGTTATTAATTTCTAATTTTTCTTTGTTTTATTTCTATGTTTTTAATTTATGAAAATTAAATGTGATCTATTCTGGAGAATATTCCATGAACATTGGAGAAGAAGGTATACTTTTGCTTTTTTGGGTTGCATTAACCTATATATATCTAGGAGACCAAGTTGGTTTATTGTGTGGTTTAATTCTACAGCATCTTTGTTAAATTTCTTTCTGGTAACTCTGTCTTTTATTGAGCATGGTGTGTTGGTGTCTCTTAGTACTATTGTGGAGGTATCTTTTTCATTTTTCAGTTCTGTTAACGTTTGCTTTTTATATTTTGCAATTCATCATTTTTATATAGATAGTGCATAGATATTTAGTATGGTACTATTTCACAGTGTTAATAAATACTTTAATCCATGAGCATGCTGTATTCTTGCATTAGAAGTATTTTATAATTTTCAAAATATAATTCAAAAGGAGAAAAAAACCCTTAAAATAAGACTCGCAATTCCCCTCCATAGATAGCAATTCCAAGAGACTTAAAAAGAGACATTCAGACATACAGATCTACACCACTTTTCATTGTAACATTGTTTATAATAGATGAAAGATCAAAACTATAAATATCTTATCAGATTTAATATGTAAGCGGTGTGTGGAATATTCAGTTGTAAAGCGATGCTACATACTGCCACATGGATGTACATTTAAAATATGAATCACAGAAGAAAAAATATGATCTCACTTATATAAAATACAGAATAAGCAAAGTATGAAGATCAATGTTGATTCATTGAGTATCTGTTTAGGTTAATGAGAATTTTTTTTTAATTTAGGTTGTTTATTTTTCATTTTAGTGAACATCTACAGAGATTTTGGGATTCCATTCATTCATTGTTGCACCCTTCTCCCCGCACAAACCCCTCCC
>NW_006399984.1:3182401-3194768 GCF_000299155.1 Elephantulus edwardii | reverse complement strand
TCTTCCTTGGTGAAGTGTCTGTTCATATCCTGTGCCCATTTTTCAATTGGATTATTCTCCTTGATCTTGTTGTGGTGCACGAGTATTTTATAAATGAGAATTTTAACAGAAGTTGAGAATTTAGTTAATAAATGACCAGAATGAATATCACATGATGATATCAGCTCAACTTACTGCCATGGAGTCAACTTAAAGCTATCCCTCCAGTGAGTTTTCATAGGCTATAAATCACAGAAGAGATTTCCCATGTTTCTTCTGAAGAAACTGCCTCCTTTAGGTTAAAGCACAGTTCCTCATGGACAAAGGCATCAGAACTTTCTTGATAACCAACATAATAAGTGCATATTATGGCACTGTGTACATGAGAAGTATTGAATGGGAAAATGGTGTGATAAATGCTTTTTTACACACACCTGAATGAGGAAGGGGTTTATATTCAGTTGCTAACCCAATGGTTAGCAGTTTGAGCCCACCTGAGAGCTCTGCAGAAAAAAAAGTGGCACACAGGTACTGTAAAAATTAAAGCCAAACTCCCAACTACTTTTCATTGGTTTCCAGGATAATTTAGCAGTGTTTTAAAGAGCAAAATAAAAGCACATTCAAATTTGGGGGAAAAAAAATTAAAGCCAAGAAAATCCAATAGTGTCCACTGTAACACATGATCTTACTGTGAGTTTGGGCCCAATGCACAGCAGCTTACAACAATGTATAGTATTTTAAACAATAAAAAAATTCTTACACTAATAATCTGTTATGACTATACTTTGGAGTATCTGCAAAACATGTCTGACTACAGTAGAACAGATTATTGCTTTTGTTCTTTTTAAAAACAAGGTTCAAATTTAAAATTCTTTTTTATTTCTACAGAAACAAAAATGTTCCAGTAAACCATAGAGACTTTTGGTATGCAACGTACACATTGTACAGTGTATCAGAAAAGACTGAAAATGAAGAAAAAATGAGTGATAATGCTAGTGCCAGTTCTGGTAGTGACCAGGGATCTTCTAGCAGGCAGCACACCATGGTTTCCTTCCTCAAACCTGTCCTTAAACGGATTATAATGGCTGGCAAATCCATGCAACTGCTTAAGAATCTTCAGTGTGTGGAAAACTCCAGGTGCCAGGCAGCAGCAAGAGGTAGTAGTATGTCTGTTTTTAATATACTAACCTTAACATCTTGATGTCTGCTATATTGACTCTAAATCATTCTGAGATATGTAATTTTATAGTTTTAAAATGATCACTGCTTAATATTTTAATGGAAATCATCACCAAGGTCAAGTCAATAAAAAATACTGCTTTTAACTGAGTGGAGCTCTCAGATTAAGAGGGAGCAGGATTGACCATCCCCTTCTGTAATAACAGGCCTCTGAAACCTGTGTGAACAATATAGGAACACTGATAGATACAGTATTAGAGAGAGAACACAGACTGAAAGTCAGTCAAAATGAGGAGAAACAGCAAACATGCTTTAATAGTTGGAACCTGGAATGCATAGAGTATGAATACTTAACAAGTTGACATACTAGTGGCACAGCTTTCAGCATTACATCAACCCACAGCTACAGCAAACGGACAGACAAGTGCTGTAGAGCAATGATAAACAGCCAAGAATACAGATATCCAAGCTACTATACAGCTTGATAGATGCAGATCATTTCCACATTATAACAAACTGACAGATAAGTCTCACAGTTTTAGAAGGGTCCACGTCTGAGTCCCAGGGGCCAGTTTTAGGGAAAGGCTTTCTTTCTCTGGGGTTTCTGGAGGAAGCTCCTTGTCTCTGAGCTTCTGCTCCATGACCATCTTCCTCTGGCTTAGTGCCTCTGTTCTTATAGCAAATCAGAGCCCATCTCAAAAAATGTCTTATTCTCATTGGAAACTATTTGGAAAGGCATTCATAATAAATGTGACATATATAGTCAATATTCCAAGTAACAAACAAGACTCCTATATTTTATTAAGTGGAATATGCAGATACAGACAGTTCTTATTTAGCCTTACTTCTCCCACTCACCATTTCCTTCATGTCAGAACTCACTCATAGTTAACTTTCTATTGGGTATCCAGGGGTATAAATTGGATGGGAGAAGATTTCCTGTCTTACCCCTGTGAAGCCACTGGTGGGTTCTGACAGTAGCCTTTTGGTTAACAGTGCAACTCCCTCCTGACTGTGCTGTCTGAACTCCCAGCCTTGAAACCTTTCAGTGATTTTTAAAAGTTATATTTGTAGCAAGTGAACTTGTTTATAATGAATTTGGTGTGAGTTAGAGTTGTTTCAAAGTGAGGGCAAATTTACATAGTGTTAAAATATAAACAAGTGTTATGTAAATCAAATATTTTAATTTCAGGATTTACAGTATTTTACTTATTCTCAATATTCTAAATTTGGTCTTGAAAAAAAAAAATTCTCTTGCATTTCTTAATGTAGTCCAATATTTCACTTTTGAGGACCACTAAACCCTATATGGAAGCAGGAGTGCCATCCACTTCCTAAACAACATGCCTCTGGAAACTCTATGAACTTTGATAAATGACAATAGTTATAGAAAGGCTTCAGGCCTTTTGTTCATAGGATCGCTATGAGTCATGCTCGACTCAATGGCAATCAACAACAACAAAAAACCCTATATACAATAGAGCACACTTAGAGTACACGAGATAGGGCAGGGTTCACAGCTATATAGGGTCACTGTGAGTCTCAGATGACTTGATGGCACATAAGAAAAACAATTTTGACAAATAGAAATTTGTGAATGACTATTTCAGACTTGATCATGGGTTTTGGGAATATATTGATAGACTTCTCTGATATTTGTCCAAAGCTTTATTAGCTACTTATGTTACTTTAGTTTTTTGGGGTTTTTTGGTTTTTTGTTTGTTTGTTTTTTGTAAATTGATGTGGCTGACTGAGAAGAATGGGAAACCCAGAACATTTGATTGTGCTAATGCGAAACCTATACTTGGACCAAGTGGCAGTTGTCAGAAGAGAACAAGGAGACACTACATCGTTCAAAATCAAGAAGGGGGTCTGTCAGGGATGTATTCTGTCTCCATACCTTTTCAATCTGTATGCAGAACAGATCATCCAAGATGCTGGGCTGTACGAACAGGAATGTGGCATCAGGATTGGTGGAATAGTCATCAACAACCTGCATTATGCAGATGACACAACCCTGCTTGCTGAAACTGAGGAGGACCTGAAGTGCTTGCTGCAAAAGGTCAAGGACTACAGACTCCTATATGGATTGAAGGTCAACATCAAGAAAACAAAGATTCTCACCACTGGGCCAATTGGCAGCATCAGTATGGATGGTGAAGAGACTGAGATAGTTAACAGTTTTAGTTTACTTGGCTCCACAGTCAACACTCTTGGTAACAGCAGAAAGGAAATCAAGAGATGAATTGCATTGGGAAAGTCGGCTGTGAGGGACCTCTCAAGAGTACTGAAAAGCAATGATGTCAGGCTGGAGACTAAGGTGCGCCTGATCTGGGCTGTAGTCTTCGCAGTTATGTGCTATGCGTCAGAAAGTTGGACAGTGCATAGGGTTGATAGAGAATTGATGCCTTTGAGCTGTGATGCTGGAGAAGAGTGTTGAATATACCATGGACTGCTAGGAGAACAAACAGGTTTGTCCTGGAGAAGGTGAAGCAGTAATGCTCCTTGGAGTCAAGGATTCTGAAGCTTCATCTGACATACTTTGAGTGGGTTGCAAGAAGGGACTGGTCATTGGAGAGGGTCATCATGTTTGGCAGAGTGGAGGGGCGGTGAAGGAGAGGAAGACCTTTGATGAGATGGATCGATTCTGTGACTGGGAGCGGTGCGAATAAGTGTGTTTGAGATGGCTAGGTTGGCACAGGATAGAACAGCATTTAGAGCTCTTGTACATCGGGTCGCTATGAGTTGCAAATGACTCAGTGGCACATAACAACAACAACAACAAATTGATGTTATGCTTACTATTTTGGTTTATAAAAATACATATTTAAAATAAGGAATATTGCCTTTTTTACTGAATAATGAAATTACTTTTCCAGGACAATTATGAGAAGCTTTTTTCACCCTATGAAATGATGACTCCACTGTTAGAATAATGTTACTCAGTGGCAGATAAACAACATGGTGTAACTTTCAGAAGGCCTGTTTAGAATATTACTCCATTAATAAAATAGTTTATGCTTTGTAATTCAGGGGTGGGGGTGTGTGTGTGTGTGTGTGTGTAAATATTTTGTTGTATAATTTAGTAAAGAAGCAGGAATCTACCTTCATATGCCAGTAAAAAAAATGCCTACTACATTGTAATGAAAGACATTTTTCTTTATATTTCAGATGCAGAAAGAAAAAGTTTATATAGCCTTTTTTTGGAATCTTTGCAGTCTCGTCTTCGGCATGGAGAAGATATCACTCCACATATCCATACTGAGCAACAGATGACTAAAGAGAGCCTGATTAAGATGCAGTCCATTGCCGAAAGACACCAGGAACTGGATGATATTCATGACCCACTGCTGGCGATTAACTTTGCAAGGTTTTGCACCCCTGCATTATTTTTGGAAAATTAAAACGATAAAATCTACAATATTTTAGTAGCTGTATTTCTAAGCAGTACAACTTTCTAACCTTAAAATAAAAAACCTTTGTAGTTGTCATTTTTAAAGAAAGGAATACAAAAGATACTATGTTTACTTATTTCAAATGTCTGACTTAACTTCCATGCTAAGTGTAGAGGTCCATAGATTTGTTCTTTTTCTGCTTTCAGCTAAATAAAGAATGCTATCATTTATACAAAAGATGATCATGAGTGACATCAGACATACAAATTGAGTCAGAGTTTCCCTCATAAAAAACTGCACCATGGCCTTAAAGTCCTTTTTAACGCTTAGTCCTATGAAACAAGTCCTTAAGGCCACACAGTGCTATCTTGTCAATGGTAGTCATTCCCTGGGTGCAACCCTTAAGGCTAGAAGGACTAGCTCAGGGACCTATTCCACAGGCAGAAATGAGTTTGTGAAAGACTATAGTTTACTTGAATGATATTTTTTAGGGAAAGATTTTGTCTTTGTATAATATTTGGTATAACATCAAGGGTAAAACTGAGATTTGGGGGGTTCTACTGACAATATCTCATTTTTAAAAAAGATTTGCAATTTTATCTTAAAGGTTGTATTTGGAACAGAGTGATTTTCATGAAAAGTTTGTTGGTGGTGATATTTGTATGGATAGATCATCAGAATCTGTTACATGCCAGACTTTCGAATTAACACTGAGATCTTGCCTATATCCTCATATCGATAAACAATACCTAGATTGCTGTGGAAATCTCATGCAAACTCTTAAAAAAGATTACAGGTAAATATATATTTATTTTAAGAACAATTGAAGAAGTAATTTTTAAAACCTGTATTTCAAATCAAAAAGCGTATCGCGATGGGTAAGTCTGCTGTTAGGGACCTCTCTAAAGTACTCAGGAGCAATGGTGTTTCTCTGGAGACTAAGGTGCGCCTGATACAGGCCATGGTCTTTGCAGTCGCTTGTTATGCATCAGAGAGTTGGACAATGACTAGGGAGGACCGAAGGAGAGTAGATGCCTTTGAGCTGTGGTGCTGGAGAAGAGTACTGAATGGACTGCCAGGAAAACAAACAGATTCATCTTGGAGAGGATTAAACCAAGCTACTCCTTGGAGGCAAGGATTCTGGGGCTTCGTCTGACATACTTTGGACATGTTGCCAGGAGGGACAGGTCCTTGGAGAGGGACATCATGCTTGGGAGGGTGGAGGGACAGCGCAGGAGGGAAGGACCCTCTGTGAGATGGATTGATTCGGTGACTGAGGTAATCGGGATGGGTGTGTCAGAGGCAGTGCGGTTGGCACAGGATGGAGCAGGGTTTAGGGCTGTTGTGCATAGGGTCTCTATGAGTCGCAAACGACTCGATGGCACATAACAACAAAACAACAATTTCAAATCAATTTTTGTTAGAGTAAGAAGTGGGATATGCAGTAAATAATTTTCTTTGAAGAGAATTTTCTAAACTGTATTCAGAAATTTTTATGTTTCTAATTTCTTGGAACCTATCTCCAAAGAAATACAGAAAAAGCTTTTTGCATAAAAACACCCATTACAGAAATTCCTGTAAGAGTGAAATCTGAGGGAGCTCTGGTAACCTAGTGGAGAGAAGCTGCACTGCAATCCCAGAGGTTCGCAGTTCGAATCTGCCAGATGCTCTGCTGGAGAAGGAGAGGCATTCTCCGCCTGTACCTGTCAGATCCAATTTGACGGTACACAAGCACACACAGAATACTAAAATAAAATAATTTTTTTTTAAAGTGAAATCTGTAAAAAATAAAGTGAAATTACTTAAGTAGTTATCAGTAGATCACTCACTCATTGCTGTAGAATGGGAACTGACTCATAGTTGACCCCCCCCAGTTTAGTTTCCTTGTCTGTAAATTACATGAGATTTCTCATCTTTCTCCCTCAAAGTCATTGATGGATTCAAACATTGATGGATTCAGACTTTATAAAAACAGTTCAAGTTATATGTATAGGGTTTTCATAATGTAAAATGTTCTTAAAGTTTAAAAAGCTCAATATAATATGGTAGCAGCTATAATTATAATTTATGCATAGAAAAAAGACTAAAAGAAATTCCCTTTGTATTAGAGTATAGAAGTATATCCTATATAAGTAAATATATCGTGGAACTTGAAATTTTTTTTGTTACACTTTTTTGCTTTACCTAATTTCCCATGTTGTATAAAGATATTTTTTTCTTTCTTACTATTAAAGTAAAATTTGTACTTATTTTTATTCTTTTTGAGAGTATTTAAGGGATGTTATAGGAAGTTCTGGTGGCGTACTACTAAGCTGCACTGCAATCCCAAAGGCAAGTGGTTCAAATCCACCATCTGCTTCATAGGAAAAGTATGAGAAATCTCCTTCCTTGCGGTTTATTACTTCTAAAAGCTCACTGGAGGATGAGCTATGAGTCAGTTCTAACTCAATCACATACAACAACAAGGGGTGATGTATTTCTAATTTTAGTAAATGTAGAATAGGAACCAGTTTCACATGAAATGGTAAAAAAAGGAACTTAAGATCTTACTGTTGTTTATGTTCTCCCTATTCAGGTTGGTAGAGTACTTGCAAGCCATGAGGAATTTCTTCTTAATGGAAGGTGGTGATACCATGTATGACTTCTATACCTCAATTTTTGATAAAATAAGAGAAAAGGAAACCTGGCAGAATGTTTCTTTTCTTAATGTCCAGCTCCAAGAAGCAGTAGGACAGCGTTATCCTGAAGATAGTTTACGGTAAAATATGGGAGGCACATTTTCTTTAAAATATTTTAAAACAAATTATGTTCCTACAACTCTTCTATCACTATATCAATAGATCATTTACTCGCTTAAATATCAGTTTAATCCTCACAAAAAGATTTTTAATTATTTGTTTTACTATTTTAAAATTAGTTTAGAGAGTAGCTAACTCACTGTAATGATGGGGAAAGATGAAGTAAAATCACAAAGACTTTTGTGAATTCTTAGCTTTTGGCCTCCCTAAGATGTCCAGAGGTCACTACAGGCCGTTGACCTTGGAGACTGGTTTCCCATGAGCCCTTTGTCCTCCAGTGCACCACACTAGCTTCCTTAGGTTGAATGATGTTTTGAGAGAATGAGAGCAAAGCCTCTAGCCCTCCTGAAGCCATTCTTCAGGGGAAATAGATTCTACCTCTTAATGGCAAATTGCCTGCCATTGAAAAACTATTTTAATGTATCTCTGACCATTTAGTTAATTGGCCACTTTTCCTGTCTACTCGTTTACCTACTAAAAACTTCACCTAGGCCAGCCAGTATATTGTCACCATTAAATCTTTATGTAGGAGAGACTTAATCTTCATGTTTGACAATCCTTTGTACTCTTTCATGTCCATGCTTACCTACCTTTCTCAGTTTTCTTAACAGTCCTTCAAAATTAATAACAATAGTCATTATGTATCAGAACAGGCATTATCCTCACAACCGCCATAGGTTGTTACCCACATTCTACTTACTCCTTTCCATCGCCATTGAGTTCCTGAGGCTGTGAATCTTTATAGAAGGAGATGGCTTATCTTTCTCTTATAGCATGGCTAGTAGAATCTAACTATAATATATATATATATATTACAGTGATCTTTTCGGTTGGCATTATCCACTTCTTCATCAAGACTCCTTACTAAGTCTATTATCTGTTTTATGGTTGAGCATTCAGCTGTGTTTTATCTGAATTTACATTATTAACAGTAAAATTCAAGTCCAGTCTAACTCCAAAGCCTGTGCTGTTTCATCTTCTCACATTGGTGTGCTATAGGTTCTCTACGTTCCTCAAAGAACAGATGCCATTAGTGGCTCTCCAACCCAGTGTGGACCCAGGTAACAAGCACATTTGCATTTATACTTATGCTTATCCTAGAATTGAATTAGAGATTGACTGTCTCCTAAGGACAGCCTCTGTTTCTAGATGCCACCTCTTACTCCATCATTCATACAGGATGCATGAATATGCTACTCCCCATAGAACCTATTGTTTACTTAAATTCCTGCCCTCCTTCACCCTCAGTGTTATTCCTTCCCCTCAGCTTGTGAACATACTGGATCTCCTTTTTCAGATCCATACTCTTCATGTGACATAATTGTCTACATTTGTCTCTTCTATGCTTTACATATTCCTTCTTCCTACTCCACCAGGAGGGAGCTCTGGTGTCTTAGGGGTAAGGATTTGCACTGTCAGTCCACCACTTGCTCCACAGGAGAAAGATGAGCAATTTATAGCCTCTGAAAAGCTGCTGCAGAGTCAGCTATGAGTTGGTTCTATTAAACACACATAACTACAATTCCACCAGGACCTTCTTTCCGTCTATGATTGGTAATTTTTGTTTTAGAAAGTTGTTGTACCATTGAGTCAATTATGACTCATAGTGACCCTATGAACAATAGTTTTGACACCGTCACTGTATCAATGCATCTCATCCAGGGTCTCCCTCTCTTGCACTGAACTACTACTGTTCCAAGCATGATGTCCTTCTCCAAAGACTTACCTTTCCTGGCAACATGCCCAAAGTATGGGGGCAGCACTTCAAAATCCTTGCCTCCAAGGAGCATCTTGGTTTCACCTTCTTCAGGACAGACCTGTTTATCCTCTTGACAGTCCATAGTATGTTCATTACTCTTAACCAGAACCACAACTCAAAGACATTGATTCTGCTTCTGTCATCCTTATTTGTTGTCCAGCTCTCAAGTGGATGGCAAGTAATTGAGAAGACCATGGCCTCCATTAGGTGCAACTCAGTCTCTAGACTTACATTGTTGCTCTTTAGCTCTCTGGAAGAGTCTAACAGCAAATTTCCCCAGTGCAATTAGTCTTTAGATTTCCTGACTGCTGATGTCAAGAGTGTTGATTGTGTGCCTGAACAAGATGAAATGGCTGACAGAATCAATCTTTTCTCCGTCTATCCTGATATTGATTATTGGCCCAGTGGTGAGGATCTTGGTTTTCTTGATGTTGACATGCCATCTATTTTGAAGGCCATTGTCCTTGACCTTCTACAGCAAACACTTCAGATCCTCCTCAATTTCGGAAAACAAAGTTGTCATCTGCATAATGGAAGTTGTTGAAAGGTCTTCTGCCACCCTGATGCCATGTTCTTCTTCATAAAGTCCAGCCTCCTGAATTATCTGTTCCACGTATAGATTGAAAAGGTATGGAGACAAGATGCATCCCTGACTCACTCCTTTCTTGATTTTGAACCTTTGTTCCCTTGTTCTGTTTGGATAACAGCTTCTTGGTCTAAGTTTCACATGAGCACAATCAAGTGTTCTAGGATTTCCATTCTTGTCAATGTTAGCCACAGTTTGTTGTGATCCCCACAGTCAAATGCCTCTGCATAGTCAGTGAAACCCAAATAGACATCCTTCTTATACTCTACTTTCAGCCAAGATCCATGTGGCATTGACAATAATGTCCCTGGTGCCACGGCCTATGATAAACCCTACTTGTATTTCTGACAGTTCTCTGTTGATGTACCTTCTACTTGTTTTTGGATAATCTTCTAGATTTTGTTTGGCTATAATATTGGTGATATTGTTTGATAATTTTTACATTGTATTGGATCACATTTTTGGGTTCTGGATCATTTTTAGAATGGTCCATATTTATTGAATCATTGGGAACTTATTGGATCAATGGGAATAAATATGTTCATTTCACCAGGTAGCTGTCTTCCAGATTTCTTGGCACAACCTGGTAGGCACATCCAGGGCTGTATCTGTTTGTTGAATATGTCAATTGATATTCCATCAATTCCTAGAGCCTAATTTTTTGCCACTTCCCTCAGAACAGCTTGAACTCCCGTCATTACCATTGATTCCTGATCATATGATTCTCGGTTCTTGATCATATGATTCTTCCTGAGATGGTTCTGTGTCAGCCAGTTCTTTTTGGTACGGTGACTTTGCATATTTCTTCCATCTTGTTTTGGTGCTTCCTGGGTTATTCAAGATTTTGCCCTTAGCATTTTTAAGTATTGCACCCCACCGCTTGAATTTATCCATCAGTTCCTTCAGTTTGAAAAATGCCAAGTGAGTTCTTTCCTTTTCATTTTCTGACTTTAGCTCTTTGCACATTTCATTATAGTACTTTGCCTTGTCATCACAAGTGTCCTTTGAAATCTGTCAGCTCTTTAACTTCTGATTTCTTCCCTTTGTTTCGCTTCTTGATGCTCAAGTGCAATATTCAGAGTCACATCTGACATCTATTTTGGTCTGTTCTTCCTCTATCTTTGTAATGAACTTTTGCTTTCTTCATGAATAATACACTTTTTATCATTCAATAACTCATCTGGCCTCTGTTCCTTAGTATTCAAAGCCTCAAACCTTTTCTTGAAATGGTTTTCAATTTCAGGTACAATAGACTTAAGGTCATATTTTGAAGTTCTTGTACATTTCCCCCCTCCCATTTTCTTTAGCTTCAATTTAAATTTGTGCATAAGCAGTTGATGCTCTAGTCCAAAGTTGGCACCTGATCTGGTTTTCACAGCTGATACAAGCTTTACCAATGATTTTTTCCACAGATGTGATTAGTCTAAAGCCTTTGCAGGCCATCAACTGAGGTACATGTGTATAGACACCAGTTGTGTTTTTTATAAAAGGAATTTTCTGTGAATAAATCAATAATTGTAAAAATTTTATCATTCTATCTCCAGTCTCATTTCTATCACCAAGTCTATTTTCTGACTACTGGAAAATAGTCTTCCTTCTTCCCAACTTTTGTATTCCAGTCAGTTGATTAATGAATCTTGGTTGCATGTTCGATCAACTTATACTGAAAAAGTTGGTAGAACTCTTATTTCTTCCTCTATTGTTTGTTGTTGATGCATAAAATTGAATGATAATGGTATTAACAGGTCTTCCTTGTATGTATCCTGTTACTCACACAGTTGTACTTCAGGGTGGCTCTATATATGGTCTTTTTTATTATGAATGCAAGCCCATTTTTCCTCATTTTTTCATTCCTGATTTGATCATATGATTGTAGATCATATGGTCAATCCATCTCAGCTTGCCAGTGCCTAGTTTATCAATACTTTTGCATTCCATTTATTTTTTAACAATGCAGTTTTCCTGCATTCCATGTTCCAGTTATTATTGACTGTTTGCAACTATTCCTCCTCATTATTGTGTTTTCAATATGAGAGCTCAGACTCCAGTGCTATGGCTAATAGTCTTTGTGTGCTCTATTCTAGGGTTTCTGAAGGCCTGTTATTTCAGAAGTGGATGTCTAGGCCTTTTTAATAGTCTCATAATTTGAGAGCCCTACTTTAGTACATCTAACAGACAAGCATTCTACTCAAAAGAACAGGTGATAGACAAACAATATTTAATATTTAAACTGTTCAGAACAGCAGTGTGCAAAGAACTCCCCAGTATAAAAACCTGACAGATAAATTCATCACTTCTCTTTGCCGCCATCCCCTTCTCCGGAAGGCTACTAGGGGAGGACTCTTAACTAGGAGAGTTTTGTTGGGGTTTTTTCTTTTCATCCAGATATGCAGTAGATTATAATGATAAATGTACTCCGTTACTACTTGGAAACTCACTTCCTTTTAAACATTTTCATATGGAAATATTTCTTTTGCACAAGAGTAGAGAGTTAACACAATGTACTCTCATGTACCTTTCTTGAATTTCTTTCTACCATTTTCTTTCCCTTCAGTTTGAGAAGTTGTTGTTGTTGTTATGTGCCGTCGAGTCTTTTGCGACTCATAGCGACCCTATGCACAAGAGCCCTAAACCCTGCTCTATCCTGCACCAACCGCACTGCCTCCGACAC
>NW_006399984.1:3162966-3182111 GCF_000299155.1 Elephantulus edwardii | reverse complement strand
GTATCAGACGCACCTTAGTCTCCAGAGAGACACCATTGCTCTTCAGTACTTTGGAGAGGTCCCTAACAGCAGACTTTCCCATGGCAATACTTCTTCTGCCCCCAACCCTCACCTCCTTGTACCCCCAATATGTTTTTTTAAAAAAAAAAAGAACTGAAGAACTTCAGAATTGACTCATAGTTGAACCTCCAGCAGTTTTCTGAGATAGTGGATCCATGGTAGGAAATTTCCCATCTTTATCTGGAGTGGCCACTGATGGATTCAGACCTCCAGAGAGATGTTCCCTTCAGTTTAGCAGTATGACACATTATGTTTATGACACTGTAACAGCACTCTTCTACATCCTCCCTTCTCCATTTTACTTTTTTCCTTTCTTATTCCTTCATGTCCTCAGAGCTTCCTCCTTAGTCAAATGCTGCCCTTTAGATCTTGTATGGTTGATTATTCTAAGGACCACATCACATCCTTTGTGTTACTGATCACCTTATATAGGCCTAATTTTTTTTCTTTGGGGTTTTATTATTTATTATCCTGTTGCCTCCTTGCCTGTATGGTTTTTGCTGAGAAATTGGAGCTTAGTCTTCTTAGTTCTCCTTTCCAGACAGCTCTTCATTTGTTCTGAGTTGCTTTCATTATTCATTTTTTTTGTTTCATTTTGGAAAGCTTGATTATGCTTTGTCTTCATGGGTGTTTTTTTGCCTTGTATCCTCCTTAGACTTTGCTCAGTTTCTTGAATGCCTATCTTCTACCTTTTCCTAGTATTTGAAACATTTTCTTCCAGCAAAACTTTAACCATATCCTCTGTGATTACTGTTTTCCTCTTCCTGGGTTGAATTCCAGTCAGACATAAGTTATTCTTCTTAATGTGATCCTACGTATTTTCATTATTTTTCTTCCTCCTTTTTTCCCCATTGTTCTTTTGACATTAGAATTGAAGGATTTGTCCTCCATCTCTGTAAATCTGTGTTCCATTTGCTCAGTTCTGTTCTTTTGTCCTTCCAATATGTTATATATTTCTGAAGTTTCAGTCTTATGTTCTGAATTTTAACATGCTGGTTTTTGCTTTCGAGTTTCCATTTTCATTCCTGACAGTGTAGAAATAGAACAATATCATTAATATTACACTCTAGTAAAATCCTGCTGAAGATTATCCAGAAACGACTGCAACAGTACATTGACAGAGAACTACCAGAAATACAAGCTGAACTTAGAAGAGGTCGTGGCACTAGAAACATTATTGCCATTGTAAGGCGGATCCTGGCAGAAAGCAAAGAGTACCAGAGGAATGTCTTATCGGTGTTTCATTGACTGTGAAGAAACATTTGACTGTGTACATCACAACAAATTGTGGCTAACCTTGGAAAAAAATGGGAATCACAGAACACTTGATTTTGCTTATATGAAACCTGTGCTTGGACCAGGAAGCAGTACTCACAACAGAACAGGGAAACAGTGCATGGCTCAAAATCAGGAAAGGAGTGCCTCAAGGATGCATCCCGTCTCCATATCTTTTCAATCTATATGCAGAACAGATCATTTAGAAAGCAGTTCTTTATTAGTAGAAATGTGGCATCAGGATTGTAGGTAGACTCAACAACAACCTACATTAGGCAGATGACACAGTCTTGCTTTCTCAAACTGAAGACGACCTGAAGCAATTGCTGGAGAAAGTCAAAGACTGTAGTCTTCAATATGGATTGAAGCTTAACATCAAGAAGACAAAGGTTCTCACCACTGGTCAAATTGGCAGCTGCACTATGATAAATGGAGAAGAGATTGAGGTTGTTAATTATAGCTTGCTTTGCTCCACAATCAACACTTTAAACACCAGCAGTCAGGAAATCAAAAGATGATTTGCATTTGGAAATCTGCTGTCAAGGACTTCTCCAGAGTGCTAAAAAAGCAATGATATCAGTCTAGAGACTAAGATGCGCCTAATCCAGACCATGGTCTTTGCATTTATTTGCTGTGCATTAGAAAGCCGGAAAATGACTAAGGATGACAGAAGAAGAATCAGTGCCTTCAAATTGTGGTGCTGGAGAAGAGTCTTGAACTTACCGTTGACTGCCAAGAAAACAAATAAATCTATCTTGGAGAGGGTAAAACCCAAGTTTCTCCTTGGAGGCTAGGATTTTGAAGCTCTGTCTCACATATTTTGGGCATGTAGCCAGAAGAAACCAGTCCTTAGAGAAGGACATCATGCTTGGATGGATGGAGGGACAGCACGGGAGAGGAAGACCTTGGAGGAGATGGGTTGATTCAGTGACTGGGGCAATGGGTATTGGTGTGTCAGAATTGGTGAGACTGGCTCAGGACAGGGCAGGCTTCCTAAAATAGAGGACTCTCAACCAACCACTTTTGTCTTATACTATGTCCAGAGAAGTAGTCACTTTGACCACTCACCTTTGTCAGTAGTCCTTTCCAGGGTAAGTAGAGAAGTCTCCTTCCTTGAACATGAGCAAAAGACTCCATTTTCTGAGCCTGCTACTGAATTTTACCAGAATTAAGCTAGTCCCATTATATCTTTGCCTTGTTTTATGATCAACTTGTTCGCATTGCTAAGTATCTTTTATCTTTTTTAGGTAAGCTTGTTATTTAAGAAGTTTCCCTCTCTTCCTTCATTTTAAAGCTGAAGTTTCTATTCTGTGGGCTATGCTAAACATATATGCTTTTATCAGAATGTTTGTTTTCCTATTGTAAAATTACTTTTTTTTTTACTTTATTTTCTTAAGAGCGTTTTCCATGAATACAGTATTTTCCCAAGCTAAAGCTGAAATTTCTTTATTTAGTCTATCTATATCATTTGAAAATGTTGACACAGCTAAGAAGAAACTCCCGGTTCATATGTTAGATGGTCTAACCCTGAGCTACAAGGTAAGTGCTAAAATTTTATAAGTTTTTTAAAATGTTTTTTAATATATTGAAAGTTTTTCTTTTTAAATTGTTTGTTCTGTTAAAATTAAAATATGTAAGCTATAGATCACTTCTGTTTTAATTTCCAGGGTTTTGTTGTGTTTTCTTTCCATAGGTCCCTTGGCCTGTGGACATTGTTATTAGTTTGGAATGTCAAAAAATATATAACCAGGTGTTCCTTCTTTTATTGCAAATAAAGTGGGCGAAGTATAGTCTGGATGTTTTACTATTTGGTGGTAAGATTTTTTTTTCCCAAAAATAAAAATTTCTCTCAATTTTAATTTAGCCCTGAAAAAAGTGGTTAGTAATTTTTTTATAATTTTTGTTGGGATAAGTGCTCCCATGAAATGTATTTATAGAAAGAATTTTACAGATGTCAGAATTGATGTTTCCAAGTGAAATACTTGTAAATTATATGTATAATCTACCACCTGCACCACAGGAGAAGGAGGGCAGTCTCCTCCCATGTGATTAAACTGCCTCTGAAAACCTGCTGAAGGGTCAGGTATGGTTCAGTTCTGACTTGATGTTACACAACAGCAACAATAGTTGATTAGGAATTTAGCCAGGATAAATATTTTTCGTTTCTGTACAATTTTATTAATGACAAGTTAATGACGTTTATATTCTCCATGACTAAAAATAAAGATGATATGGGAAATTTTTCATCTTTCAAAGTCACTTACACTTGGAGCCTTGGCCTTTTGATCAATATAAATACTTATAATCAATATCATTACTTTTGACAATATCAATAACTACTTCCATCAAATTTTTTATTCATTTGTAGTGGTAAGGGTGGCATCTTAGTAAATATTCTTTCGATCTTTTATAGAACTGATTAGTACTGCTGAAAAATCACAGGATAAAGGACTACGCCAACAAAACATGAATGCTAAATTTGGACCACAAAAGAAATCAATAAGACAGCAGATTCATCGAATGTTCCTCTTACGAGTGAAGCTTATGCATTTTGTGAACAGTTTACACAACTACATCATGACAAGGGTTTGTATCTGTCTGCTGTCTCAGTTCTTTTGCATTACACACAATTGATCATAGAAAATTACTTGTAAATATATTCATAGATATAGAAGATCCCACAGAAATACAAATTATACAAATGTAAAGGTAGGGCACATAAAAAGTTTTATTATATAACAATATGACAGCAAGGAGAATTTTTCTAAAATATACCAAAGTGTTTATATCCCAAAGACTTATTTCGTAGTCCTCGACAGGTGGAAACTACGGAGTTCTTTTGGAATTTATTTTATTATTATTATTATTATTATTCATTTCAGTGAACATTTACAGAGATTTTGGATTTCCATTCATTCACTTTTCTCCCCGCCTGCCCTCCCCCCACCACCAGTATGCTCTTCTCTTTGAAAGGTAAAAGAAAAATTCCTTCATTGGTATATAATCCCCCTGCACCCTCACCCCGAGTATACTCCACTCTGCAACCTTCATTCTGGATTCGTATGATAATCATAATGCCCTATAATATATTGATTTTAAACTGTTCTCTCCCTCATCCATTTCAATGCAGTATACATAATTATTGATTTTTAGTTCCTTTCCATTTCATCAGTGACAAAATAGCTATTCCTTGAAAATTATATCACTTTTTAAACTAGTCTAAGTATCTCAGTCTAGTGTTGTATGTAAAAATGATGTAGCCCAATTATATGATTATGCTTTTTTTTTTCTTTTTTTAAAATTCATTTTCATGAATGTTTACAGAGATTTTGGATTTCCATACATTCATTGTTGCATTTTTCTCTCTGCCACCCCTCCCCCCAGTTTGCACGTCTCTTTGAAAAGTAAAAGAAAAATTATTTCATTGGTATAGAAATCCACCACCATCCCCCTCCCTGAGTACACTCCACTATGCAACCTTCATTCTGGACTCCTGTCATAACCATAAGACACAATCATATATTACTTTCAAACAGTTCTCTCCCTCAACTGTTTCAGTGCAGTATACATAATTTATCCAATTGTTCTCAGTCTCACCCCAACTCTGATGTCAGTCCCGTTCTACAGTAGTGGCACCATGCAGCACCTGTCCTTTTGTGACTGAGATATTTCACTCAGCATAATGACCTCCAAGGTCACCCATTTTTAATAATACTGCATGAATTCCTTGTTTTTCAATGAGGTGTAGTAGTCCATTGTGTGAATATACCACAGCTTCTCCATCTATTCGTTTGTTGATGGGCACTTAGGTTGTTTCCAACTCTTTGCTATTGTGAACAAAGCCACAATAACCACGGGTGTGAATATATCTGCCTGGGTGAGTTTTGGTTTCTGCCTGGGTGACAGTTTTGGTTTCTTTAGGGTATATTTCCAGAAATGGAATTGCTAGGTCAAATGGTATTTCTATTTGCAACTTTTTGAGAGAGTGCCATACAGACTTCCATAGTGGTTGCACCATTTTACACTCCCACCAACAGTGAATAAGGGTTCCAGTTTCTCCACAACCTTGCCTGCATTTGTTGTTTGCTGCTCTGTTAAATTTTGCTATTCTTACAGGGGTGAGATGATATCTCATAGTTGTTTTGATTTGCATCTCTCTTAGAGCTAGAAATTTTGAACATTTCTTCATGTATTTGTTGGCCATTGAATGTCTTTGGTGAAGTGTCTGTTCGTATCCTGTGCCAATTTTTCAATTGGGTTATTTGCCTTTATCTTGTTGTTGTGCTCGAGTATTTTATAAATTCTAGATATAAGTCCCTTATCTGCCATGTCATTACCAAATATATTTTCCCAATCTGTGGCTTCCCTTTTTACTCTGTTGGAGGAGTTTTTAGATGTGCAATTATGTTTTTCTTAAAACAAAGGCATAATTACAAAGTAAATGAAACTGTTAATGCTCTTGAGTCAAATTTGACTCATAGCAACCATACAATCAACAGATATGAAACCTGTCTGATCCATACAATCTCTGATATGTTGGATCTCATTGCAGCAATACTGTATTAGTTTATTTCACTGAGAGTCCTCCTGTCTTTTGCTTCCCCTTTACCTCTCCAATCATTGTGTCCTTCTCTAAGGAATAACCTCTCCTAACAATGTGCCCAAAGTATGTGAGATAAGCTTCACTATCCTTGCCTCTAAAGAGACTCCTGGCTGCATTTACTCCAAGACTTGTTTGTTCTTTTGGCAATCCGTGGGACTCTTCTCTAGAACAACAACAACTCAAAGGCATTGATCTTTCTTCTGTAATTTTTATTTTCCAGCTCTCAGGTGCATAGCAAATGATTGAAAAGACCATTATATGAGTTAGACACACCTTTGACTTTATGCTGACATCATTGCTCTTCAGTACTTTAGAGAAGTCCCTGAGAGGAGACTTGACCAGAGCAATATGGTTTTTAATTTGACTGCTGGTATCGAGGTTGTTGCTTGTGGATCCAAGCAATATGAAATAATTGATAACTTAAATCTTTTCTCCATCTATCATGATGTTGCTTATTGGCCCAGTGGTGAATACCTTTGTTTACTTGTTGTTTAGTTATAATCCATATTGCGGGCTACAGTCTTCAGTCTACAAGTGCTTCAAGTCCTCCTCATTTTTTGCATACAGGATTCTTTCATCTGCAGAATAAAAATTGTTGATGAATCTTCCTCCAATTCTGATACCACATCCATTTTCATAAAGTCCAGCTTCTCAGAATGATTTATTCAGCATTCAGATTGAACAAGTTTGGAGAGAGCAAAGACTCCTGATGCACACCTTTCTTGATGTTAAAACATGCAGTGTTTCCTTGGTTTGTTCGAATATTTCTTGGTATAGGTTTCGTATAAGCACAATTAAGTGTTCTGGAACTTGCATATGAGTAATTGATGATCTGTTCAACATTCAGCACCCAGCCTCGTTTGACTGCTAATAATTGAGCTTCTCCAACGATTCTTTCCACAGATACAGCGGAAGTAATATACCATTATTCCTTTGCATGCTATCAGATGAGATCCAGGTGTATAGTTTATCTTTGTTATTTGATGAAAAAAAGTCTTTTTGATGACTAAATCATTGAATGTAGAAAATTCAGTCCTTTGGAGTCCGTCCTCATTCTGTCACCAAGTCCATAATTTCTGACTACTATTTCTTCTACACTGTTTGCAACTTTTTCATTCCAGACACCAATTATTATTAATGTGTCTTGACTGCGTGCTTGGTCAATTTCAGACTGCAAAAGTTTGCAAAATTCCTGATTTCCTCCTCTTTTGCTTTAGTTGTTGGTCCTTATATTTGAATATAAATTGTATTAGCAGATCTTCCTTATACGTGTATGCATAACATCCTGTTGTTGTTAGGTGCTGTCGAATTGAGAACTCACAGCAATCCTGTGAGCAAAAGATCTGAACCCTGTACTATCCTGTGCCATCCTCACACGTCCTGACACACGAGTCCATTGCAGCAATCACTATGTCAGTCCACCTGGTTAAGGGTCTTCTTTTCCTTTGTGGACCCTCCACCTTTCCCAGCGTCATTCCTGCTCTAAGGAACATGCCCAAAGTATGTGAGGCAAAGCCTCATCATTCTTTTTTTTTTATTTTACTAATTTTAATGAACACTTACAGAGATTTTGGATTTCCATTCATTCATTGTTGCACTTTTCAAGCCTCATCATTCTTGTCTCTAAAAAGTACTCTGTCTCCACCCTCTCCAAGACATATCTGTTTGTTCTTTTGTCAGTCCATAAGGTTTTAAGTGCTCTTCTCCAACACCACAGCTCAAAGATGTCAATTCTTTTTATGTCTTCCTTATTCGTTGTCCAGTTCTCAGATGCATAGCAAGAGATCAGAAATACTATGGCCTGAATCAAACATACCTTAGTCCTCAGACTGACATCATTACTACTCAATAATCTGAAGAGGTCCCTAACTGCAGATTTTCTCAGGGCAATGCATCTTCTTATTTCCTGACTGCTCATACCAAGAATGTTTATTGTGGGTTCAAGTAAGATGAAGCTGTTGCGAATTTCAATCTCTTCTCCATCCATCATGACACTGCCTATTGGTCCAGTGTTTTTTTTGGTTTTTTTTTTTTTTTGTTTTGTTTTTTGGTGTTTTTTTTTTTTTTACATCAGGTAGAGCTAATAAGACAGAATTTTTGTTTTCTTAACATTTAGATGCAGTTCATACCTAAGGCTACATTCCTTGATCTTCTGCAACAAGTGCTTCATGTCCTCACTTTCAGCAAGCAAGGATGTATCATCTCCATCACACAGGTTATTGATGAGTCTCCTTCCAATCCTGATGTCACACTTCTCCTTATAGTGTCCAGTTTCTCGAATAATTTGCTCAGCATACAGATTAAATAGTTATGGAGAGAGATTAAACCCTGACATACTCCCTACTCAATTTTAGACCATACAGTGTTCCCCTGTTCACACAACAGCCTCCTGGTCCAGGTGTAGATTTTGCATGAGCACAGTTAAGTGATCTGGAACTCCCATTCATCTCAGTGTCAGCCACAACTTGTTATGATCCACACAGTCAAATGTCTTTGCATAGTCAGTAGGTCACAAGTAGACATTTCTTTGGTATTCTTTACTTTCAGCCAGGATCCATGTGATATCAGCAATGATATCCCTGGTGCTACAGCCTCCTCTACATCCAGTGTGAACTTCTGGCAGTTCTCTGTCAGTATACTATTCTAACCATTTTGGAATGATCTTCAGCAGTATTTTGCTTTCATGTGATATTAATGATGTTGTTTGATAGTTTCCACATTCAGTTGGATCACCTTTCTTGGAAATGGGAACAAATATGGACTTCTTCCAATCCATTGGCCAGATAGTTGTCCTCCAAATTTCCTGGCATAACATCTTTTCACTCACAATATTGTACTTCAAGATAGATTTTATGACACCCTTTTTAACTATAAATGCAACACTGTTCTTTTTTTTTTTTTTTAGTTCTCAGCATAGTGAATCATATGATTATCTGATTTAGAGAGACAAATGTCAGTTCTTCTCAGTTCTCTGATAATTCCTAAAATGTCTATACATTCCATTTCTTTTTTTAACAACTTCTATTTTCCTACATTTACATACCACACATTCTATGTACCAATTATTAATGGATGATTGATTGCAGCCTTATTTTAAGTGTCTTTAAGTGTAAGAGTTCTACTTCTAGTAGTGTGTCTAATAATATTCCTCTGTTCTTCATAGGGTTTTCAAAGGCTCGTTATTTCAGAATTGGATAGCTATTCTTTCTCAGTCTGTCTCAATCTGAAAGTTCCTCTGAAAGGTCCACCATGGTGGACCCCTGGTATTAAAATACTGATGCACAGCTTCCAGCATCACAGCAGCCAGTAAACTACCTCAGTACATCAAATGACGGTACTCTTAAGAGCAAACAATAACCAAGCATATAGGTACACAAACTCTTAAGTAGCACCATGCAAGTCATTTCCCCCACTACAACAAACTTGAAGATAAATGCTATACCTCTAATAGCAAACCATAAAAACAAGCAAGCAAGCAGATACCAAGCAGAGCTCACTGAACCTACTGACTTCTCCAGGCAAAGATGGGGGGCCAGCTGGCACACCAGCTGTCTCTTCCACCATCTGGCTTGTTGCTCTGGATCAATGGCATGCCAGACGCAGAGCAATGTGCCAGACAGCTGGTGTGCCATGTACTGACTGGGACATGAAACTACTTTTATATCTTATAACTAGTTCTAAAGGAAGTTTTAAATGAAAAGTGTACAGTTTAACAATGGTAGTATTATTGAGGCAATACTCGTTTAAAGCTTAAATTTTGTTTATTCTAAAACCTGTTTTGCTTGGATGGAGTGAACATTTGAAACCCTTTTGGATAAGGCATCAGAGGTACTCTCTGAATCCATGTTGCAGTGATAGTCTTCAGAGGACTAGCCTCAACTAAAAGTAAATGGTATAGAAAATGTTTTTTCTTAGATTGCATTATTTATCAGTTTGAAATATATCATACTTACATTTAAAAAATAGAATGTATTAAAAATATAAACTCAATTATTTCTAACATAAATATAACACTTATAATAAAAAATATAATACTTATAATAAACTCAACATTTTCAGAGGATTCTTCTCCAAATTGAGTTCCTCCATGTACATTAAATTTATTTGCTTCGTTTTCCTACCCCTGTGAAGCTCCGTCTGACATACTTTGTGCATGTTGCAAGGAGGGATCAGTCCTTGGAGGACATCATACTTGGTAGAGTGGAGCTGGAGGACAGCCCAGAAGGGGAAGACCCTCGATAATATGGATTGACTCAGTGGCTTGGGTAATGGAGATAGGTGTGTCTGAGACAATAAGGTTGGCTCAGGATAGAGCAGGGTTCAGAGCTACTGTACAAAGGGTCACTATGAGTCACAAGCAACTTGACAGCACATAGCAACAACAACATCCCAGTGTGTCAAAATAAGACATTCATTCACTTGTGAAAATGAGTGCCCTTAATAACTGAACCTCAACATAATTTTACAATAAACACACCAAGGTTAGTTTTAAAGGATGTTATTCTTTGCCCTTGAGTCAGCTATGACTCATAGCAGCCCAACCCTAAGAACAGTGGCTCTGAACCTTGCCCTGTCCTCAGCCAAAATCACCATCTCTGACACACCTGACCTCATTGCCACAGTCATTGTGTAAAGCCATCACATCCAGAGATCCAGTCTTTGTCTCCTACACTGTTCTTCCACGCTTCCGAGTGTGATGTCTTTCTCCAAGGAGAACCACGTACAAAGTATGTGAGACAGAGCTTCAAAATCCTTACCTACAAGGAGTAACCTATTTTCACTCTCTCCAGGAAAAACCTGTTTGTTTTCTTGGCAGTCTATGGTATGTTCAGTACTCTTTCCCAGCATCACAACTCAAAGGTATCAATTCTTCTTTTGTCATTTTGTACAGCTCTTAGATGCATAGTAAGCAATTGAAAAGACCATGGCCTGAGTCAGGTCATGGTCTTTTAATTGCATTATCTCATAGTTGCATTATTTCAGAGTTTGAGAAGAATCGAAGCTAATAAAAAATTCTTTATGTGCACATAAATCCTCCAAGAAAAATCTGTTGATTAAACTTTTTCTCTTTCTCTCAAAAGATTCTTCACAGTACAGGGCTGGAATTTCAACATCAAGTTGAAGAAGCCAAGGATTTAGATCAATTGATTAAAATTCACTATAGATATCTGTCAACTATCCATGATCGATGTCTCCTAAGAGAAAAGGTACATGAGTTGCCACCTTGAAATTTTACTGCTAAGTCACAGAATTAAGCTGGGCAAATAAAGTTTGTTCACTTTGGGCTTTTATCATTTTTAAGTTTCTATTTTGTGGAATGTTCTTTAAAGAAGGATCAGATCAACTTGATTATAAATTTGTATCACATTACTAGATCTTATGTTTAAGAAGAACCTGTGAAAACTGTTTGATCAGCTTTGCCTCTGCATTCACTCTGTATTACATTTGCATTCAATTGGAAAATTTTATTTGCAGCTGTAGAACAATACCTTGTAATTATTTGACCCATATTGCTGGTGAAATTAAAATGGCCATTTCAAGAAATGGTAGTGTGCTCAGTTGATTGGACTGTACTGCTAATAATGCCTCGTGTGGTAGCAGTGTATGCATGGGCCAGATTTCAGTGGATTCTTTTCTGAGACTAGCACCTTATCTTAAACATAGAAGACATTCATTGGCCTTGTGATCTTTTTCTGTGACTTGTTTAAATTAGGGAAAAAATATTGATGTCAATGTGAAAATCATAAGGTAAAGTTCTTACTTTGTCCATGATTTTAATTTCCAGGTTAGTTTTGTTAAAGAAGCCATAATGAAGGTATTGAATTTGGCACTTATGTTTGCAGATGGGTGGCAAGCAGGTCTAGGAGCTTGGAAGTAAGTATGTATTTTTTGTTGTGTCCAATTTAGCTTCTCTTATGGCTGATTTCATTCTAATAGCTTTTACTCCCCCTCCACAACTTCTTATAAACCCTTATAGGCAGTCCTGAGTGTTCCTTGATTCTTTGTTTGTGAATTTTTCTACTTACTGAAGTTCTTTTTTTTAACCCCAAATCAATAATCACAGTATTACTTTCAGAGTTATTCACAGACATGCTATATGCCCAAATACAAAATTAGAATGATGTTTTATTAATTCTTCCTTTTCAACAAAAAGATTTCCCCTTCTCCTTTTTCTAAAAACAGTTTTAATACTTGTAAGTTGATTTTCTGGTTCTTTGAAATGTAGGAAAATTCTTTTTAAAGGCTTTGTTCCTTTTTGCCAATTTTTGAAACTAAGAATGTAATTTCTCAAAGACCTAGTGTTGCAGAAACATCAGACCCAAGGGAGAAAAAGAATCACCTGAACACCTGAGTTATAAAGAGGAAGGTCTTTATTCTTTGGTGGAGCCTCAAGGGACTATTGTCCAAAGTGGTCAGGCATCCTGCACTGCTTTGGCCTGGGCTTTTTTTTTTTTTTTTATAAAGATTACTTCTTTATTTTATTTTCTTGTATTTATTTATTTATTTTGTGTGTGTGTGTGTGTGTGTGTGTGTGTGTGTGTGTGTGTGTTTACCGTCAAATCAGATCTGACTGGTACGGGAGGAGATTATTCCTCCTTCTCCAGCAGAGGATCTGGTGGATTCGAACCACATAGCTCTGGGATTGCAGCACAGCTTCTTGCTACTAGGCCACCAGACCTCCCTTGGCCTGGGCTTTTTATAGGAAATGGACAAAGGAGAAATTGTGGGGTTTTCTCATTGGTAGTTTTCAAAGCAGCAGAGGGAATTTACAGAGGCAGAAACAGTTTCAGGAAGGCCAGGAGTCATGAGTCAAGCATGTCACTTTCTGCATAAGGGAATTATTCTTGTTGGCACACATCCCCTTAGCCTGATAGATAAGGAAACGTTCTTATAAAACCATAACTTTCCTGCCCTTCAGATAAAGGGGCAGGCAGCTGCAGGGCTGCAGAACCTCTTTTCTCCCCTTTGGAATTGAAACATCTTTCATCAAACATATCTCAGAGCCTCTTCTCAGGGACTCCTCTCTCCTTAGAAGCCATCTTTTAAATATAATCAGTCAGAGAGGATGATACTATTTCCTCAATTTTATGGGAGGATAGGAGCTCAACTTTTAACTTGTGCTTATGAGAAACATCAATACCCTGGGCACTGTCTCAGCTCCTCTTGACAACTGACGGGTTAGTATAATCCCCCAATTAAGAACTTTCTAAAAAAAAAGAAACTTTCCCCAGTGCGTCCCTAGTGAGGAGACCTGAAGTGTACCACTTTATCCCTTAAGAGGTCACTGATAAATTGCCCCAAGTGTTGGCTCAACAAACACTCGAGAAATCCAATCCCAATTCATTTGAGCAAGAGCAAGGCATTATTGCTCAATTTTATAAAATTGGGCACTTAAACGCAGAAAGTTGGAACTAACCTATAGCCGACCTCCAACAGATTTTCAAAGACAGTAATTCGCAAGGGTGGAGATTGCCCATCCTTCTCCTGTGGAGCAGCTGGTGGATTCAAAGGCTTTTTTTGTTTTTTAAATAATTTTAATGAGCATTTACAGAGATTTTGGATTTCCATTCATTCATTGCTACACTTCTATCCCTCAAAGGCTTAAAGTTTGAATTCACCAGTTTCTGCTCAGGAGGATGGATGTTCTCTTCCTATGCGGTTTACCGCCTCTGAAAACTGACTAGAGGGTTACCTATGGGTCTGTTCCAACAATAACAACAAACCCAGAAAAAGGAATAGTCCATCATGTCTTTCATAGTCCCCCACAAATCTTCATCCACTAGCTCACAAGTCCCTCCCCTGGTTCTTCATTGGCTGAGTACTGTGGGGTTAACAGTCTTCCTGATACCACGTAGTCTTTTCACTTCTTTTTATGACTCCTTTTCCCTGATTCCCCCATCTTCCTTCATCCTGTTTATGTACACATTCCAGAGGCATATTATGTCATTTAATAGCTTATGTCTCCTTTGGGTCAGCTTGGGACTTTTTACCCTTGCCCTTGTTTTTAGTCTGAAGATGGGCCAGCCTGAATTCTATTTCTGACAAATGCCCCTTTTTCTGTTTCATACAGAAATGAATTTTTCTGTTGGTCTTATCATTATCTATACTTTTCAAACTTCTCTAGTGTCTGTTGACTATCCTCATCATAGGGAGTGTTACTTATGTGTGTCTCTAGTATTATGTTGATTTGTTGGTAAACTATGATGGCATTCTCATTTAGTCTTTGGGCTGTACCTCAGAAAAAAGGTGTGGTACAACACCGAATAGCTGTCAAGATTCTTGCTGCTACTATGAAAGAAGTGAGGATAGAAGTGGCTGTATTTTCCCACTTGCCAAACTACCCTTCCATCCATTCAGTGAAAGGGTTGCTGATTCCTGAATTCTCTGCCAGTTCATTGACCAGAGTGTTTAATCTTTACAGGACATTTGTTATAGTTCCCTCAGAAACTATGTTATTAGGGATGAAGCTATCATACTTACCTCCTAGCATTTACCTCCTAGCACATACACTTTTCTTCCATCATCATGTCTAATGTCATCCTATTTTCTCAGGCTGTCAGACTGATGGCATCTATCTGGCTAGCCACCCCTTGTAGGGCATCTCTGTTATGAAACTTTGTTGGTTATAGTAAATACAGTTGATCCAACCTACATTCATATTTATTGTAGACCACTGGAAAAGTATGCTTTTAAATGCTGCACCTATCTTGATTCTTAGGTGCAAACATAATTATTAGAAACCCTTCTAAGGACTCAGATAGAGTCACTATAAATATGGATCTAAGGATCTAAAGAAGGATTTCCAGGCCCAGAATTTCCCATTGTGTTCCAGCTACTCTCAGAACAGAGGGTGAAAGGAATTGCCAGCTGGACCAGAGCACATGTCCTAGACTAATCAGACAGCAGCAGATCTCAGAGATTCCCTTTTCCACAGTACCACCAGACATCTGTCCAGGATAATCTAAAGGCCAAAAAGTTGCCATTGCTAGACTCAACATCAATATTTCAGACGTATGTGCAAGTTGTCAGTTCTTCTGCAGGCACTGTGAACTCTTCTCCCTGCCTTGAGAGGTAAGAAGAGTGATTCATCCACGCTGTGGAGAATAGGGGTTCACTCTCGGGTCCAACTTTTGCAGTATAGAAAAGAGCAACAACAGCTTCTCAAGTGTCATTTCCCCAAGCATTCTTGTCCTGGTACAGAGCCATCATGCGGTACATTATTATTGGATCCCAGTCCCACTGAAGAAAAAGGGAACCACCTGTGCTTATGGTTGACCAGCTACACAGGCATAGCAGTTAACTTCTGTTCAGAGCTTGTGCTGAATGTTCTACCCGTTCTACTCAAGCATTCACATTTCCATATCCTGTTTCTTTCTCCTTCAAGACCTTCACTTCAGTCACTTCTGCCTTTTGGGGGTCATTATAAAGTGACTGGAAGTCATTGTTGACTGGTGGAGTAGAAGTGGCTTGGGGACTAAGTGTTGAAACAGTTACTAATTTGAGCATCAACCTCCGAAGGGTGTCTGTGCCCATTCTTTTTCACCCCAATTCTTATACCCAATTAGTAACTAGTGATCATTGATCCAAAGTAGCCAGAGTCTTGATGGACAGTAGTAAAGGGTTACACTCTAGCTCACTACAGTTGGGGTGAGAATGTTTCACCCTTATAAAAGTGTATCTTTTCCTTTAATTCATTACAGGAGTTTGAGGATGACAGATTGTATGTCCATCCCTCAGTCTGAATGTCACCATACATTTTCTCCAACCAGAACATGAGGATGCAGCAAATACTCATTTGTTTAGGGTCTTCTTTTTAGGGCATAAGTATTTATCTGAGCTCATTAGTTGTCTTCACATGATAAGACCTGGTAAGAATCAAGCAAAAGGACTAGGGCAGATGTAGTTTTGGTTACATTAATCACTCATCTAACTTAGGATGCTGGTGGTGCCCAGGACACTCTGTAGTATTTCTAATGTAATAACCCATTTTAGCTTGCCGACTTCTCTGGAACAAAACCTCATCATAAAAAAAACAACCTCATCATCGTGGGAAGGATAGTTGTGGAATATTCTCTTAGACCCTCCTCACAGTTACCTTAAGGAGTTCCCTAGGTGAAGGGTATACCTCCCACCGATTACCACTTCTCTCTTTGTCCTTTTCAACTAGACCCTTTATTCAAATATAGTGAATCTACCCCTTTTCCACGGTCTAAATGGCTGCTCAGTTGTCAACAGCACTTGTGAAGAGCCCACCCAGTCTGGCTGAAGTTTTCCTTCTTTCCCAGACTTAATCAGCACCAAGTTTTCCAGCCAAAAGTCTTGAACAGTGATTTCAAGGAGAGAGGTTTGAGCCAGGAGCCCTTTTAACCTGAGATTTGACAAAGTAGTGGAAAGAACCAGCACATATTCTTCAGAAACTGATCCATGATGGTCATGTCTGTGGTCTTAACCTAGTTAGGGGAGCCCATACATTAGTTCATAAGGGGATTATCCTAGGTCCTTTCTTGGGGCCTTTCTGATTCAGAGTAAGGTTATGGGGAGATACTTTGTCCTTGGATAATTTGGTTTCTAAGCCTAGTTTTGTGATCTTCTCTTTAAGAATCTAGTTCATTGTTTTCTACCTTTCCTGAGGAGGGTAGGTCCAGGGACTGTGATAATATTAGTTGGTATCTAAACTTGCCATCACTCCCTTCAGTACTCTGGAATTAAGTGGTTTCAGTTTTCTGAATCATTGTTCTCTACTAGACCAAATCTAGGTCTAACCTGTTTCAAAAAGATTTTGATAATACCATTGTAGTCACAGAGGCCAAAGGGTGGGCTTTTATCCAAAAAGAAAGATGTTCCACTATACCAAACAGATATTTGAGTCTCCCTACTTGGGCAGGCCATGATCAGGAATGGCCTCAGCCCTAGAGACCTCACCATTCCCACCCCAAGCAGAGTGTCTTCAGAGTACCTTCTTAGTGATTTTCTGACAGGTTATGCAGCCCTCACATACCTGCTGGCAATAGCCTACGTGCTTACACATCCATAGTTCCTTAACACAGCATCACACACAGCCTGTGGACCAATGACTACCTTTATGTAGTGTGGACAATAATTCCCTTATTTTGCGTGGGCTCATCATCTCTTTCACATCTAGAGAACTCACTGCCCATCCTCAATCCAGGTGGCCCAGACCTGGCTTATTCCTCTAGAGTGAATTGGGGTCTTTCTGTTATCTCTGAAACACTGGGTATTAGGTCAGGGAGGCTTGTGTAGCCATCTCATCTGCAAGCCAGATAACGCAGCTTCTGTGCTACTACCCATATGATGTCCTTTTACATGAACCACTGCTGTTTCTGTGAGGGTAAAGAAGCTTTCTAAGACTTGTTTAAATAAAGTCCCATGGACTAATGCCTTTCCTTTGCTGCTCACGAGCCCTGTTCCCTCCAAATCTTGCCAAAAGTATGAACAACCACCAAGTATATTTTGAGTCCGTGTAAACCATGCCTTCTCATCCCCCAAGACGTTTTAGGGCTCAATCAAGACTATAGAGCTTACAAATTTGCCCTGACCAATTATTAGTTAATTTCTTCTTCTCATAAAGGGACTGATATACCACATCTTGTATTATATCGCCATTATCTTTTCCTCCAGTCACTCAGGAGGACTCATCCATGAACAGCAGAGGAATCACTTATAGGTATTGTCTAACTTTAGCTTGGTATTCCATAATATCCAGGCAGCTACACTCAGGGGCCTCTGAGCCTCCCTTCCCTATACAGAGAAAATTATCAGGGTTTAACCTACCCTCAGTTGTCAAGACTAAGTCCTATATTTCTAGTAATATTGCTTCATATTTTAGAATTCAGAAATTTATCGCCCATCTCCCTGCCCTTTTATTTAAGATTTTTCTGACCTGGTGTGAGGTGCTCACAATTAGGGCTCCCCCAAAGATCATCTTCCGACTTTCTTCTACCAGTAGGGCAATGGCAGCTACCACTTGGACACATTCCAAAGACCCTTTCAAAACAGAATCTAATAGTTTGGATACAAAAATAACTGGATGCTTCTTTACCACCACACACCTCCATCCCTCCACCCCTACCAGGTTACAGAACTGGCACTGTAATTAGGACATGCTTTAAGTGTTCTACTGCCTAAATTCCTGGGAAAGACCAAGCTAGGGGATCAGACTCTTATTCTGAAAGTTTGAGATATGTTGTGGTATGTGCTGTCGAGTCGCTTGCGACTCATAGCGACCCTGTGTACAACAGCCCTAAACTCCGCTCTGTCCTGTGCCAATCGCACTGTCTCTGACACTCATATCCCAATTATCCCAGTCACTGAATCAATCCACCTCATAGAGGGCCTTCTCCTCCTGCGTTGTCCCTCCACCCACCCTCCCAAGCATGATGTCCCTCTCTAAGGACCAGTCTCTCCTCACAACATGTGTGTGTGTATAAAATTGAGTAGATTAATAGTCTGACCCTTGTTTTTTTTTTTTTCATGAGACTAATAAGTCATCCACATAGTGCAATAACTGGATCTCTGCATGTGGTTGAAACTCCTCCTTTTCAAGGACTTGGCTGAATAAAGTTGGGGCCTCAGTGAAAATCTGTTAGCACTGACCAGCAGTACTGCTGCTTTCTTTTAGTTTGGGAGTTTTTCCATTCAAAGATGAAGAGGTCTCACCTTGCAGGGTTCAAGGGCATGCCCAAAACATTCTCACATCTACCATACTAAACCACTTACATTCATATAGGATCCTTCTGAGGAGGGTATAAGAGTTAGGAATTACTGGTTGGCAGATGCAGATCACTTGTTTTATGGCTCTCAGGTCTTATACCAGCTAGTATGTTTTCTTAACTGGAAGGATCAGAGTGTTGTAGGGTAACATGCAAAGTTCTCAGAGACTGTCTTTCTCCATGCCCACTATGACTGGTTTCACATCTTTCCGCCCCTCAATGGGGATAGGGTATTATCTTCTACAGAATATATCCCCTTGTTTTTTAAGTTCCACCCATGAGGGTGGAATCTCCAACCCTCTTCTGTTGTCCTCTTTAACCCATACTTGAAGGTCAGTCCTTCCTTTCTCTTCTTTAGTCAAATGTCTCATCACCACCTTCACTTATCCTTCCTCCACCCCCATCTCCAACCCTAATTTTACATTAGGTCTTGCCCCGAAAGATTTACTATCCCTGTTTCTAGGACATAGAGAAGT
>NW_006399984.1:3150232-3158216 GCF_000299155.1 Elephantulus edwardii | reverse complement strand
CTTGGAGAGGGACATCATGCTTGGGAGGGGGGAGGGACAGCGCAGGAGGGGAAGGCCCTCTGTGAGATGGATTGATTTGGTGACTGGGGTAATCGGGATGGGTGTGTCAGAGGCAGTGCGGTTGGCGCAGGATAGAGCAGGGTCCAGGGCTGTTGTGCATAGGGTCGCTATGAGTCGCAAACGACTCGACGGCACATAACAATAACAACAACAACAACAATATGTCCTGATTTCTTTGTTCTTGTGTACCATCAAATCACATCTGAGATTGCCCCTTCTTCTCCAGCAGAGCATCTGGTGGATTCGAACCTCGTGCCTTCAGGATTGCAGCACTGATTCTTGCCACCAGAGCTCCCTGTGTCTTAATTCTTGACTATTTCTTCCATGATTGCTAATTGTGGATCCTAGTGAAATTAAATCATTGACAACTTCAGTCTTTTCTCTACTAATCATGATGTTGATACAGTTGTAAGGATTTGGTTTTTCTTTATGTTGAGCTGTTATCCATATTAAAGTCTGGAATCTTTGATCATCAGTAAATATTTCAAGTTGTCTTCACTTTCCGCTAGCAAGGGTGGTTTTTTTTGTTTAACATGTTTTGTTGATAAGTCTGCCAGTACTGATACCACATTCTTCTTCATAGTCATTGTAGTGGAAGTAAAATGACATCTTATTTTGGTTTTGACTTGCCTTTCTTTAAAGACCACTAACTTTAAGAATTTTGTTATATAGTAGTCTTTTATTATATATGTTTTGTTGTTGTTACTTTGTACTGTCACATCCGAACCAAGTCATAAGTGACCTTCCAGCTGGTCTTCAGAAGCAGTAAATTGAATAGGAGGAGATTGCCTATCTGCCTTCCACAAAACAGCTAGTAGATTTAAACTATCTGCCTTTGTTTGGGTTGGCAGTGCAACTTTTTATCATTAAGCCATCAGAGCTTTCTGTATAGCTTCCTATTTTGTAACAGAAGCTTTAAAAATAATTTCCAAAAGTTCAGTGCAGGTTGGTGCTGGAGGAAGCCCAGGGAGAAGAGGCCCAGGACACTCTGTGTCATGACCTAGGACGTGACCTTGGGATCAACCCTCAGGAGCCCCAGGGCATAAGGATGGAAAAAGCCCTGAGATCTTGGTAATTGCAAAATGTACTTCCACCCCAACTTCTGTATCTAACCCAGAGGATATAAACTGATGACCCAAGGGTCTCACCTGAGCCACAGGTTCCAACAAAGAAATCCCACTAGCAAGGTTGAATTTGCTGCCTATAGGGTGACAGGCACCTGGGACCAAGAATGTGCATCTGGCCATAGGAGAATGTGGCTCTTTAGGTCTGCACCCACACCATCACCCTGCTCCACCGACTCCTATAACCTGCCTGGTCTTACTAGAAATGGAACTTTGGATTCCTGGTATAAATCCATCCACAGTTAATGTTGAAAATAATATGCATAATATAGTCGTTGTTGTTAAAAAAAAAATTTCCATATTGAGCATGTGTATCTGTGTGTGTTGTGTGTGTGTGTGTGTACCATCAAATTGGATCCAGCTGGTACAGGAGATTGCCCCTCTTTCTCCAGCGGAGCTTCTGGTGGATTGGAACCACGTGCCTTCGGGATTGCAGCACAGCTCCTTGTCACTAGGCTACCAGAGCTCCCTAACATGTATATCTTTAATGTGTACCTTATTTCAAAGAAAATACATGCTAGCAAAAATTTAAAAAGCAAAAATATGTAATATAACTAGTTACTCCACTTTAGAAATAATACTGTTCTCAAGCATCACAATTTTATACCCTAATGAATCTTTTTCTCAGATCACTTTTAAAATTTTTTACATTTTTAATTTAAGCATTGTCATGGATTAATTTGTATCCTCCAAGAATATATCAGCATATAATGATGACTCCCCCCCATAATCTGATAAACCAATCAATTTTAATTAAGACTGGCAGCAACCTTCTGTATTAGGAACCTCCTTAATCCAAGGGCAGGCCAATATACATAGAGTTCTTCAGTAATGTTGAGAGGATAGAAAGATGTTGATACAGGACCTTTTTCTAGAGCTAACAGGAGAGAAAAATTTCTAGAGCCCAAAGCCTAAATTCAGACTTCTCGCCTCCTAGATTATGTGGGACTAGATACCTATTTAGTGAAGCCACTCCCTTGTGGTGTTTCTGTGCTAGCAGCTCTAGATACCTAAGGAACTATTTAGGTTTTCTTCATAATCTTTATAGTTAGGATTTTAAATAGTTAAATTATGCTTGAAATTACTTCAACAATGTTTTTTAGCTGACCTGTACACATTATATACTTACTTAAAATGAAATTTACGTTCTTTCTTAGGATGGAATCTATAGAAAAGATGGAATCTGATTTTAAAAACTGCCATATGTTTCTTGTAACCATTTTAAACAAAGCTGTTTGTAGAGGGTCTTTTCCACATTGTAAGTACATCATATAAAAATGCTTTTCTTGGCACACGTGACTGGTTTTATTTTCGTATTAATAGCACAAAGAATATTTTCACCCTTATTAAACCTGAAATATCTGTTAACCGTTGTGCTGTCCTTGGAGTTTTTTTTTTCTTTTTTTTAAAGAATTATATTAGAGTGATAGTCAAATGTAAAGCACTAAAGCCAATAGAAGATTGCTTTCTAGCACAAACTGTTAGACCACTTAATTTCTAAGGTTTTTATTAAATAAATCAAATAGCAGAACAGATTTCTTTAACATTTTACTAACATGCACAACCTTTATAAGGTTTCATCTTTCAAAAGATGACATTTTTTTTTCCAGCATTTGTAACTCTTGAGGCTTGCACCTTATTGTAAGGAAATGTAAATTTACCAGTCCAGAGCACACTGTAGAAAGTAGAGAGAATTATGGCATGAGTCACAGGAGGAAGAGCAGGCTGTTTCATCAAGCTGTAGAAACAAAGAGTAAATAGTATCTTTTGCCTAAGTGGTTATTTAAAACTATGAGGTATTAATCTCCTTCCTATTTATGAATAATTCAAAATCATACATATTTTAAGCATAGTTGAACATATAATGATTCTTATTGTGTTAAATATGTTGTCATCTTTGTTACTCGTTGTAAATAATCCATATTTAATTAAGCATAGGAAAGATCTTTAAATACTTTGAATTTTTTTATATTAAAGCCTTCTTCAAACCTTTTCAAATATTTAAATTTGTTTTTAATCTTATTTTTCTTTTCTCTACAGTGGAATCTCTAGCACTGTCACTCATGGCTGGTATGGAACAAAGTTAAATATGTTGAGATAAATGTATATAGGCTACATACTCTCTAGTGAGTAGGGACTTCTACTGCCAACCTAAAGGAGAGTGGTTCAAATCCACCATCTGCTCCATATGGACACTCTCCTTCTGTGTTATTTACAGCCTTTAAAAATGCAATGAAGACTAAGCTATGAATCAGTTCTAAACCAACAGCAATGAGAGAAAAAGAGACACATATATTCTACTGTGTGTTAAAAATGTGTAGTATGGTGTCTTTGAATGTGGATTATATCTTCAAATTAATTATGACTAATAAATTCCATTAAAGCACTTGAAATTAGTTTATTCTTCATTTGCTATTGTACATTCATGGAGTTGTTTGACATTCAATTGGTTTTTTAATGTAGAGATGTGCAAGCTGGTTTTTAGAAGAGGCTGTGGCACTAGGGACATCATAGCCAATGTTAGATGGATCTTGGCCAAAAGCAGAGAGTACCAGAGGAATGTCTATCTGAGTTGCATTGACTATGCAAAAGCATTTGACTGTGTGGATCACAACAAATTGTGGCTAATCTTGAGGAGAATGGGAATTGCAGAACACTTAATTGTGCTCATGCAAAATCTATACTTTGATCAGGAAGCAGTACTCAGAACAGAGCAAGGAAATGCATGGTTCAGAATCAGTAGAGAAGTGCGTCAGGGATACCTTTTCAGTCTATATGCAGAACAGATCATTCAGGAGGCTGGGCTTAATGAGAAGGAATGTGGCATCATGATTGGAGGAAGATTCATCAACAACCTGCTTTATGCAGTTGGCATAACCTTGCTTGCTGAAACCGAGGAGGGCATCAGTTGCAGAAGCATAAATTGCAGAAGGTTAAGGACTGCACTCTTCAATATGGATTGAAGCTCAACATCAAGAAAACAGATTCTCGCCACTGGTCCAATTGGCAAAACCATGATAGATGGAGAAGAGATTGAGGTTGTTAATTTCTGCTTGCTAGGCTCCACAATCAATACTCTTGGTGCCAACAATCAGGAAATCAAAAGACTAATTGCAGTCTGCTGTCACCAACCTCTTTAAGAGTACTAAAGAGCAATGATATCAGTCTGGAGACTGAGATGTGCCTGATCTAGCCCATGATAGTCTCAATTACTTGCTATGCATCAGAGTGGTAGACAGTGACTAAGGATGATAGAAGGAGAATTGATGCCTTTGAGTTGTGCTGCCAGAGAATAGTGTTGAACATACAGTGGTCTGCCAAGAGAACAAACAGATCAATCCTGGAGAGGGTGAAACTAAGTTGCTCCCTAGAGATGAGGATTTTGAAGCTCCATCTCACATACTTTGAGCATGTGTCCACGAGGGGCCAGTCTTTGGAGAAGAACATCATGCTCAGAAGGGGCGGGAAGGAAGACCCAGGATGAGATGGATTGACTCAGTGACTAGAGAAGTGGGATTGGGTCTGTCAATGAGATTGGCTCAAGATAAGGCAGGGTTCAGAGTTGTACGTAGGTTCTCTATGAGTCACAGGCTACACGATGGCACATAACAACGTTATGTATAAGCCTACGTATAGGGAGGTGGCTTTGTGCTAAGGAGTTGCACTGCCAACCCAAAGGCCCAAAGTTCAGATCCACCAGCTTCTCTGCAAAAGAAGGATGGGATTTTCCTCCTGTGCAATTTACTGCCTCTGAAAACCCACTGGAGGGTCAACTATGGATAAGTTCCAGCTCAACAATAATATACATAAGGAGCCCTGGTGGCATAGGGTGTCAGACTGCTAACCTTGGAGTCAGTGGTTCAAATCTACCAGGTGTTCCATGGGAACAAGAAGGGCAGTCTCCTATAAACTTGACTACAGCAGTGAGAACCCAGTGAAGAGCTAGCTGTGACTCAGAATTAACTCAACAGCAGTGACTTAAGTTGGAGGCCTAAGAAAACTGTACATATTATCCTAAAGATTAATTATATTTGGCTGTCAGAAGAAAACAGTTCATGTATACATACACATATACCATTATTTGGCATTTCTAAGCAATATTTATGAACTAACAAGCTGTTCTTTAAATAAAAATGTTTATCATTCTGTTGCTCCATTTTTGTTATAAACTTCTTAGAATTTCTCGAATACTAATTATTTGGTATGGTATTTGTAACTGACTTCACTCAATACTAAATATATTTTTATTGATGTAATTATAAATGGAATTGTTTTCTTAATTTTATTTTTTAATTACCAGAGTAGAAACACAGCTGATTTTTTTAACATTGTATCTTCTAATGGTTGAGCTTATTCATTAGCAAAATTACATGTATATGTTCATTAGGATTTTCTGTACATAAAATTATACCATCTGCACATAAAGATGGATTTACTTCTTTGCTTCTAGTCAAGTAATTTATTTCATTATCTTGCCTAATTGCGTTGGCCAGAACCTCCAGTGTATGGTGAATACAGCTAACAAGAGTGGATATCCTGTCTTATTTATCACTTTGAGCTTTTAACATTTCACAGTTACTCCAGTTTCTGTGTCAGTCCATCTCATCTGGGATCTTCCTCTCCTGCATTGTCCCTCCACCCTTCCAAGCATGATCAACTTCTCCAAGGACTGGTCTCTCCTGACCACATGCCCAAAGTATATGAGATGGAGCTTCAAAATCCTTGCTTCCAAGGAGAAACTTACTCTCTTGGCAGTGTGTGGTATATTCAGTATTCTTCTCTTGCACCACAATTCAAAGGCATTGATCTGTCCTCCTTAGTCATTGTCTCGCACTCTGATACATAGCAAGTATTTGCAAATACCATAGCCTGTATTAGTCTCTAGACTGATATTATTGCTCTTAAGCACTTTGGAGAGGTCCCTGACAGCAGGTTTCCCCAATGCAGTTTATCTTGATTTCCTGACTACTGGTGCCAGAAATGTCGATTTGTGGAGCCAAGCAAGCTGAAATTGTTAACAACCTCAATCTCTTCTCCATTGGTCATGTTGCTGTCAGATGGCCCAATGTTGGTCTTCATGGTAAGCTTCAATGCATATTGAAGACCACAGTCGACCTTCTGAGCCAACACTTCAGTTCCTCAATTTCAGCAAGAAAGGTTGTGTCATCTGCATAATGCAGGTTGTTGATGAGTCTTTTTCTCCAATCCTGATTCTTCCTCATAAAGCCCAGCCTGAATTCTGCATATAGACTGAAAAGGTATGGAGATAGGATGCATCTCTGATGCACTCCTTTCCTGATCCAGTGTTTCTTTGTTATGAGGACTGCTCCCTGATCCAAGTAAAGATTTCACATGAGCACAACTGACTGTTCTGGAATTCCCATTCTTCTCAAGGTTAGCCACAATTTGTTGTGATCACACAGCCAAATCACTTTGCATAGTCAATGAAACACAGACATGCCTCTGTACCACCACATAATAATAAATAATCACCTAATGATAAATTCTCAATAAACATTCCTGGATTCTTGGAGCGCATCAGATCAAGTGGTTCAACAAAGTTCACAAACACTGATTTTGCATCCTACTTTGGTGAGAAGCAGCTGAGGTCTTAAAAGTAGATGAGGTGCAATTACTGGTCTCCCCTGTCTGGAACAAAAAAAGGCAAAGATATAGTGAAATAATAGTCCAATAGACTGATGAATCATTCTAACACAGCCTTTAGACGTGATGGTGCCTAACCACTGCCCACTCTAAAATAGAGATTACAGTAGACAATCCTGGATAGAGTTGCAAAAAGTGTGGAACAAAAAAATCTTCCGCATAAAGATAGCCAGGCTTACTTGTCTGCTGTAGACTGGTGGAACCCTAAGGATATTATAGCCTTTGGTCACCCTGAGAGCCAAGAACAAAGCTTACTCCCATGATTCAAAATTAAGCCAAAAAAACAACCCAAGTGCCCATCAAACGAATGGATAGAGAAGCCATGGTATAATTTACACAATGGAATACTATGCTGCACTGAAAAACAAGGAACTCATGCAATGTTATTAAAAATGGATGACCCTGGAGGACATTATGCTGAGTGAAATATCTCAGTCACAAAAGGACAAATACTGCATGGTGCCACTATTGTAGAATGGGACTGACATCAGGGTTGGGGTAAGACTGAGGAAAAACTGGATAAATTATATATACTTATGTATTATGCATTGAAACAGATGAGAGAGAGAGCAATTTAAAAGCAATATATGATAGGGTATTATGGTTCTCAGAGTCAGCCACAGCTGCTTGTGATCCACACAGTGAGGCAGTCATCAGAACAGAGCAAGGAGACACTGTTGTTGTTTGATGCTGTCGAGTCATAGACGACTCATAGCGACCCTATGAACGAACAGCCTGAGCACTGTTCGTACATAGTTTGTGGAGGCAAGCCATTTCGGAAGTGGATGCCACTCCTTCCAGAAGGAACCACTGCATGGTTCAAAATCAAGAGGGGGGTTTGTCAAGGATGTATTCTGTCTCCATACCTTTTCATTCTGTATGCAGAACAGATCATCCCAGATGCTGGGCTGTATGAGGAGGAATGTGGCATGATTTGTGGAAGAATCATCAACAACCTGTGTTATGCAGATGACACAATCCTCCTTGCTGAAACTGAGGAGGACCTGAAGTGCTTGCTGCAGAAGGTCAAGGACTGCAGCCTTCTATATGGATTGAAGCTCAACATCAAGAAAACAAAGATTCTCACCACTGGGCCAATTGGCAGCATCAGTATGGATGGTGAAGAGATTGAGATA
>NW_006399984.1:3147662-3150132 GCF_000299155.1 Elephantulus edwardii | reverse complement strand
CAAAAATTATGGAAAAGTAAAAGAAAAGATTCTTTCATTGTTTTACAAACCCTCCCCCAGGTCCCCTCCACCATGCAGCCCTCGCTCTAGTCTCCTTTTGTATCACTAGTTAGGTTCATTCCCAAGTATTTCATCTTGTAGTTGGCTGTTGTAAATAGTATTGCTTTTATTTTCTTTCCCATGTTTTCTTTGTTACTGTAGCGAAATCCAACTGATTTTTGTATATAGATCTTGTATCCTCCCACTTTACTGAATTAGTCTACTAGCCCTAGCATTTTTGTTGTTGAGTCTTTAAGGGTTTCCATGTATACTGTCATATAATGTGCATTTAGAGATAGTTTTACTTTCTCTTTGCTGATTTGGATGTTTCTTATTTCCTTCTCTTGCCTTCTTGCCCCAGCTAAGACTTCCAATACAGTATTGAATAGGAGTGGTAATAGTGGGTGTCCTTGCCTGGTCCCTGTTCGAAAGGGAGAATTCTTTAAGTCTTTCACCATTAAAAACTATGTTGGAGAGAGCTCTGGTAGCCTGGTGGCAAGAAAGGGCACTATAATCCCGAAGGTACACAGTTCGAATCTACCAGATTCTCCTCTGGAGAAGGAGGGACAATCTTCTCCTATGCCAGTAGGATACAATTCAGTGGTACACATCTACCAGATTCTCCTCTGGAGAAGGAGGGGCAATCTTCTCCTGTGCCAGCAGGATCTGATTCAGTGGTACACAATTAGCGGGGAAAGGGCTAAAAAAAAAAGATGTTGGCTTGTGGATTTGCATATATGCTTTATATTTTCCTCCCAAGTCTTCAAGGCATTTTGTTGGACAGATCAGCATGGGAGAGAGGAGCACTGCTTAGAAAAAAGTATTAGGATGCTTGGTGGTGAGGACCCTAGGGAGCATAGGGAACTTGATCTTGGAGTCATGCATTGCTTGACTGTGGGCAGTAACACTTGCTGGCTGCCATCTCTTCCACCTTCACACTCTTGGTGAAGTGAGCCATGAGCATGATGCCTAGTGCCCATGTTGTGGTAGCACTGGGTGACGGCACCTGCTGTAGTCATGACCTAGTACTCCCAGTACATGTTGTGTACTGTTGCTTGCATGTTGTGTACAGGAGTCATAGCTTAGCCAGATTCCAAAGTTCTTCACGTGCCCATCAACAAAAAAATGGATAGAAAAGCTCTGGTATATTCACACAATGGAATACTACAGTGCTTTGAAAAACAAGGAACTCATGCAATATCATTCAAAATGGGTGACCCTGGAGGACATTATGCTGGGTGAAGTATCTCAGTCACAAAAGGTCAGGTGCTACATGGTGCCACTATTGTAGAATGGGACTGACATCAGGGTTGGAGTGACACTGAAAAATTGGATAAATTATGTATACTGCATTGAAATAGATGAGGAAGAGAACACTTTGAAAGTGATATATGATTGAGTATTATGGTTATGACAAGAGTCCAGAATGAAGGTTGCATAGTGGAGTGTACTCAGGGCGGGAGGGGGGAAATTGTATAACCAATGAAATAATTTTTCTTTTTTTTAAAGAGAAGAGTGAACTGGGGGAGGGGTGGACAGGGAGAAAAATGCAACAATGAATGTATGGAAAATCAAAATCTCTGTAAACGTTCATTAAAATTAATTGGAAAAAAAAATTTAAAGGGAGGGGAAAGAAAACAGAAAAGCAATTGAAATCATCAACCAAACAAGGAGTTGGTACTTTGAAAAGGTCGATAAAATCGGCAAACCACTAGCAAAACTAACAAAAGAAAAGAAGGAAAAGACACAATCTGAATAAGAGATGAAAAGGGCAATGTCACAGCAGAACCAACTAAAATAAAAAGGCTAACATTACAATATTATGAAAACAAAACCCTGACTAATCTTGCACCATTCTAACAGTCTGTACTATATTTAGCCCATTGTTAAAGTCAGTGCATCAGTCCATCTCAATGAGAATCTTTCCCTGCTTTACAGAACTTTCCTAAGCATAATGTCCTTTTCTGGGGACTGATCAATCCCTCCTGATAATATATTGAAAGTACATGAGATGAAATCCCTTTCTCCTCACCTCAAGAAGCATTCTGGCTATACTTATTCCAAGTCCAATTTATTCATTCTTTTGACCATCTGTGGTATATTCATTATTCTTCTCCAACATCACAGTTCTAAGTCATCAATTCTTATTTGATCTTCCTTATTCATTGTCCAGCCTTCACATTCATATGAAGCAATTGAAAATACCCTAACTTGGGTCAAGCATACCTTGGTCTTTAAACTGATTATCTGTTCTCTGTGTACTTTAAAGAGCTCTTGGCAGCATAGGAATCAGAACGATTACATCTGTGGAAGGAACCGCTGGAGAAGCTCAATATCAGCTGTGAAAACTAAGCCGGGGGCTGATTGTGGAACAGACCACCAATTACTCATATGCAAGTTCAAGCTGAAGCTGAGGAAAATTAAACCAATT
>NW_006399984.1:3122086-3146755 GCF_000299155.1 Elephantulus edwardii | reverse complement strand
GATAATTAACAGTTTTAGTTTGCTTGGGTCCACAATCAACACTCTTGGTAACAGCAGCCAGGAAATCAGGAGATGAATTGCCTTGGGAAGGTCGGCTGTGAGGGACCTCTCAAGAGTACTGAAGAGCAATGGTGTCAGGCTGGAGACTAAGGTGCGCCTGATCCAGGCTATAATCTTCGCAATTACGTGCTATGCATCAGAGAGTTGGACAGTAAATAGGGATGATAAAAATTGATGCCTTTGAGCTGTGGTGCTGGAGAAGAGTATTGAATATACCATGGACTGCCAGGAGAGCAAACAAGTTTGTCCTAGAGAAGGTGAAGCAGGAATGCTCCTTGGAGTCAAGGATTCTGATGCTTTGACATACTTTGGGCATGTTGCAAGGAGGTACTGGTCCTTGGAGAGGGTCATCATGTTTGGCAGAGTGGAGGGGTGGCAAAGGAGAGGAAGACCTTCAATGAGATGGATCGATTCTGTGACTGGAGTGGTGGGAATAAGTGCGTTTGGGATGGCTAGGTTGGCACCGGATAGAATGGCGCTTAGAGCTCTTGTACATAGATAGGGTCGCTATGAGTCGCAAGTGACTCAATGGCACATAACACAACAATTGTGGTTATCACAAAAGTCCAAAATTAAGGTTGCATAGTGGAGTGTATGGGGGGGTGGGGGGAGATTGTATACCAATGAAAGAATTTTACTTTTCAAAGAGAGAAGCCAACTGAGGCGGGAGGGCTGGGCAGGGAGAAAAGTACAAAAATGAATGAATGGAAATCCAAAATCTCTGTAAATGTTCACTAAAATTAATTTTTTTAAAAAGTTAAGCCAAATAATGATTAGGTCTAAAAGTGACCAATAACAGCATTCACTCATCAAATAATGAACCATTTAAGGTCAAAAAAGAATGTGATAGAATGTAAACCCCTGAAGGCAGGAGAGAGTAAGATAGATTAGTGGATATGAGAATTACAGAGACAATGTGGGTATTGTAATGAATATTGTAAAACAAAATATGTATGAATGTTTAAAAAACTACTTTGTAAACTCAATGAAATCACAATTAAAAAAATATTTTGGGGGACTTCTAATTGAATGGCAAACTAGTCAAGAGTAGCAAAATTGCCTGGCTCCTGCAAGGGTAATTTAAAAAAAAAAAAAGTACAGAAAATCTAAACACTCTTGGCATCAACAGTCAGGAAACCAAAAGACAAATTGCATTGCAGAAGTCTGCTGCCAGGGAACCCTTCAGAATACTGAAGAGCAACCATGTCAGCCCTTTTTTTCTTTTCTTTTCTTTTTTTTAAAATTTCTTAATTTTAATGAGAGTTTACAGAGACTTAGGGTTTCCATTCATTTATTGTTGCACTTTTCACCCTGCCCACCTCAAATTCGCTCTTCTCTTTGAAAAGTAACAGAAAACATCTTTCATTGTTATACAGTCCCTCTCCCCAAGTCCACTCCACTATGCAGCCTTCATTCTGGACTCCTGTCATAACAATAATACCTAACCACATATCCCTTTTAAACAGTTCTCTACTTCCTCTGTTTCAATGAAATAAACATTATTTATCCCCTCTTTTTCAGTCTCCCTTCAACCCCATTGTCAGTCTCGTTTTACAACAGTGGCACTATGCAATATTTTTCTTTTTGTGACAAGATATTTCACTCAGCAAAATGTCCTCCAGGGTCACCCATTTTGTGTAATATTGCATTAGTTCCTTGTTTTTCAATGTTGCATAGTATTCCATTGTGTGAATATACCAGAGCTTCTCTATCCGTTTGATAATGGGCACTTGGGTTGTTTCCAACTATTTGCTATTTTGAACAAAGACACAATAAACATGGGTGTGCGTATATCTGCTTGGGTGGCAGTTATGGTTTCATTAGGGTATATTCGCAGAAATGGAATTGCTAGGTCAAATAGTATTTCTATTTGCAACTTTGTGAGAAAGCGCCATACAGCCTTCTATAGTGGTTGCACCATTTTACACGCCCACCAGCAAGAGTTCCAGTTTCTCCACAACCTCACAAGCATTTGATGTTTGCTCTTCTGTTAAATTTTGCTATTCTTACTGGAGTGAGATGATATCTCATAGCTGTTTTGATTTGCTTCACTCTTAGAGCTAGGGATTGTGAACATTTCTTTGCGTGTTTTTTGGCCATCTGAATGTCATCTTTGGTGAAGTATCTGTTCATATCTTGTGCCCACTTTTCAATTGGGTTTTTTTTATCTTGTTGTGGTGCTTGAGTATTTTGTAAAGTCTAGATATGTCTCTTGTCTGACATGTCATTACCAAATAATTTTTCCCAATCTGTGGCTTCCCTTTTTACCCTGTTGGAGAAGTTTTTGGATGTGCTTAGGGATTTGATTCTAAGAAGGGCCCGTTCATCTATTTTATCCTCTCCTGGTTGTAGATTTTTCAAGATGCTTGAAAGACTATTTTGCTGTGGATTAGGATTTCTAGAGTTCTTTGAAGCTTTTCTTTAATCAAGTTTATAGTCTTTGGTTTTAGTCCTAGGTCCATAATACACTTTGAGTTGGTTTTTGTGTATGGAATTTTCTGCAGATAGTTTTCCAGTTTTATCAGCACTATTTATTAAAAAGGCTGTCGTTTCCCCACTTACCTGATTTCAACTTCTTGTCAAAAATCAGTTGACCATAGGTAGATAGGCTGATTTCTGGATTCTCAATTCTATTCCATTTATCCATGTGTCTGTCATTGTAGCAGTACCACGCTGTCTTGACCACAATGGCAGTGTACTGGAATTTTAAATCAGAGAGTGAGATGCCTTCTACCTTGTTTCTCTTTTTAAGGAGTGCTAACCTTATTCGGGGCCTCTTTCTATTTCAAATGAAATTGGGATTGCCTTTTCCATCTTGTTGAAGAATGTAATTGGTATTTGTATTGGGATTGCATTAAAAGTGTAAATTGCCTTTGGTAGTATTGTCATTTTCACAATATTGAGCCTTCCTATCCAGGAGCAAGCGATATTCTTCCACATCTCCAGGTCTCTTTTTGTTTCTTGTAGTAATATTTTGCAATTTTCTCTTAATAGACCCTTTGTACTTCTGGTTAGGTTTACTCATAAGTATTTAATCTTGTGATTAGCTATTTTGAAGCATATTGTTTTTCTTAGGACCAGTTTTGTATTTTCTTTGTCACTGTAGAGAAATCCAATTGATTTTTGTATGTTGATCTTGTATCCTGCCACTTTGCTGAATTGGTCAACTATGTCCACTAGTCTTCTTGCTGAGTCTTTAGGGTTTTCTAAGTATACTATCATATCATCTGCTTAGAGCGATAATTTTACCTCCTGTTTGCCAATTTGGATACCTCTTATTTCCTTCTCTTGCCTTATTGCTATTGCTGAGACTTTGAATAGGAGAGGTGATAATGGGCATCATTGCCTAGTTTCTGTTCTCGAGGGGAATGCCTCTCCATTGAGAACAACAATGACTCTTGGATTCATATATATCTTTTTTACTATGTTGAAGAAATGCCCCTCTAATCCTATTTTGATGAGTGTTTTAATCAGGAAAGGGTGTTAGATTTTGTCTGAGGCATTTTCTGCATCAATTGATAGGATCATGTGTTTCTTGTTCTTTGCTTTGCTAATGTGATGAATTACATTGATTGTTTTTCTTATGTTGAACCATCTTTGCATACCTGTTATGAATCCCATTTGGTCATGGTGAATTATTTTTTGGATTTATTGTTGAATTCTATTGGCCAAGATTTTATTCAGCATTCTTGCATACAGTGTTCATGGGAGATAATGGCCTATCATTTTCTATTTTGGTAGTATCAAGGATATGTTTGCTTCATAGAATGAGTCTGGAGAATTCCATCTTTTTCTGTTTTCTGAAATAGTTTATGTAATATTGGTGACAGATCGTCTCTAAATGTTTGATAAAATTGACTTGTAAAACCATCTGGTCCAGGGCTTTTTTTGGCTGGAAGTTGTTTTATTACCTTTTCAATTTCTACTGTTGTAATGGGTCTGTTCAGATGTTCTATTTCAGTTGTTGTCAGTTTAAGTTGTGAATTTATAAGTAGTTTTCCATTTCCTCTAGGTTTTCATATTTGTTTGAGTATAATTTTTCATAATATTCCAATGTTAGCCATATTATTATAGTTGGTTCTGTTGTGTTGTTGCCCATTTCATCTCTTATTTGGATTATTTGTGTCTTTTCCTTCTTTTCCTTTGTGAGTTTTGCTAGTGGTTTGTTGATTTTATTGACCTTTTCATAGAACCAGCTCCTTGTTTTGTTGATGGCTTCAATTTTCAGTTTTCTATTTTATGTATTTCTACTCTAGTTTTTATAATTTCAGGGTTTTTTAGAGGATGTTGGGTTTTCTTGCTGTTCTTTTTCAACTTGTTGGAGATGTTGGGTTAGAGAGTCAGTGGTAATTTTTTCCTGTCTTTTGATATGTTTACTTACTGCTATAAATTGACCTCTAATTACTGCTTTGGCTGTTTCCCAGAAGTTTTGGTAGTGGTGTTTCATTGTCATTTGTTTCAAGAAACTTTTTTTTTCACACCTGTTCCAAATAGTTTATTATTAATCACCGAGTACTGTGCCTCCATGACTGGGCTCTGGGAAGGTGGGGGGGGGGGTGTGTCACTATTCATTAGTTCTCCCCAGCACAGGGGAAGAGTAGTGCAGGAAAAGGCCTAGCCCAAGCCTCGAGGGTCCCAGATCCGAATTTCAACAGAACAGGGCTTGGCCTTTTCCTGGGTCAGTATAGGGCACCCAGGCAGGGGCACAGGTGGGGACAGAGGGCCTAGACTTGTCCTCTGCCTGCCAGTCTAGTTGTGTTTGGAGAAGTATTCCTTGCTGTCATCCATGTTGGCCTTGATCGTGTCACTGCCGGGCTTCCAGCCAGCGGGACATACTTCCCCATGCTCATCTGTGTACTGGAAGGCCTGGTCCAGCCATAGAGCCTCTTCCACGGGACGCCCCACAGGCAAGTCATTGACTGTGATCTGACGAAGGATACCCTTGCCATTGATGATAAAAAGGCCCCTGTAAGCAATACCCTCATCTTCCTTCACACCATAATCAAGGGACAAGCTTCTTATCACATCTGCCAGCAAGGGGATGTTCAGAGGGCCCAAGCCTCCTTCCTTCCTGGGCGTGTTGATCCAAGTCAGATGCATGAACTGCGAGTCCACGGAGACCCCCAGCACCTCGCAGCCTAGTTTGCGGAAGTCGTCGGCATGCTCGCTGAAGGCGATGATCTCGGTGGGGCACACAAAGGTGAAGTCCAGCTGGTAGAAAAAGAGCACCACATACTTCCCTTTGTAGTCGGAAAGCTTTACCTCCTTGAAAGCGCCATCCATCACTGCAGTGGCCTGGAAGCTGGGGGCGGGCTTTCCGATGTGCGCGTTGCAGGAGGCCATGACTGAAAGCTGCGTGGGGTAAGGCCGGACACCTCAAGAAACTTTTAAATTTCATTTTCTATTTCTTCTAGTACCCATTCATGTTCAGGCAAGGTGGTGTTCATCTTCCAAATGTATGTGTTTTTTTCTCCTTTATCTTTTTATTATTAATTTTTAATTTTGAGGCATTGTTGACTGAGAAAATGATTTGTATTATTTCTATGGTTTTTAATTTATTGATGCTTGCCTTGTGACCTAGAATGTGATCTATTCTGCATAGTGTTACATGCAAACTGGAGAAGAAGGTATACTGTGTTGTTTTGCGGTGCATTAGCCTATAAATATCTATGAGATTCAGTTGGTTTATTGTGTGATTTAATTATTGAGCATCTTTGTTGAATTTTTTGCTAGTAGTTCTATCTTTTCTTGAGAGTTATGTATTGAAGTATCCAACTGCTATTGTCTATTTCCTTTTTCAATTGTGTTAATGTTTGTTTTATATATTTTCCAGGTCTTTCATGTGTGCATAGATATTTATTATTGTTACGTCTTCTTGTTCTATTGACCCTTTAAACATTATGTAGTGACCTTCCTTGTCCGTTCTGATGGGTTTTGCATTGAAATTTATTTTATTGGAGCTTAATATAGCTACTCCTGCTTTTTTTAATTATTGGCATTTGCTTGGTATATTTTTTCCCATCCTTTTATTTTTAGTCTTTATCTTCATTTTTCAGGTGTATCTCTTGTAGACAGCATATTGATGGATTTTTATTTTTTATCTAATCTGCTATTCTCTTCAGTGGTGCATTCAAACCATTCACATTCAGTGTGATTATTGAAAGGCAGGGTTTTCTTGCTATCATTTTGATGAGTTCTTTTGGTGGTGTTGTTATTTACTTTGGTCCATCCTGCTTTCTGTGTCACCTCTGTAGGAAAGACGGCTCTCAATGTTTCCTGCAGCGCTGGTCTTGTTTTTACAAACTCCCTTAGGTTCTGTTTGCTTTCTTTGAGACATTGATATGTTCTTGATCTGAAGACAATGAATGCTCTTGAAATCAGTTGGGCTGTGTTCTTCTCTGAACTTCTGACTGAAGGGAAAGTTCAGTTCAGGGCGTGTGAGAGCAGCCTCTTTTATGTAAGTCAGATCGAGGTGCTCCAGATTAAAGGCAAGTTGATTGACTAGACACAGGTGTAGGCACAGGTTTGGAGCCACATTGGGGGTGGGTCGGGTATGGGGGAGAGGGTGACCACAGGGGCGAGTCAGTCATTTGTGGGGACTTACTCAGATTTCAGCTCTCTGGGTGTGCTCATGAGTGGGGTCGCTTCTCAAATTCCAGCTGTCTGTCTCCCACCCAGCAGCTCTCACTCAGTGGTCCCTGCTCAGTGGCCCTAACCCAGGTACCCTCGGCTCCCAGCTCCTGCCCCAGCAGGGCCGTGGGTCCAGTGGGACCCAAGGAAACGCAGTCAAATTCCCGCTAACCCACTCACCTCTGGCTGGTCTACAGTGCCCACAAAAGCTCAATCAAATTCCCACTGGCTCGCTAACACCTGGGTGCTCTCTCTGGCACTCAGCAGTGCCCAAGAAAACTCAGTTAAATTCCTACTGGCCTGACCAATCCTGAGGAGTAGGTGGGGGCACAAGAAAACTCAGTCAAATTCCAACAGACTCACTTGCTCCTAGTGGGGCTTAAGTGAATTCAGTCAATTTCCTGCTAACCTTTCTCCTGGCAGGTGGGTCCCATGGCTGGCGGCTTCCCGCTTCAGCCAGGGCCCACAGCGAAGCCTGATGCTCCTGTAGCTGCCAAACTAACTATTTTAATAAAAATTCTGACTCAAATTCCTACTGCCCATATCATGACACGTTAGTCCCTGTGCACCATGACAGTCTGTAGTAGCCCGTTTCTATGCAGCTTTTTGCTCCTCCAGCTCCTCACACTGCTTTCTCCACCACTCCCATCTTGGAATCCCAGCAATCCAAATGATTGTCAGTCTTGAGATTGACATGTACCTGATTCAGGCCATGGTCTTCACAATTACTTGCTGTGCATCAGAGAGCTGGATAATGACTAAGGATGACAGGAGAATTGATGCTTTTGAATTGTGGTACTAAAGAAGAGTCTTGAACAAACCATGGACTGCCAAGAGAGCAAAGAGGTCTTTATTGGAGAGGGTGAAATCAAGCTGCTCCTTGGAGGCAAGGATTTAAAAACTCTGTCTCACGTTCTTTGGGCACATGGCCAGGAGTGCCTAGTCCTTGGAGAAGAATATCATGCTCAGAAAGATGGAGGAAAGCTCAGGTGAGAAGGACCCCGGATGAGATGGATTGATTCAGTAACTGGGGAAATGGAAGTAGGGATGTCAGAGTCAGTGAGACGATCTCAGGAAAGAGCAGGCTTCGGCTCTTGTACATAGGGCATTATGAGTGACTGGATGGCTCGACAACCCTAAGATTTGAGGGAAAGTGTTGAGAGTAAGTTGAAGCATGAAGGAGAGAGAAGGTGTGAGAGCCCTGCAATCAATACCGTAAAGCAAGCCTGAGCAGGGCTTGGAGGCCACATAAAGTCCTACTAGTAATTGGATATCTACTACCAATAAATCTGGAGAACAGCCAGCTGGCCAACTGACTGGAAGAGATCGATATTTGTTCCCATTCCAAAGAAAGGTGACCCAACAGAGTGTGGAAATTATCTAACAATATCATTAATATCACATGCATGCAAGATTCTGCTGAAAATTATCCAAAAACGTTAGGAACAATATGCCAACAGAGAACTGCCAGATGTGCAGGCTGGATTTTGAAGAGGTCACCGTACTAGGGATATTATAGCTAATGGATCTTAGCAGAAAGCAGAGAATACCAGAATAATGTCTGCCTGTGCTTCATTGACTATGCAAAGGCTTTTGACTATGTGGATCACAACAAGCTGTAGCTGACTCTGAGAAGAATGGGAACCCCAGAACATTTGATTGTGCTAATGCGAAACCCATACTTGGACCAAGAGGCAGTTGTCAGAACAGAGCAAGGAGACACTACATGGTTCAAAATCAAGAGGGGGGGGTCCATTAGGGATGTATTCTGTCTCTATACCTTTTCAATCTGTATACAGAATAGATCATCCGAGACGCTGGGCTATACAAAGAGGAATGTGGCATCAGGATTGGTGGAAGAATCATCAACAACCTGCGTTATGTGGATGACACAACCCTGCTTGCTGAAACTGAAGAGGACCTGAAGCACTTGCTGTAGAAGTTCAAGGACTGCAGTCTTCATTATGGATTGAAGCTCAACATCAAGAAAACAAAGATTCTCACCACTGGGCCAATTGGCAGCATTGGGATGGATGGTGAAGAGATTGAGATAATTAACAGTTTTAGTTTTCTTGGTTCCACAGTCAACACTCTTGATAACAACAACCAGGAAATCAGGAGATGAATTGCATTGGGAAAGTCAGCTGTGAGGGACCTCTCAAGAGTACTGAAGAGCAACTACATCAGGCTGGAGACTAAGGTACGCCTTATTTGGGCTATAGTCTTTGCAGTTTCGCGCTATGCATCAGAGAGTTGGACGGTGACTAGGGATGATAGAAAGAAAATTGATGCCTTTGAGCTGTGGTGCTGGAGAAGAGTGTTGAATATATCATGGACTGCCAGGAGAACAAACAGGTTTGTCCTGGAGAAGGTGAAGCCGGAATTCTCCTTGGAGTCAAGGATTCTGAAGCTTTGTCTGACATATTGTGGGCGTGTTGCAAGGAGGGACTGGTCCTTGGAGAGGGACAGCATGTTTAGATGACTGGAGGGATGGCACAGGAGAGGAAGACCCTCGATGAGATGGATAGATTCTGTGAGTGGAGTGGTGAGAATGAGTGTGTTTTGAGACAGCGAAGTTGGCACAGGATAGAATGGCATTTAAGGCTCTTGTACATAAGGTCACTATGAGTCGCAAGCGACTCGATGGCACATAACAACAACAACAACCACAGATAAGGCAGGACCCTCTACTTGCAGACAACTACCCTGGTGAATTTCCATCTGAACAGATAGGGAACAGCAATGGCAAGCAGCTAATGTCATCTTGAACCTGGCAAGGAGATGGCTGAGCTTGATAAAGCCATTTCTAATTTTGCACTGAAAGAAGAAAGTGTAGGTACAAAGGGTAGGAACTTGCTTACACCTATTATCATAGAAAGATCAGCCCCTTTATGAAGAAACTGACACTGATCAGGGCCTGACTCACATGAATTCACATGAATTGATGACCCTCCCTACAGCTAATGCCACTCTGGGAACCTTAAGTTGCACAAGTGTTGCCACAGTAGTGGCAACAGTTATGCCCAGTAATGGGAATTCAGTGAATGGTAAAGGGACTTAGAAATACAGAAATCCCTTGATTCAAAGAGAATAAAAGGCAAAAGATCAGGGAAGAGGCCTAAAGACCCCTCTACCAAGAGGCAACAGAACAAAGCACCACCAATTAGCATACCTGTAGGGTGACCTATACACAATTAAATATCGCCACCTATAGGCTGACCACACAATTTAGTAGCCCCACCCGTAGGCTGACCTGAACACAGTCCTGAGCTCCATATAGTGGACTATGAGACACATGACATGCCAAGCCAGAATGACGATACATTCCATTAAAGCAAGGATCAGTTTGTAAACCACCTTACTATCATTAGACTACAACCATCACCCCCTAACAACACTGCACAAACAACAGAAAACTATGGAGAAGTACCATCAGCTGTCACACACCAAGAACATAGGAGGTAATAAATATCCAAAATATCCCGGAAGCAGCAGATAGCTTTAAACCACACACATACACAACACATTACACCAAAACTCAAAGGATATCAAAACACAATAAATTAAAAAACCAGTGTCAGGGAGGCTAATAGAATACTCCAAGAAGTTCAAGAAAATACTAAGATGGAAGAAATCATTGAAACCACAAGCAAAGAGATAAAAATAATTAAAAAATCATTATTGGACAAAATAGGGAAAAATCAGCAAGGTATTATGAATAACAACCATGAAAATACAATATATGACAAACACAATAATATATGGGAGGGACAAAAAAGCAGAATTGAAGAAATAGAACATAGGATCAATGAAAGACAGGCCTTTAACTTGCTAGAGGAAGAAGTAGGAACAAAAGGAAGGAAAATTAAGAATCAGGTGAAATAACACGTATAATTGGAATTCCTGAAAAAGAAGTGGGGTGGGTAATTGTGGAAGAAGTACTAGAAGAAAATTCTCCAGGTATTATGGAAAATGAGAAAATAAACATTCAAGAACCTGAGTACTCCAAACAATATAGAACATAAAAGAAAAACACCAACCTATCATAGTCAAATGCTCCAAAATCAAAGACAAGGAGAGAATTCAGAAAAGAGAATTCAAGAAAAAGAATTAGTTTCCAGCAAAAGAGAACCAATAAGATTAAGCTCTGACTTCTCAGCAGAAACTATGCAAGTAAGAAAACAATGAAATGGCATATATAAAAGACTGAAAGCAAAACAACTGCCAACTGAGAATCTTCTACCCAGAACAATTGTCCAACAAATATGAAGGGGATATTAAATCATTCTCATAAAAGAACTAATGGAATTTTTGAGAACCACACCAACTTGACGAGAAATACTAGATAAAGTCCTTCACACTGTGGCAACACAGAAGAGTGAGTAGACTGAAGTGACCTAAAATAATATAAAAGAAGAACCCAATGAAATGGCACCAATAAAACCTTCCCTGCTGATAATGACACTCAATGTGAATCACACCAACTAAAGAAAAAGACTAGCAGAATCCATTAAAAAAACCAAAAGAAGGGAGCTCTGATGGCCTAGAGGCAAGAAGCTGTGCTGCAATCCTGAAGGTGTGTGGTTCGAATCCCCTAGATGATCCACTGGAGAAGGAGGGGCAATCTCTTGTGCCAGTTGGATCCTATTTGACAGTACACTAAAAAAAGAAATTGAAAACCCAAAACCATGTCTTTTGCCCATTTTGTAATTGGGTTATCAGTCTTTTTCTTGTGGAGGCCCAGGAGTATTCTGTAAACTTTTGTTGTAAGAGTCTTATCTAAGATGGTATTACCAAATGTTTGTTCCTAGTCTGTAGGTTTTCTTTTCACCTTGTTGGGAAAAGTTCTTGACGTGCACAGAGATTTAATCTTTAGAAGGTCTCATGCGTCAATTTTATCCTCTTTAGCTTGTGCATTTCTGATTATATTTGGCAGTGTCTTTATACACTGGACTAGTGCTTCTAAGCTTGATCCCAGTTTGTCTCTTATGAACGTTATGGTTTTGGGCTTTACTCTCAGGTCTCTGACCCACCTTGTGTTGATTTTTATGAATGGTGTGAGATGTGGATCCTGTTTGAGCTTTCTGCAGGTGGAAGTCCAGTTTTGCCAGCAACATTGGTTGAAGAAGTTATCGTTTCTTCATTTGATAGCTTTGATTTCCTTGTCGAATATCATTTGACCATTGATAGCGTCATCTATTTCTGGGTTAATGTGCCTGTCATTGTACCAGTACCATGCTGTTTCACAGAGGAAGATATTCAAATGGGAAACAGATACATGAAGAAATGCTCCAAATCACTGACAATAAAAGAAATTCAAATCAAACCACAATAAGGTACCATCTCACTCCAGTAAGAGTGGCAAAGTTTAACAGGGCAGCAAGTAATAGATCTTGGAGAGGATGTGGTGAGAAAGGAACTCTTTTACATTCTTGGTGGGATTGTAAAATGGTGCAACCGAATCCAGAAATCAGCCCATCTACCTATGGTCAAATGATTTTGACAAGGAGATAAAATCAGTTAAGTGGAGAAATGACAGCCTTTTTAGTAACTGGTGCTGGTAAAATTGGAAAACTATCTGCAGTAAACTCAAGCAAGATCCACACCTTACTCCATACACAAAAACCAATTAATGTGGATTATGGACCTACGACTAAAACCAAGGACTATAAACTTCATTAAAGAAAAGCTTGGAAGAACTCTAGAAGTCCTAATCCACAACATAAACAGTCTTCCAAGCATCCTGGAATATCTACAACCAGGAGGGGATAAAATAGATGAATGGGACCTTCTTAGAATCAAATCCCTAAGCACATCCAAAAACTTCTCGAAAAGGGTAAAAAGGGAAGCTACAGACTGGGAAAAAATATTTGACAATGACATGTCAGACAAGGGGTTTATATCTAGAATTTATAAAATACTCGAGCACCGCAACAAACAAAATAAAGCTAAATAACCCAATTAAAAAATAGGCACAGGATATGAGCAGACACTTGACCAAAGATCACATTCAGATGGCCAACAAGCACATGAAGAAATGTTCAAAATCTCTAGCTCTAAGAGAGATGCAAATCAAAACAACTATGAGATATCATCTCACCTCAGTAAGAATAGCAAAATTTAACAGAGGAGCAACCATCAAATGCTTGTGAGGTTGTGAAGAAACTGGAACCCTTATTCATTGTTGGTGGGCGTGTAAAATGGTGCAACCACTATGGAAGGCTGTATGGCACCTTCTCAAAAAGTTGCAAATAGAAAAACCATTTGACCCAGCAATTCTACTACTGGGAATATGCCCAAAAGAGACCATAACTGCCACCCAAGCAGATACATGCACACCTCTGTTTATTGCGGCTTTGTTCGCAATAGCAAAGAGCTGGAAACAAGTGCACATCAACAAAAGAATAATTAGAGAAGCTCTGGTATATTCACACAATGGAATACTACACAACATTGAAAAACAAGGAACTCATGCAATATTACACAAAATGGGTGACCCTGGAGGACATTATGCCGACTGAAATATCTCAGTTACAAAAGGACAAATAATGCACAGGACCACTGTTGTAAAACAGGACTGGCATCGGGGTTGAAGGAAGGTAGAGAAGGAGGGGAAAAATGATGTATACTGCATTGAAACAGATGAGAGAGAGAATGGTTTAAAAGGGATATGTGATTGGGTGTTATTGTCATGATAAGAGTCCAGAATGGAGGTTGCATAGTGAGTGTAGTGGACTTAGGGGGAGGAATTGCATAAGAAAGAGTTGTTCTTTTGCTTTTCAAGGAGCAGAATGATTTGGGGAGAGGGGGTGGGCAGGGAGAAAAGTGCAACAATGAATGAATGGAAACCGTAAGTCTCTGTAAACTTTCATTAAAATTAATTTTTAAAAAATGGTGCAACCATTCTAGAAGGCAGTTTGGCACTTCCTCAAAAAGCTGAACATAGAAATTCCATATGACCCAGCTATTCCACTACTTGGAATATACCCTGAGAATATGAGAACCGAGGCACAAACTGAGATTTGTACACCAAGTTCATAGCATTATTCAACATCGCAAGAACATGGAAACAGACCAGATGTCCAACCGCAAATGAATGGATTTAGAAATTATGGTAAATTCACACAATGATTATACTATGCAGCACGCAGGAGCAATAACTTTGTAAAGTATCCCTAACATGGGAGGGACTGGAGAGCATTATGCTGAGTGAACTAACTCAGTTGCACAAAGATAAATATTTTTTTTAATTTTTTATTTTATTTTTTATTAGTGTGGGGTGTGTGTGTGTGTGTGTGTGTGTGTGTACTGTCAAATCAGATCTGACTGGTACAGGAGGAGATTGTTCCTCTTCTCCAGCAGAGCATCTGGTGGATTTGAACCATGCACCTCTGGGATTGCAGTACACCTTCTTGCCACTAGGCCACCAGAGCTCGCCAAAGATAAATATTTTATTAAACTGTTATTGTAGAATGAGTATAAAGATCCAGGAAGGGTGGGAGAGGCTGGAAGCAAAGGGATGTTGAAGGGGAAGAGGGGAATTAACCATTGGGTTGTACAATTTGATGTGTGGTGGTAGGGTGATGGAAATTGAAACAATTTGTTCAAATCTGTATTGAAATTTTGTAAATAAATTAGTAGAAAAAAACAAACCCCAAAACCAAGCAATGCTGTCTACAAGAAACAGATCCAAAAAACAAGGGGAAAAAACAGTCCAAAAATCAAAGAGTGGGAGGAAATATACCAAAAAATTGTTGTTGTTGTTGTTGTTTGGTGCCGTCGACTCATAGACGACTCATAGCGACCCTATGAACCAACGGCCTGAGCACTGTTCATACATAGAGTTTCCAGAGGCAAGCCCTTTCGGAAGTGGATGCAGCTCCTGCTTCCAAGCTTGATTTAGTGAGGAAGCTCCAGCCAACACTGTCCACAGTGGGTACTCATTACCACGATTGGCACATCACTGTCACAGTCTTCAGCATCACAGCAACCACGAGTTACCTCTGTAAAGCAACGCACAGACCAATGCTATACCACCTACAAGAATGTTTGACAGGAAAACAATTTGAACCTGGCCGAGGGCCGCAGATGAAAATCACCCACCTTTGGCTTGGTAGCATTAATTCCTTGACACTAGGCCAATGTAGCTCTCTCTCTTTGTCATTGTCGTCGTTATTGTTATTTGGTGCCGTCGAGTCATAGACGACTCATAGCGACCCTATGAACGAACAGCCTAAGCACTGTTCATACATAGAGTTTCCGGAGGCAAGCCATTTTGGAAGTAGATGCTGCTCCTGCTTCCAAGCTTGATTTAGTCAGGAAGCTCCAGCCAACACTGTCCACAGGGGTACTCATTACCACTATTGGCACATCACTGTCATAGTCTTCAGCATCACAGCAACCACGAGTTAACCTCTGTACAGCAACACACAGGCCAGTTCTATCCCTCCTAGAAGAATGTTTGACAGGAAAACAATTTGAACCTGGCCAAGGGCCGCAGATGAAAATCACCCACCTTTGGCTTGGTAGCATAAATTCCTTGACACTAGGCCAACGTAGCTCACCCTTTGTCGTTGTCGTTGTTATTGTTATTTGTTGCCGTCGAGTTGTACACGACTCATAGCAACCCTATGAACGAACAGCCTGAGCACTGTTTGTTCATATAGTTTCTAGAGGCAAGCCATTTTGGAAGTGGATGCCGCTCCTGCTTCCAGGCTTGATTTAGTCGGGAAGCTCCAGCCAACATTGTCCATCGTGGGTACCCTAGGCCAATGCTGGCTATCCTTGCTCCCGGGGACAGAGCAGACCTGCATGTAACAAACACATGCCCAGAAAAGCAGTCGACTCCAAAAGCTTGCCAGGATTCCTGCGCTCACACCACCATGCTCTTCTGGCAAGGAGAGCTTCCCAAGACCCTGGGAAGAGCCAACCAGGAATAACAAATTGGCAACTAAAAAAAAAAAAAAGCAGAAGTGGAAATACTAATTTTTTAATAACATGGACTCTGATAACAGCATAAAAATAAGAGACAAGGGGTCACTTCGGTCTCTCTCTAGCTGCCATCTTGCGTCCTCTCGTTTGCAGCCTATCTCAGCTGGTCTGCCAAAAGACCCCCTGAGTGCCGGCCCTAGTCCCCCGCGCAGCCCCATTTCCTCTCTGACAAGATGAAAGAAACTATCATGAATCGGGAGAAACTTGCCAAACTGCAGGCACAAGTGCGCATTGGTGGAAAAGGAACTGCATGCAGAAAGAAGAAGGTGGTTCATAGAAAAGCTACAGCAAATGACAAAAAACTTCAGTTCTCCTTAAAGAAATTAGGGATAAACAATATCTCTGGTATTGAAGAGGTGAATATGTTTACAAATCAAGGAACGGTGATCCACTTTAATAATCCTAAAGTTCAGGCATCTCTGGCAGTGAACACTTTCACCATTACCAGCCATGCTGAGACAAAGCAGTTGACAGAAATGTTACCCAGCATCTTAAACCAGCTTGGCGCAGATAGCCTGAGTAGTTTAAGAAGACTGGCTGAAGCCCTGCCCAAACCATCTGTGGATGGAAAAGCACCACTTGCTACTGGAGAAGATGATGATGATGAAGTTCCAGATCTTGTGGAGAATTTTGCTGAGGCTTCAAAGAATGAGGCCAACTGATTTGAGTCAACTTTTGAAGAAGATAAAACATGACGAAGTTACTTTGAGCTGCTATTTTATATTATGACTGCTTTTTAAAATTGTTTTGTTTAATGGATCTGATAAAATCTAGAGCTCTCATATTTTTAAGCCCAACAAGCCTTTTGGATATTGCAGCTCTTTTCAGTTTCTGCTTAAATGTAATTCATTCTTTGCAGCTAAATAAGCTGAAGAAGCCTGGGAATAAAATTTGAAACAAAGGTTAATAAAGGTCTTTGCCTAGTAAAAAAAAAAGAGAGAGACAAGGAAGGACACTATATTGCTTAAAAGATGAATAGAAAGTTATCTCAATATCTATCCATCAAATAATACAGCTGAAAAATACACAAAACCAAACATTAATAGACTTAAAGAAAGAAATACAACCACAATAAAAGTAGGGAGTACTCATGGCCTAGTGGCAAGAAGCTGTGCTGCAGTATCAAAAGCACACAGTTCAAATCCACCAGCTTCTCCGTGATAGGAGGATGGACAATCTCCCATGAGATTAATTGCATTTGAAAACCCACCAGAAGGTCAGCTATGGGTCAGTTACAATTCAATGGTACATTGAACAACAACAAAAGTAGTAGTAGAAGATTTCGGCATACCACCCTCAATGAAAGTCAGGTTGACTAGAAAGAAATTAAGGGCAGATGCAGAAGAACAAAACTACACAATTAACTCAGACTCATAGTCATATATAGAGTATGACACTCAACAAAACCTGAATTTACATTCTTCTCCACAATCCCCAGAATTTACTATATATCAGGACATACAGCAAGCTTTTCTAAATTAAAAAACCTTGAACTTCTTAGACCATAATGTTATGTTTGTGTTGTATGCTGTCAAGTCAGAACTGACTCATTGCTGACCCTCCAGTGGGTTTTCAGAATCAGTTAATCTTACTGGACATGGCTTGTCCTTCTCCTGCAGAGCAGCTGATGGATTTAAACTGTGCGCCTTTGGGATTGCAGCACAGCATTTTATCACTAGGCCACCTATAAAATGAGAAATAAACAACAAGTGTATAAAGGGGGAAAATAGACATTTGGACGCTAAATAACACCTTGTTTGACTACTAATGGTTAATAAAAGAAATAAATGAAATTTAAAATGTTCTTGAATCAAATGAGAATGAAAGCATTGCATATAAAAATCTGTGGTGACAGTTCATAACAAGAGGCAATATTAAAAAGGAAGAATAAAAATAAGCTATTACAATGCAAGCAACTGGAGTCAGAAAATCAAAAGGGCTGAACTCACTCAGCGTTTCTTAAGCTGAAGGAACTGAAGAACAAATTCAAACCTCGAGTTGCAATAGTGAAGCATGCTTTGGGTAAAATATTAAATGATCCAAGAATCTCTAGAAGAAAGGAAATTAGAAAATAAGGGCAGAAATAAATGGAATAGAAAATTGAAACTATTAACAAAACCAGAAGTTGATTATTTGAAAAGGTCAATAAAATTGGCAAACCATTGGTAAACCTGATGAAAGAAAAGACACAAATAAATCAAGTACTAAATAAAATGGACAATGTCATAGTAGAATCAATAAAAATAATAATCAAAGTGTGGAGGACTTGACGTGCTTGCTCCAGAAGATCAAAGACTACAGTTACATCTCAACATTGAGAAGACAAAAATCTCTACTGGGCCAATAGGCAACATCATGATAGATGGAGAAAAATTTAAATTATCAACAATTATCTTATTTGGTTCCATAATCAGTGCCCTTGGTAATATCACTCAAGAAATGAAAAGACATATTGCACTGGGAAAGTTGCCTGTCAAGAACTTCTCCAACGTACTAAGGAGCAATGATGTCAGTTTAAAGACAAAAGTGCACCTGATTGAGTCTTTTCAATCATTTGTTTTGCATCTGAGTGCTGGACAGTGAATATGGATGACAGAAGAAGAATCAATGTCTGCCTTTGAGTTGTGGTGCTGGAGAAGAGTGTTGAATATCTTAGAGACTGTCAAAAGAAGAAAGGAGTACATCTTTTTTTAAAAGTGCAATTAAGGTACTCCTTAGAGGCTAGGATGGTGAAATTTTATCTCACATACTTTTGGCATGATGTTAAGAGGGTCCAGTCCTTGGAAAAAATACATCTTTTTTGTAAAGGTAGAGGGTCAGAGAAAGAGGAAAGTCTTCAACAAAAGAGATTGATACAGTGATTGCCCAAGTGAGGAGCATGATACAGAATAAGGCAAGGTTCAGAACTATTATAGATAAAGTTGCTATGAGTCATAGTTGACCTGAAGGCACATAACAACAACTATTACAAGAAACTAAAACAAACCTAGATAAATGGAAGAGTATACCATGTTGAGAGAAAGGATGTCTCAGTAATGTGAAAATGGCAGTTCTACCAAAAGTGATCTAAATGTCCAATGAAATACCAAAACATGTATCAATGAATGATGTTTTTCTTCCCCCAACCCCCGTATCTTCTTAAAAGAAATGGGAAAGACAATTTTAAAGCTTATTTGGAAAATAAAAAGACTCCAGATAAACAAATCCCTCCAGAAGAAAATAAAAACAAAGTAGGAGGCATCACACTCCCTAAGTTCAAAACTTATTACACAGCCATAGTAATCAAAACAACATGGTAGTGGTACAGCAACAGACACACAGGCTGGTGGAATATATTCTTTAGGATTTTGAAAAATAATTTTAATGAACATTTACAGAGATTTTGGATTTCCATTCTTTCATTGCTGCAGTTTTCTCCCTGCCCAGCCCTCCCCCTGCCCCAGTTCGCTCCTCTCTTTCAAAAGTAAAAGAAACACTCCCTCCCTGGTACACAATCCCCCCATAACCCTCCCACTGCCCCAAGTATATTCCACTATGCAACCTTAATTGTGGACTCTTGTGATAAACATAATACCCTATCATATATCGCTTTTAAATTATTCACTCCCTCATCTGTTTTAGTGCAGTATACACAATCTATCCAGTTTTTCTCAGTCTTACCCCTTGATAATTTTTAATGATGCATAATACTCCATTATATGAACATACCATAGTTTCTTTAGTCATTCATCCATTGATAGGCACTTGGATTGCTTCCAACTCTGCTATTATTAATTGTGCGGCAATAAATATCAGTATGTCAGTTTATGTTGCCATTCTTATTTATTTAGGATGTATACCTAGTATCTGTGTTTTATTGATTATACAAAGGTGTTTGTGTGAATCACAAAGAACTATGGCTAACTGTAATAGGAATGGTAATCCCAAACACTTGACCATGCTAATTAGAAACCTATACTTGGACCAGGAGGCAGTCATAAGAATATAACAAGGAAACACTGCATGCTTCAAAATTGGGAAGGGTGTACACCAGGGATGTGTCCTATCCCCATCCATTTTCAATCTATATGCAGAAAAGATTATCCGGGAGGCTGGGCTACATGCATGAGGGGAAATTGGTATCAATATTGGCGGGAGTTTCATCAACAATCTGCGTTATGTAGATGACACAACCCTGCTTGCTGAAACTGAGAAGGACCTGAAGGGCTTGCTGCAGACGGTCAAGGAATGCAGTCTTCAATATGGATTGAGGCTGAATAGCAAGAAAACACTGGGCCAATTGGCAACATCAGGATGGATGGTGAAGAGACTGAGTCTGTTAACAGCTTTAGTTTGCTTGGCTCCACAGTCTACACTCTTGGCACCAGGAGTCAGAAAATCAAAAGATGTACTGCAATGGGAAAGTCTGCTGTTAGAGACTTCTCCAAAGTACTGAAGAGCATTGATGTCTCTCTGGAGACTAAGGTGTGCCTGATACAGTCTATGGTCCTTGCAATCACTTGTTATGCATCAGAGAGCCAGACAACGACTAGGGATGATAGAAGGAGAATAGATTTCTTTGAGCTTTGGTGTTGGACAGCCAAGGAAGAAAACAGGTCTATCTTGGAAAGGATGAAACCAAGTTTCTCCTTGAAGGCTAGGATTTTTAATCTCCGTCTCACATACTTTGGTCATGTGGCTAGGCAGGACTGATCATTGGAGAAGAACATCATCAAGCTTGAAAGGGGGAGGGACAGAGCATGAGAGGAGATCCCAGATGAGATGGAGTGATACAGTGTCTAGGGCAATGGGGGTAGGTGTGTTGGAGTCAGTGAAACTGGTTCAGGACAGCACAGGCTTCTGAGTACACAGGGTTGCTATGAGTCACAGACAACTCAATGGCACATAACAAAAACAATCTATGATATGAATAGGCTTTCAAGTGTAGCAAAAATATATGCAATCAGGAAAGGGTAAGATACATAAAAGAAACTTTCTAATAATAGAATCATTACATGCTTAAAAAAAATCCACAAAAGGGTAAAAAAGAACCCATTGACTGAGAAGGGTGAGGGAAATCAAACACATTTGACAGTGACATATCTGGCAAGGACTTAATCTAAAATTTATAGAACACTCCAACATTTCAACAAGAAAAAGACAATTACAATTACAAAATTACAGAGGATTACAAATTACAAATGGACAGAGGATATGAAAAGACTCCTCATCAGAGAGGATATACAGGTAGATGGCAGAGAAAAACATTAAGAAATGCAGAAAATCACTAGCTATTGTTGTTGTTATGTGCAATTGAGTAAAACTCATAGTAACCCTATGAACAGCCAACCCGAACCCCTTCCTTTCCTGTACCATCATCATCATCCCTGACCCACTAGAGCCAATTGCTGAAGTCCTCATATCAATCTATCTTATTGGGAGGCTTCTATTAGAGACCCTATCAAAACAACAATGATCTATCACTTCACCCCAGAAGCAATAACAAAGTTTAACTGGACAGCAAACAACAAATGTTAGTGAGGATGTGAAGAGATTGGAACTATCATTACACTGATAATGGAAATGTAAAATGGTACTATCACTATGGAAGACAGTCTGAAATTTCCTCAAAATGTTGAAAATGTAAATCCCATCTGATCCAACTATTCCACTACTGGGAATATACCCCAAAGAAATTAGAGAAGTAAGGCATGAATACCTATGGAAGTATTATTATTATTATTATTAATTATTATTTACAATAACAAGAAGTTGGAAGCAGCCTAAGCAACCAGAATGAATGGACAAATGAATGAACAGAGAAACTGATACATTCACATGATGGAAGTATTGAAAAACAATGAAGAACTCATGAAACAATACACAATGTAAATGAGTCTAGATGACATTATGCTGAGTGAAATAACTTGGTCACAATAGGATAAATACAGTAAGACCATAATTATAAAAATAGGGCAGTTGTGGGGGAAAGCATAAATAGAATGGATAGACAAGATTGTAATGCATTAGGGGAAGGGAAAACCTAAAGTGAAAGATCAAGCAATATGTGCTTTTGCAATTAACCATTTGAAGCAGGACCTGCATAACGAATGAAATGAAAGAAGGGTAAAAAATGAGAAAGAAAGAAGATAATCAGAGGAGATTTCCCACAGATAAAACAATTGAGAAGGACTGACAGGCAGGGACGGAAGGGGAGGGAAAGCGAATGAATGGGTAAGGGAAAGGGAAAGGCAGAGTACAGCAAGATCTCTATTGTTTTTATATGCTGTCCAGTCAACTACAACTTCTTAACCAATATCTTGGAACTAGCAGTCAGGAAATGAAAAGATGAACTGCAGTGAGAAAATCTGCTGTCAGGGACCTTTCCAAAGTGCTAAGCAGCAATGATGACAGTCTAGAAACTAAGGTGTGCCTGATCCAGGTCAAGAGCTTTACAATTACTTGTTATGCATCAGACAGCTGGACAATGACTAAAGGTGACAAAAGAAGAATTGATGCCACTGAGTTGTGGTGCTGGAGAAGAGCATTGACTATACCCATTGCAGAATTTGTCTTCCAGCATGTTGCTTTCTGCAAAACAATAGCTGTGGAGTAGAAACTCAGGTGTAAGAACACTTCCGCAATACTGCTCAGACAAAAATCTTTCCCTGAAGCTGGTACAAGATTTTTACCAGCTTTTACAGTCGGAGATCAATAGAGCATGCAATCAAGATGCTTTGATAGTAATGGGTGACTGGAATGCAGAAGAAGATTCAGTAGTTGGAAAACATGGACTCGGTGACAGAAATGGAGGTGAAGAGAAAATGATTGAATTTTGCTCAATCAGTGACTTATTCATAGCAAATACATTTTTAAGAGACATAAACGCAGGTTATATACTTGGATTTCACTGGATGGTGTGCATAGGAATCAGATAGATTACATGTGTGGAAAGAACTGCTGGAGAAGCTCAATATCAGCTGTGAAAACTAGGCCAGGAGCTGATTGTGGAACAGACCACCAACTACTCATATGCAAGTTCAAGCTGAAGTTGAGGAAAATTAAACCAAATCCAAGGCAACCAAAATATGACTTTGAGTCTATCCCACCTGAATTTCAGAACCATATCAGGAACAGGTTTGAGGTCTTGAACATTAATGAGCATAGACCAGATGAGTTGTGGGAGGATATCAAGGGTATCATCCAGGAAGAGTGCAAACGGTCATTGCAAAGACAGAAGAGGAAGCGAAGACCAAAATGGATGTCAGAAGAGACTCTGAAAACTGCACTGGAGCACAGAGAAGCCAAAGCACAAAGAAGAAGTCAAGATACTAAAGATTTCAAAAGGCATCACAGGGTGACAAAATAAAATATTACAATGAAATGTGCAAGGAGCTGGAGTCAGAAAATCAAAAGGGCCGAATTTGTTTAGCATTTCTTAAGCTCAAGGAACTGAAGAACAAATTCAAACCTCAAGTTGCTATAATCAAGGATGCTTTAGAAAGAATATTAAATGATCCAGGAAGTATTAAAAGGAGATGGAAAGAATATACTGAGTCACTGTATCAAAAGGAATTGGCAGACACAGAAGAATTTCATGAAACAACATATGAGCAAGAGCCTATGGTGAGAAAAGAAGAAATTCAGGCTGCTTTAAGGGAAATGGCAAAAAGTAAGGCTCCAGGAATTGATGGTGCATATCGTTTCTGCTTTTTGCAGATAAATGGCCACTTTTGCCAGCACCATTCTTTTTTAAAATAAAATGTTCTTTTATATTGGTTTACATACCAATTTTGTATACATTGTTTCCCATACCAGATCTTTCCTATTTCCTTAACCCTGACCACCCTCCACCCAAATACGGCCAAACTGTGCAACCCCATGTTTAACCACCCCCCCATCCCACCTATCCTCTCACCCCTCTGCTCCCACACTCACACTCTCTCCCTTGGATCCTCATACATGTTCTACAATAATGGTCTTATACGGTATTTGTCCTTATGGGATTAAGTTAGTTCACTTAGCATCATGCTTTCCAGTTCCTCACAAGTTAGGTAGTGATTTACAAAATCATTGCTCCTGTGTGCTGCATAGTATTCCATCATGTGAATGTACCATAATTTCTCAGTCCATTCAATTGCAGCACCATTTTTTAAAAAGACTGTTGTTTCCCCACTTAATGGATTTTGTCTCTTTGTGAAAGATCAGTTGACCATAGGTAGATGGGTTGGCTTCTGAGTTCTAAAATATATTCCACCAGCCTGTGTGTCTGTTGCTGTACCACTACCATGTTGTTTTGATTACTATGGCTGTGTAATAAGTTTTGAACTTAGGGAGTGTGATGCCTCCTACTTTGTTTTTATTTTCTTCTGGAGGGATTTGTTTATCTGGAAAATATGTCATTGGGATTTTTCTATAAATTGAGTTCAATCAAGGATACCTGATGCTGCAGTGGTTTATATCTGGCCTATTAAAATGACAGTCTGGTATTTGAATATTAAAAAAAGACCATGATATGCGACACACTGTGGATGAATCTAGAACAAATGATTCTGAGTAACATCAGACAGTCACAAAAGTACAATTATCTTATATAACCTATATTTAAAAAGGTAAGGAAAGGTTTATACCTAGACTGACTCTGTCTTAAAGAGTTAACAGCAATGGGAAGAATGGAAGGGGAAGGGGAAAAAATTAATGGAAACAGATAAAATTTGACATGTTGTAAAAAAATGTAATGAATCATTTTTGTATAAATTGCCAAAGGAGAATCTAATCTACTGTGCAAAGTTTCACCAAAAACCATATATAGTCGGTAAATCAAAAGGGCCGAACTCGTTCAGCATTTCTTAAGCTGAAGGAACTGAAGAACAAATACAAACCTCGAGTTGCTACAATCAAGGATGCTTTAGGCAGAATGTTAAATGATCCAGGAGGTATCAAAAGAAGACGGAAGGAATATACTGAGTCATTGTATCGAAAGGAATTGGCAGATACAGAAGAATTTAA
>NW_006399984.1:3111594-3119569 GCF_000299155.1 Elephantulus edwardii | reverse complement strand
CACAGCTTCTCTACCCATTCGTTTGTTGATGAGCACTTAGGTTGTTCCAAACTCCTTGCTATTGTGAACAAAGCCACAATCAACATGGGTGTGCATATATCTGCTTGGATGTCAGTTATGGTCTCTTGGGGGTATATTCCCAGTAGTGGAATTGCTGGGTCAAATGGTATCTCTATTTGCAACTTTTTGACAAAGCGCCATACCGCAGTGCTTCCACAGTGGTTACACTTTATGGGAGAAGACTGTCACATCTTTCTCCTGAAGAGTAGCTTATAGCTTTGAATTGTCCTTTAGTTTAGTTCCCAGGCCAGTCCTTGATCCACTGTGGTATCATGACTCCTTAGGATGATTTGTAAGAGTCATTAAATGAATGGCCAACCTACTATTTGATTATTTATTGAGTGGGACATAATAACTATAGACTGAAAATCAGCCAATAAATAACTCATATAATTTGTCTAAATTACTTTCATGTTTCTACTTATCTTTTTTTCTATTTGGGGACAAATGAAAGACTGGTGAGAGCATTAAACCAACCTGAATATGGGTTCTGTTGGGCAAAATTGAAAGTTCACTTTCTGCTTCTTGCTAATTTGTATTGCAGATTCTAAATTGTGCTTATATGAAACTTATACTTGAATCAAGAAATGTTCTGCCCACAAAATGCCCCTCAAAAGAATAATTCACATATGTAAATACAAAAAGCACTTTATTTCAGAGAATATTTATCCACATGTGAAGGCTTTCTCCCTCAGCAGAAAGGTGGCAAGAGAAAAAAGCCCCTAGTCCCCCTGCACAATTGTTTTTAAGGCCTTCCCCAGGTGCTTCTGTCCAGGGCAGGGAAATTGGGAGCATGGTTGGTGGGCCAGGGGATCAGTCATGTGGGTTGGCTTTTGATGGGCTAGCTACTTTGCCCGTCTTTACTCTTTTTGTGTCACATAGACACTAGTTAATTCTTTACTTTGCAAGGACAGATAAGACTTTACCTTTTCTAAGCTAAGAATTTTCATGGCCCACTTCTGCTTCTGGGATTAATTTTTTTTTTAAAATGGAGTTTATGCTGTCCCCTCATTAGCAGTCCTCAGAACAAAGCAAAAAAACAAGGCTCCAGGAGTTGACAGCATACCAATTGATTTATTTCAACAGATGCTGCCCTGGATGTGCTCACTAAGTTGTGCGGGGAAATCTGGAGGACAGCCAGCTTGCCAGCTGACTGGAAGATATAGATATCTGTTCTCATTCCAAAGAAAGGTGACCCAACAGAGTGTGGAAATTATCGAACAATATCATTAATATCACATGCACGCAAGATTCTGCTGAAAATTATCCAAAAACGTTAGGAACAATATGTCAACAGAGAACTGCCAGATGTGCAGGCTGGATTTAGAAGAGGTCATGATACTAGGGATATTACAGCTAATGTAAGATGGATCTTGGCAGAAAGCAGAGAATACCAGAAGAATGTCTATCTGTACTTCATTGACTGTGCAAAGGCTTTTGACTGTGCGGATCACAACAAGCTGTACCTGACTCTGAGAAGAATGGGAATCCCAGAACATTTGATTGTGCTAATGTGAAACCTATACTTGGACCAAGAGGCAGTCATCAGAACAGAGCAGGGAGACACTGGATGGTTCAAAATCAAGAAAGGGGTCCATCAGGGATGTATTTTGTCTCCATACCTTTTCAATCTGTCTGCAAAACAGATTATCCGAGGAGTTGGGCTATACGAAGAGGAATGTGGCATCAGGATTGGTGGGCAACCTGCGTTATGCAGATGACACAATCCTCCTTGTTGAAACTGAGGAGGACCTGAAGCACTTGCTGCAGAAGGTCAAGGACTGCAGTCTTCAATATGGATTGAAGCTCAACATCAAGAAAAACACAGATTCTCACCACTGGGCCAATTGGCAGCATCAGGATGGATGGTGAAGAGATTGAGATTGTTAACAGTTTTCGTTTACTTGGTTCCACAGTCAACACTCTTGGTAACAGCAGCCAGGAAATCAGGAGATGAAGTGCATTGGGAAAGTCAGCTGTGAGGTACCTCTCAAGAGTACTGAAGTGCAATGGTGTCAGGCTGAAGACTAAGGTGTGCCTGATCCAGGCTATAGTCTTTGCAGTTACGTGCTATGCATCGGAGAGTTGGCAGTGAATAGGGATGATAGAAAGAGAATTGATGTCTTTGAGTTGTGGTGCTGGAGAAGAGTGTTGAATATACCATGGACTGCTAGGAGAACAAACAGGTTTGTCCTGGAGAGGATGAAGCCAGATTGTTACCTGGAGTCAAGGATTCTGAAGCTTCGTCTAACATACTTTGGTCATGTTGCAATGAGGGCTCCTTGGAGAGGGACTTCATGTTTGGGAGAGTGGAGGGATGGCGCAGGAGAGGAAGACACTCGATGAGATGTATCGATTCTGTGAGTGGAGTGGTGGGAATGAATGTGTTTGAGACAGGGAGGTTGGCACAGGATAGAAAGGCATTAAGGGTTCTTGTTCATAGGTTCACTATGAGTCGCAAACGACTTTGATGGCACATAACAACAACAACAGAACAGAGCAAGGAAACACTGTATAGTTCAAGATCAGGAAAGGAGTGTCTCAGGGATGCATCCTGTCCCCATACCATTTCAGTCTGTATGCAGAACATATCATTCGGGAAGCAGATCTTTATGAGGAGAAGTGTGGCATCAAGATTGGAGAAAGAGTCATTAACAACCTACAATATGCAGATTACACAACCTTACTTGCTAAAACTGAAGAAGACCTGACGCACTTGCTGCAGAAGGTCAAGGACTGTAGTCTTCAATATGGATTGAAGCTCAACATCAAGAAGACAAAAATTCTCACCACTGGGCCAATTGGCAGCACCATGATAGAGGGAGAAGAGATCAAGGTTGCTCGGCTCCACAATCAACATTCTTAACACCAACAGTCAGGAAATCAAAAGATGAATTGCATTGGGAAAATCTGCTGTCATGGACCTTTCCAGAATGCTAAAGAGCAATAATATCAATCTAGATAAAAAGGTGCACCTAAACCAGGCCATGGTCTTCTCAATTACTTGTCATGCTTCAGAGAGCTGGACAATGACTAAGGATGACAGAATAGATGCCTTCAAGTTGTGGTGCTGGAAAAGAGTTTTGAACATATCAGGGACTGTCAAGAAAACATATCAGCCTGTCTAGGAGAGAGTTAAACCAAGCTTCTCCATGGAGGCTAGAATATTGGGCACATACTTTGGGCACATGTCAGGAGAGATGGGTCCTTGGGGAAGGATATCAAGCTTGGAAAAGTAGAGTGACAGTGAAAGAGAGGAAGACCCCCAATTAGATGGATTGATATAGTAACTGGGGCAATTGTGGTTGGTGTGTCTGAATTAGTGAGACTGGCTCAGGACAGGGAAGGGTTCAGAGCTGTTGTAGATAGGGTCACTATACAGTGCAGGTGACTCAATGGCACATAACAACAACACGCTATATTGAGGTGTTTCGCTTTTTTTTTAATTTAAGCCTCTTGTTTAGAGTCAACAAGACCTCAGGGAGGGCCTTTGTATTTAAAAGTTTGTTGTTATTATATTTTAGAGGAACATTCTTCTAAGTGGTACAGCACTCTTCTGGCAATGTGCTGTATTGACCCGGGGTAGTTGTGATGCTGAACCTTGTGTCACTGGAGTGTCAAATGCTATAACAGTTACCCATAGTGGGCAGTGTTTGATGGAGCTCCCAGTTTAAGACAGGTTTGGAAGTAGAAATGGCATCCACTTCCTAAACAGCATATCTCAAGAAACTTTATGAACTTTAATAAACGTCGATAGTTATAGAAATGCTTCAAGCCTTTTGTTCATAGGGTCGCTATGAGTTGTGCTCGACTTGAAAGCAATCAATAACAATAACAAAGAAAAAAGCTTAAAGAAAAACAGAAATAAGAAAAATTCTTAGAAGTGATAAACGATGAAGACAATATCAAAACTTGCAAGATGTCACAAAAGTATAACAAGAGTAGCTTAAAAATTTCAACATACCTGCAAGTAAAGACAGTAAACCTCTCACAAAGAAAAGTCTAGGTCTAGATTTTAAAGAAGAGTGAATACTATCCAACTCATTTAATGATGTCATGATTACCCTGATATCAAAATGAGATAAAGGTAATATAAAACCCTGAATGAGGTCAGGGAGTAGCTGAGTTGGCTTTTCTCCTCACTGCCCCTTTTTCCAGTGCTGTGTGCTCAGAGTGCTGGTCATACACACTGAGTTGTGCCAACAAATCCGGAGGACAACTACCCATATTTATTCCCATTTTTTAAAAAAAGTGATGTAACAGGGCATAGAAATTATCAAACAATACCACTGATATCACACACTCACAAAATGCTGCTAAAGATTATCCAAAACCAACTGGAACAGTATATTGACAGACAACTGCCAGAAATACAAGCTGGGTTTACAAGAGGCATTAGACATACAATCGTCAATGTCAGATGGATCTTGGCTGAAAGCAGAGTACCAGAAGAATATCTATATGTGTTTCATTTACCATGCAAAGGCATTTGACTGTGTGGATCACAACAAATTGTGGCTAAACTTAAGGTGAATGGGAATCCCAGAGCACTTGATTGTGCTTATGTGAAACCTATACTTGTACCAGGAGGCAGTCCTCAGAAGAGAGCAAGGAAATGCTGCAGAGTTCAAAATCAGGAAAAGAGTATGTCAAGGAAGTACTCTGTCTCCATACCTTTTTCAATCTATATGCAGAACAGATCATTCAGGAGGCTGGTATTCATGAGGAGGAATGTGGCATCAGAATTGGAGGCAAACTCATCAACAATTTACGTTGTGCAGATAACACACCTTTGCTTGCTGAAACTGGGGAGGATCTAAAGTGCTTACTGCATAAAGTGAAGGACTGTAGTGTTCAATATGGATTGAAGCTCAACATCAAAAAAAGAAAAATTCTTACCACTGGGTAAATTGGCAAAATCATGATAGGTGAAGAAGAGATTGAGATTGTTAACATTTGCAACTTGCTAAGTTCCACAATTAACACTCTTGGCACCAACAGTAAAGAAATCAAAAGATGAATTGCATTGGGATAATCTGCTATCAGGGACCCTGTCCTATCCTGAGCCAATCTCACTGTCTCCAACACCTACTACCTCCATTAATCCCACGTATTGTGTCAATCCATCTCATCCAGAGTCTCTCTTGCCTGCACTGTCCATCCCTCAGCCCTCCTAAGCTTGATATCCTTCTTTAAGAATAGGTCCCTCCTGGCAACATGCCCAAAATCCTTGCCTCCAAGAAGCAGCCTGGTTTCACCATCTCCAGGACAGACCTGTTTGTTCTCTTGGCAGTCCATTGGTGTTAAAAGGACAAAGGTCACAACCAGGAGAGAATAAAATAGATGAATGGGACCTTCTAAGACTTAAAATACCTATGCACATCCAAAAACTTCTCCAACAGGATAAAAAGGGAAGCCACAGATTGGGAAAAAATATTTGGTAATGACATGTCTGAAAAAGGGCTTATATCTAGAATTTGTACAATACTCGATCACAACAAGATAAAGCTAAATAACCCAATTGAAAAATAGGCACAGGATATGAACAGACACTTCAGAGAAGACACTCAGATGGCTAACAAACACATGAAGAAATGTTCAAATCGATAGCTCTAAGAGAGATGCAAATCAAAGCAAGTATGAGATATCATCTCACTCCAGTAAGAACAGCAAAATTTAACAGAAGAGCAAACATAAAGTGCTGGCAATGTTCTGAAGAAACTGGAACCCTTATTCACTGCTGGTGGGAGTGTAAAATAGTGCAATCACTATGGAAGGCTGTATGGCGCTTTCTCAAAAAGTTGCAAATATTAAAACAACTATGAGATATCATCTCACCCCAGTCAGAATAGCAAGATTTAACAGAACAGCAAGCAACAAATTCTGGCAAGGTTGTGGAGAAACTGGAACCCTTATTCACTGTTGGTGGGAGTGTAAAATGGTGCAACCACTGTGGAAGGTGGTATGGCACTTTCTCAAAAAGTTGTAAATAGAGATACCATTTGACCCATCAGTTCCACTACTGGGAATATACCCCAAAGAGACCAGAACTGACATCCAAGCAGATATATGCACACCCATGTTTATCGTGGCTTTGTTCACAATAGCAAGGATTTGGGAACAACCTAAGTTCCCATCAACAAACGAATGGTTAGAGAAGCTGTGGTATATTCACACAGGGAATACTAGGCTGCATTGAAAAACAAGGAACTCATACAATATTATCCAAAATGGGTGACTCTGGAGGACATTATGCTAAATGAAATATCTCAGTCACAAAAGGACAAATACTGCATGGTGCCACTATTGTAAAGCAGTACTGACCTTGGGGTTGGGGAGAGACTGAGAAGAATGGGTTCAATAATGTATACTGCATTGAAACAGATGAAGGAGAAAATAAAAGGGATATGTGATTAGGGATAGGTATTTTTGTCATGACAGGAGTCTAGAACAAAGGCTACATGGTGGAGTGGACCTGGGGGAGGGTTTGTAAAACAAGGAAAGAATTTTTCTTTTACTTTTCCAAGAGGGTAGTGTACTAGGGGGGAGGATTGGGAGGGGAGAAATGTACAACAATGAATGAATGGAAATCTAGAGCCTCTGTAAATTTTTACTGAAATGAATAATAAATTTAAATTTCTAAAAATGTTGCAAATAGAAATACCATTTGACCCAACAATTCCACTACTGAGAATTTACCCTAAAGAAACCATAACTGCCACCCAGGCAGATATATACACACCCATGTTTATTGCAGTTTTGTTTGCAGTAGCAAAGAGCTGGAAACAACCCATGTGCCTATCAACAAACAAATGGATAGAGAAGTATTGGTATATTCACACAATGGAATACTATGCAGTACTGAAAAATAAGGAACTAATGAAATATTATGCAAAATGGATGACCCTGGAGGACATTGTGCTGAGTGAAATATTTCAGTCACAAAAGGACAAATATTGCATAGGGCCACTGTTGTAAAATGGGATTGACATCGGGGTTGAGGGAAGACAGAAAAGGAGGGGAGGAGTGATGTATATTGCATTGAAACAGATGAAGGAGAGAACTGTTTAATGGGTATTCTTGTCATTAAAGAAGTCATTAAAGAAGCCATTAAAGAAGTCCAGAGTGAAGGCTATATAGTGGGGTGAACTTGGAGGGAGGGATTGCATAACAATGAAAGAGTTTTTCTTTTCAAGAAGAGTGATTTGGGGTGGACGGGGTGGGCAGGGAGAAAAGTTTAACAATGAATAACTGGAAATCCTAAGTCTCTGTAAACATTCATTAACATTAATAAATAATTTTTTTAAAAAAGAGCAAAGATCATGTGGGGAGGGCCATAAATTACCCTTACCAACTTCACAGGGGGAAATTAACCCTGCTCACAGCATCAATTATGCAAAACCACCTCCCATTAGGTCAGACATGCCCCCTACGTTCCTATGCCTCTTTATACTTACCACCAATTCTTAATGCTTAGCTAGGTCCAAAATCCAATACTACAGTTCACAAACCACATACTGGGGGAGTTAAAAGGTTATAATTAATATTAATTATAAAATACTGTCAAGACAGCTTCTAAAGTGTGCCTTCAGTCAACTCTGCTTGTGGCTCTAAGTGTTCCAAAGTTCTTAGATCTATCAATGCCACCTCCCCACCTCCTCCCCAAAGTCCCATCTCACACCCAATTCTCTAGTTCAGGCGTCGAGGCTGTTGCCATCCAGAATGGGTTGGGGGACTTCTCTCTCCTCTGGCTAGGTTCTTCTACTACAGAAAGAATTCCTAATCTCTGCACCTAGAGCTGTTCAATTTATTGGCAAGACTAGCCAATCCTGCAGAGTGTCAAGGACTGCAGCCTACAATATGGATTGAGGCTCAATGTCAAGAAGACAAAAATTCTCACCACTGGACCAATTGG
>NW_006399984.1:3109758-3111054 GCF_000299155.1 Elephantulus edwardii | reverse complement strand
GGTGGATTGATTCAGTGACTGGGATAATTGGGATGGGAGTGTCAAAGACAGTGCGATTGGCACAGGACAGCGGAGTTTAGGGCTATTGTACATAGGGTCGCTATGAGTCGCAAGAGACTCGATGGCACATAACAACAACAACAAAGCCAATCCTGTTGCAGATTGTTGAGGCTAGCCAGTCTTCTTATGGAATGGTTGCTAGTCAGTCGCTTTGAGGATAACCCAGAACACATCACTTGCACAGTCCCACTCCTCCACGTACTCAGTCATCTACACTTGTTGTTATGGGCCGTCGAGTTGCCTGCAACTCATAGTGATCCTCTGTACAACAGCTCTGAAGCTTACTCTGTCTGGAGCTAGTCTCACTGAATCTGACACAATTACCCCCATTGCCCTAGTTACTGTATCAATCCATCTCATCCAGCGTCTTCCTCTCCTGCACTGTCCCTCCACCCTTGCATGCATGATGTCCTTCATCAAGGATAGGTCTCTCCTGATGGAGCTTCAAAATCCTAGCTTTCAAGGAGAAACCTGGTTTCACCCTATTCAAGACAGACAGAATTATTTGTTTTCTTGGCAGTCCATGGTATGTTCAAGACTCTTCTCCAGCACCACAACTTGAAGGCATTGATTCTTCTTCTATTATCCTTAGTCATTGTCTAGCTCTCTGATGTAATTGTTAAGACTGTAGCCTGGATCAGGCACACCTTACTTAGTCTCTAGACTGACACATTGCTTCTCAGTACTCTGGAAAGTTCTCTGACAGCAGATTTTCCCCAGTGCAATTTGGTTTCTGATTTACTCTATTTTCCATATCAAGATGATGATTGCTTTTTCCATATTTATGGAAAATGATTATCAGAATCTGAATAAGGATTGTGTTTTATTGTAGATTGCTTTTTATTATACTGCGATTTTCACAAATATTAAGTGAAACCAGGAGTTTGGTGTATTTTTCCATATATGTAAATCCCTGAATTTCCTGTAGTACTGTTTTGTAGCTTTCTTTGTATAGGTCTTTCGTATCTATGGTTACATGTATTCCTAAATATTTCATCTTATTGTTGTTGTTATGTGCCATCAAATCTCCTGCAACTCACAGCGACCCTATGTACAATAGTTCTGAAACCGACCCTATTCTGAGCCATTGTCCTTGACACACTTACTACATTGCCTGTTATTGTGTCAAACCATCACATCCGGGGTTTTTCTTTCTTGCGCTGCCCCTTCATCCTTCCAAACATGATGTCTTTCTCTAAAAACTAGTCTTTCCTGATCACATGCTCAAATATTGTG
>NW_006399984.1:3105759-3109658 GCF_000299155.1 Elephantulus edwardii | reverse complement strand
TGCAACATGTCCAAAGTATGTTAGATGGAGCCTCAGAATCCTTGCCTCCAAGGAGCAGCCCAGTTTGACCCTTTCCAGGATGAATCTGTTTGTTTCCCTAGCAGTCCATGGTATCCTCAATACTCTTCTCCAGCACCACAGCTCAAAGGCATCAATTCTACTTAGTCATTGTCCAACTCTCTGATGCATAACAAGTGATAGCAAAGACCATGGCGTGTATCAAACACACCTTAGTCTCCAGAGAGACACCATTGCTCTTCAGTACTTTGGAGAGGTCCCTAACAGCAGACTTTCCCATGGCAATAATACGTCTTCTAATTTCCTGGCTACTGGTGCCAAGACTCTTGACTGCGGAGCCAAGCAAACTGAAACTGTGAACAATCTCAATCTCATCACCATCCATCCTGATGCTGCCAGTTGGTCCAGTGGTGAGAATCTTTGTCTTCTTGACGTTGAGCCTCAATCCATATTGAAGGCTGCAGTTCTTGACCCTCTGAAGCAAGCATTTCAGGTCCTCCTCAGTTTCAGCAAGCAGGGTTGTATCATCTGCATATCGCAGATTGTTGATAGATCTTCCACCAATCTTGACCCCACATTTCTCCTCATAGAGCCCAGGCTCCCAGATAATCTGTTCTGCATACAAGTTGAAAAGGTATGGAGAAAGGACATATCCCTGGCATACGCCCTTCCCAATTTTGAACCATGCAATGTTTCCTTGCTCTGTTCTGATGACTGCCTCTTGGTCCCAGTAGAGGTTTCTCATTAGTATGGTCAAGTGTTCTGGTATTCCCATTCTTCTCAGAGTCAGCCACATTTTGTTACGATCCACACAGTCAAAAGCCTTTGCATAGTCAATGAAACACAGATAGACATTCCTCTGGTATTCCCTGCTTTCAGCAAAGATCCATCTAACAACATCAGCTACAATATCCCCAGTACCATGACCCCTTCTAAACCCAGCCTGGACTTCTGGCAGTTCTCTGCTGATGTGCTGTTCCAGTCGTTTTTGGATCATCTTCAGTAGAATCTTGCTTGCATGTGAAATCAATGACACTGTTCTATAGTTTCCACACTCTGTTGGGTCACCCTTCTTTGGGATGGGAACAAATATAGATCTCTTCCAGTCAGTTGGCCAGGTGGTTGTTCTCCAGATTTCTTGGCACAATTTGGTTAGCACGTCCAGGGCAGCATCTGTTAGCTCAAATATGTCAATTGGTATACCATCTATACAGCTTTAAAATATTTGCCCTCAAGGAATGGCTTGTTTTCACACTCTTCAGGTCAGATCTGTTAGCTCTCTTGGAAATCCGTGGTATGTTCAATACTCTTTTCCAGCATAACAATCCAATGATTCTTTTTCTGTCATCCTTGGTCACTATGCATCAGCTCTCTTATGCACAGCAAGTAATAGCAAAGATCGTGGCCCCTGGATCAGGCCAATCTTAGTCTCTAGACTGACATCCTTGCTCTATAGCACTCTGGAGAGGTCCCTGACAGCAGATTTTCCCAGTGTTATTTGTCTTTTGATTTCCTGACTGCTGGAGTCTAGAGCATTGATTGTGGAGCCAAACAAGCTGAAATTGTTAACAACCTCAATCTCTTCTCCCTCTATCACGGTGCTGCCAAATGGCCCAGTGCTGAGAATCTTTGCCTTCTTGAGGTTGACCTTCAATCCATATTGAAGACTATAGTCCCTAACCTTCTTCAGAAAATTCTTCAGGTCATCCTCAGTTTCAGCAAGCAAGATTGTTTATCTGCATACCACAGGTTATCCAGACTGGATACCACATTCCTCCTCATAAAGCCTAACCTCCCGAATGATCTGTTCTGCATATAGATTGAAAAGATATGGAGACAGTATGCATCCCTGACACACTCCTTTCCTAATTTTGAACCATGAAGTATTTCTTTGCTCTGTTCTGAAGACTGCTGCCTGGTCCAAGTACAGATTTTGCAGGAGCACAGTCAAGTATTCTGGGATTCCCATTCTTCTCAATATTAGCCTCAATTTGTTGTGATCCACACAATGAAATGTTTTGTGGTAGTCAAATAAACATGGACAGACAGTCATTTGGTACTCTTTGCTTTCAGCTAACATCTATCTGACCTTGACAATGATGTCCCAAGTGTCATGGCCTCTTATAAACCCAGCTTATATTTCTGGTGTTCTCAGTTGATGTTCCAGTCATGTTTGGATAATCTTCAGTAAGTTTATGTGTGATATTAGTGATATTGTTCCATAATTTCCACCTTCTGTCGAATGACCTATTTTTTTTAATGGTAATAAATGTGGATCACTCTTCCAGGTATCTATCCTCCAGATTTTGTGCCACATATTTCATTTTATGGATGCCTATCATAAATAACATTATTTTTCTTAGTTCCATTCAGAGTTCTCTGTGTTGCTGTTGGTTTTGCATCCTACCACTTCGCTGAATAGGGCAAATAGACCAAATAATTATTTTGCTGAGCCTTTGGGGTTTTCTATGATTTTTTGTGTGTGTGTACCATTGAATCAAGACTAACTCTTATCTGACCCTCCAGCAGGTTTTCAGAGGAAGTAAATCACAGGAAGATGATTGCCTATTTTTCTCCTGCAAAGCAGCTGATGGATTCCAATCTTGTGCCTTTGGGTTGACAGAGCAATTCTTTACCATTAGGTCACAAATTATATCTATTTGTTGTTGTTAAGTGCTGTCAAGTTGTAGACGACTCAAAACGACCCTATGAACAAAAGACCTGAACACTTGTATAACTTCCATAATTTCTCCAAGTTCATCGGGTCTCTCAAGGCAAGCTATTTCATGAGTGGATGCCACTCCAACTTCCAAGCTTATTTTAATCGGGAGCTCCACCAAACACTCTCCACCCTAGGTAGCCATTATTACATTTGACTCATCAGTGTCATAGTGTTCAGCATCACAGCAACCATCAGTTACCTCTGTACAGCAAATGGACAGACCAGTGCTATACCACTTAGAAGAATGTTTGACCAAAAACAATTAAAACCAGACCATTGGGTCGCAGTTCCTCAGGCCCAACCAAATTTAAGAACCAAGGCAAGGTTCAAACCCCATGAGCTCCATCATTCCACATTCCTCCCTAATAAAGCATTCTCATTGGCTTTGACTATCCAAAAATGCCCATCTGGGAGCGTTCTGTGGCTTCCCCAATCTCCTCCTATTTTGATGCCACATGCTTCTTCATATAGTCTAACTTCTTGAATAATTTGCTAAGCATATAGACTGAATACACTTGAGGAAAGGATAAAGTATTGATGTACATCTTTGGTTTTAATCCATTTTATATTACCTTGATCTGTTTGTGTAACAGCGTCTTGATTTAGGTATAGGTTTCATGTTGTTGTTGTGGTTGTTGATTACCATTGAGTAGTGCTTGATTCATTGTGACTCCATGAACAAAAGACCTGAGGCCTTTCTATAACTATCCTTTCTCCAATTTCATAGAGTTTCCAGAGGAATGTGGTTTAGGAAATGGATGCCACTCTTGCTTCCCAACCTCTCTTAAAAAACTGGGACCTCCACCAAACACTGTCCACCATGGGCAGCCATAATGGCTTTTGAGACCCCAACGGTAAAATGTCAAGCATAACGGCAAATCCAGATTATCTCAGCACAGCAAATTGACAGAGGAGTGCTGTATGACTTAGAAGAATGTTCCTCCAAAATATACTATCAAAGAATTAAAAGATAATCCCTCAGACCCAACTTATTTGGAAAAAAAGGGGGGAGGCCCTCTAGAAGGTTTTATTGACTCTATAAACAAGAGGCTTTAATAATAATAATAATAATAATGTTGTTGTTGTTGTTGTTATGTGCCGTCGAGTTGCTTGCGACTCATAGTGACCCTATGTACAACAGCCCTAAACTCCGCTCTGT
>NW_006399984.1:3089045-3104884 GCF_000299155.1 Elephantulus edwardii | reverse complement strand
AAATAATAATAATAATAATAATAATAATCCCCAGAAACAAAAACCAAAAACCAAAAATATTCCAAACATTCCACAGTGACCCTCAACCAAAACAAGAGAGCCCATCTTACAGAGTTCAGTCGTTTCACCCAGTTTCCAAAATGGAGACAAGGGCTTGTTGGCCTTAAATTCAAGTTTCCTCCTGGAGATCCTATTGACTCTAAACAAGAGGCTGAATTAAGAAGACAATATACACAGACCCTTAAACAAAACAGACACAGTGGCGAGCCAATAGAAGTCCAAAATGAAAGACAAGGACTTTGAAATATATATTGTTGTTGTTGTTAAGTGCCATCTGTTACTAACCCCATAAACGAAACACTTTAGCCTTGTTCTATAACTGTCATCCTTTCTCTAAGTTTATAGAGCTTCCACAGCATGTTTAGGAAGTGTATGCCACTCCTGCTTCAAAGCTTGTCTTAATCTGTTAGCTAACCAGATATTGTCAACCTTGTGTAACCATTATGGCACTTTGACAGACTGATGGCACAACGTTCAGTTTCACAGCAATCCATAGTTACCTCAATACAGAGAAATGACAGAACTGTGCTCTAACATTTAGGAGTGATTCATTTAAAAAGTAGTAACAACCAGGCCTGAGGACCCAAATGAATTTTAAAATGGCCGCAGCTCCACCCATGCTTCAAGATCCCTTTGGTTCCCATCAAAAGGCCTCAAGCCAGCCAACCAGGACCTAGAGACTTTCCCCACCAAAAGAGAAAGAGTGAACCTCTAAAGTGAAATGAATTAAAAAGGCCATATGTCCGCCCATGCTTCAAATTCCCCTCAGTTCACAGTATAGATAGATAGATAGATAAAGATGGAGATAGAGATAGATAGAGATAGAGATAGATACATAGATAGATTCCTCTCATGGGATTAACTGTCTTTGAAAACCTGCCGAAGGGTCAGCTATGGTTCGATTCCAACTTGATAGTACTCAACAACAATGTGTGTGTGTGTGTGTGTGTGTGTGTGTGTGAATGATATAGTATATATATATATATATATATATATATATTGTATAATGTATATATACTATATATGTTGTTGTTATTGTTATGTGTTATCGAGTAGCCTGAAACTCATAGCAACCCTATGTACAATAGCTCTGAAGCCTGCCCTATCCTGAGCCAGTCTCACTGATTCAACACACCTACCCTCCACCTTGCCCAAGTTACTGTATCTTATCCAGGGTCTTCCTCTCATGCACTGTTTCCCTACCCTTCCAAGCATGATATCCTTCTCCAAGGATGGGTCCCTCCTGGCCACATACCCAAAAGTATGTGAAATGGAAATTCAAAATCCTAGCCTCCAAGGAGACATTTAGTTTCACCCTCTTTAAGACAGATCCATTTGTTTTCTTGGCAGTTCATGGTATGTTCAAGACTCTTTTCAGCACCACAACTCAAAGGCATCAGTTCTTCTCTGTCATCCTTAGTCATTGTCCAGCTCTCTGATGCATAGCAAGTAATTGCCAAGACCATGGACTAGATCAGGCACACCTTAGTCTCTAGACTGACATTGTTGCTTCTCAGTACTCTGGAACGGTTCCTGACAGCAAATTTACTTAATGCAATTTGTCTTTTTATTTTCTGTCTGCTGGTGCCAAGAGTGTTGATTGTAGAACTAAGCAAGCTGTAACTGCTAACAACCTCAATATCTTCTCCATCCATCATGGTGCTGCCAACTGGCCCAGTGGTGAGAACTTTTATCTAATGCTTATATTATGTTATGTTATATGATTGATGATATGATATGATTACAGCTTCCATTTGCTCGGCTCCACAATCAATACTCTTGGTACCAGCAGCCAGGAAACTAAAAGACAAATTGCATTGAGAAAGTCTGCTGTCAGAGACCAGACCTAATTCAGGCCATGGTCTTTGTAATTTCTTGCTATGTGTCAGAAGGCTGGCCAATGACTAGGGATGATAGAGAATTGATGCCATTGAGCTGTGGTGCTGCCAAATAGTACTGAATATAGCACAGATGGCTAAGAGAACAAACAGGTTCATTCAAGAGAGGGTGAAACCAGGCTGCTCCTTGGAGGCAAGAATTTTGGAGTTTTGTCTAATATACTTTGGACATGTAGCAAGGAGGGACCAGTCCTTGTAGAAGAATCCATGCTTGGGAGAGTGGAGGAACAGCGCAAGAGATGAAGACCCTCGATTCTGTGGTGTGTCAGAGACAATCAGATTGGCACAGGATAGAGCAGGGTATAGGACTGTTGTACATAGGGTGCTATGAGTCTCATGTGACTGGATAGCACATAATAACAACATTTCTATTCTATTCTATTCTATTCTATTCTATTCTATTCTATTCTATTCTATTCTATTCTATTCTATTCAAGAGCAACAATGTCAGGCTGGAGACTAAGGTGCACCTGATCCAGGCCACAGTCTTCACAATTTTATGCTATGTGTCAGAGAGCTGTACAATGACTAAGGATTATAGAAAGAGAATTGATGCCTTTGAGCTGTGGTGCTGGAGAAGATTGTTGAATATACCATGGACTGCTAGGAAAACAAAGAGGTTTGTCCTGGCTAGGGTGAAACTGGCCTGCTTTTTGATGGCAAGGATTCTGAAGCTTCATCTGACATACTTTGGGCATGTTGCAAGAAGGGACCAGTCCTTGGAGAGGACATCATGTTTGGGAGGGAGAGGGATAGCACAAGAGAGGAAAACCCTTGATGAGATGGATTCAGCGATTAGAGTAATAATGGGAGTAAGTGTTTCAGAGACAGTGAGGTTGCCACAGGATAGAGCAGGGTTTAGGGCTCTTATGCATAGGGTCACTGTGCATCACAAGCAACTTGATTGCACATAACAAGAACAATAACACACTATACTATACCATACTATACTATACTGTACTATACTATACTAATATTCTATATAATTCTATTCTATTAATTCTATTCTATTTGAACAGGAGTGGTGATTAAGGGAAACCTTGTCTGGTTCCTGTTCTCAAGTCACCTTGATCTTTAATCTCCATTTAGGGTAATGCCAGCCATTAATTTTATATTATTGTTGTTGTTATGTGAAATCAACTGACTCATAACAACCCTATATAGCTCTGAACCTTGCTGTATCTTGAACTAATATTACTGTTTCCTATACTTCTGTCCCTATTATTTTGTTAATCAATCTCATTCAGGGTCTCCCTCTCCTGTGTGACCCTCCATCCTTCCAAACATCATACCCTTCTCCAAGGACAAGTCTCGCCTCGGAACCTGTCCAAAGTATGTGAGACAGAGTTTCAAAATCCTTGATTTCAAGGCACACGCTGATTTTACCCTCTCCAGGACAGACCTGTTTTCTTGGCAGTCCATGTTCAATACTCTTCTCCAGCACTACAACTCAAAGGCATTGAATCTTCTACTGTCATCTTTAGTAATTGTCTACCTCTCTGATGCATGGCAAGTAATTGTGAGGACCATGGCCTGGATCAGGTGTGCTTTCATCTCTACATTGACATTGTTTCTCTTCAGCACACTGGACAGGTCCCTAACAGTGGACTTTCCCAATGTAATATGGCCTCTGATCCCCAGACTGTTTGCGTCAAGGGTGTTGATTGTAGATCCAAGTAAGATCAAGTAATTGATAATTTAAATATTTTCTCCCTTGGCCCAGTGGTGAGAATTTTTATTTTGAGAATTTTATTCTGTGCTTTTTTCTTTTTGATAGAATCTGTTTTGAAGGCCGCAGTCTTTGATATTCTGCACCAAACATTTCAAGTCCTCCTCCTTTTCAGAAAGCAAGGTTGTGTTTTATGCATAAAGCAGATAATTAATGAGTTCTTCCTCCAATCCTGATGTCATATTCTTCATAGCGTTCAACTTCTTGGATGATTTGCTCACCACACAAGCTAAATAGGTATGGAGAATAAATAAAGCCCTGATATACATCTTTCCTAAATTGCAACCATGCATTGTGCTCTTACTCTGTTCAGACAATTGTTTTTGGTCTAGGTAAAGATTTCATTTGAGGGTAATTAAGTGTTCTGGTATTCAGATTCTTCTCAATGTTAGCCATAGTTTGAGATCTAACACGTCAAATACATTTGCGTAGTCTGTAAAAGACAGACGTTCTTTTGGTATTCTCTTTTCAGCCAAGATCCATCTGACATCAGCAATGACATCTCAGGTACCATGGCCTCTTCTAAACCCAACTTGAACTTCTGGCAATTCTCTGTCAATATACTGTCCTGGCGGTTTTTGGATGATCTTCAGCAATGTTTTGTTTGCATGCGACATTAATGATGTTGTTGTTGTTGTTATTTGCCATCAAGTTGCCTGTGACTTATAACGACCCTATGTACAACAGCTCTGAACCCTGCTCTATTTTGAGCCAACCTTATTGTCTCTGACACACCTACCCCCATTACCTAAATCACTGAGTCAATCATCTCATTGAGGGTCTCCCTCTCTTGTGCTGTCTGGAGGGACCCTCCCAAGCATGAAGTTACTCTTGAAGGACTGGTCTCTCCTTGAAACTTGCCCAAAGTATGTCAGATGGGGCTTCAGAATTCTTGCCTCCAAGGAGCAGCCTCGTTTTGTCCTCTCTAGGGTGAACCTGTCTGTTCTCCTAACAGTCTGTGGTATATTCCTTATTCTTCTCTAGCACCACACCTCAAAGATATCAATTCTTTTCTATCATCCCTAATCATTGTCCAGATTTCTGATGCTTTGTGAAGACCATGGCCTGAATCAGGCACACCTTAGTCTCCAGACTGACATAGTTGCTCTTCAGTACTCTGGAGATGTCCCTGACAGCAGATTTTCCCAGTGCAATTTGTCTTTTGATTTCCTAGCTGCTTTTTCATGGAGCCAAGCAAACTAAAGCTGTTAATAATCTCAATATCTTTAACATCTATCATGATGCTGCCAATTGGATCAGTGGTGAGAATCTTGATATTAATGATACTGTTTGATAATCTCCACATTCTCTTGGATCACCTTTGGGAATGGGAACAAATATGGATTTCTTCCTATCAGTCAGCCAGGCAGCTGTCCTGTAAATTTCATGGCAGAGACTAGTGAGTGTATCCAGGGCTGCAACTTTTAGTTGAAACATGTCTGTTGACATTCCATCAATTCCTGTAGCCTTATTTCTTGTCAATGTCTTCAATGCAGTTTTAATGTCTCATTGCTATTAGCTCTTGAACATATAATGTTGTTTTGGGGTACCATAGAGTCAGAACTGACCCATAGCCAATCTTCCAGTGGGTTTTCAGAGGCGGTTAATCCATGGGAGGAGATTGCCTATCCTTCTGCCACAGAGCAGCTGGTGTGGATTTGAACCACGTGCCTTTGGGATTGCAGTGCAGCTTTTTGCCACTAGGCTACCAGAGCTCCAGTATACTACACTTGATCTTAGCCAAAAGGCCGAGAAGCGATGGAGCTCCAGTATCAAATTATACTTCCTGAAATATTCCAGTGTTGACCAATTCATTTTGGTGCTTATCTTCTTTTGATGCTTCCTGGATCATTCAAGATTTTGCTCAGAGAATGTCTCAGCATTGCAATTAGTGGCTTAAATTTCTCTGTTCTTTAAGCTTGATAAATGCTGAACGAGTTATTTCCTTTATATACTCCAACTCCATCATGCTTGGGAGGGTGGAGGGACAGCGCAGGAGGCGAAGACCCTCTATGAGATGGATTGATTCGGTGACTGGGGTAATCGGGATGGGTGTGTCAGAGGCGGTGCGGTTGGCGCAGGATAGAGCAGGGTTTAGAGCTGTTGTGCATAGGGTCGCTATAAGTCGGAAACGACTCGATGGCACATAACAACAACAACTCCAACTCCAGCTCTTTGCATATTCTGTTATAATACTCAAGCTACTCTGGAATCTTCTGTTTAGTTCTTTTACTTCAGCATTTCTTCTCTTTGACTTCTTGATGCTCTAGTGCAATTTTCAGTCTTTTCTGATATTCATGTTGATGCTTTCTTTCTCCCTGCAGCTTTGTTATTACCTTTTGCTTTATTCATGGATGATATCCTTGCTGTCATCCCACAATTCATCTAGTCATCAATCATTGGTAGACAAAGCCTCAAACTTATTCTTAAGATGATTTTTTAATTCATGTGTTATAGACACAAGGTCATATTTTTATTCTGTGGGCTTAATTTTATTTAGCCTCAATGACCTTGCATGAATAATTGATAGTCTTTTCCACAGTCAGCATCTGGCCTGGTTTTGACTGCTAATATTTAGCTTTTCCAACAATTCTGTTCACAGATGTAGTCAATCTGACTCCTGTGCAGTCTATGTGCAGCCCATGTGAAAAATCACCATTCATGGATTGTTGTTGTTGTTTTAAATAAAGATATTTGTGACGAATTAAGTCACATTGAGTGTACAAAATTCAACCATTTGCTTTTTAGTCTCATTTCTGAAACTGAGTCCATACTGTCTATCTATATCTATCTTTCTGTCTCTCTGTCTCTCTGTCTCTCTGTCTCTCTGTCTCTCTCTCTCTTTCTTTCTTTCTTTCTCATCCCAGTCACCAGTATTATTAATACATCTTGATTGCTGGTCATTGTTGTTGTTATGTGCTATCAAGTCACCTGTGACTCATAGTGACCCTATGTACAACAGCCCTAAAGTCGGCCGTATCCTGTGCCAATTTTATTGTCTCTGACACACCTACCCTCATTACCCCAGTCACTGAATCAATCCATCTCATCAAGGGTCTTCCTCTCTTATGCTGCTCCTTCACCCTCCCAAGCATGACGACCCCCTCCAAGGACTCGTCCCACCTTGAAACATGTCCAAAGTATGTCAGATGAAACTTCAGAATCCTTGCCTCCAAAGAGCAGCCTGGTCTCATTCTCTCTAGGATGAACCTGATTGTTCTCTAGCAGTTCATGTTATATTCAATACTGTTCTCCAGAACCACAGCTCAAAAGCATCTATTCTCCTATCATCTCTATTTGTTGTCCAATGTTCTGATGCATAGCAAGTAATTGCAAAGAGTACGGCCTAGGTCAGGCACACCTTAGTCTCCAGACTGACATTGTTGTTCTTCAATACTTTGGAGAGTTCTCTGACAGCTGACTTTCCCAATGCAATTCATTACTTAATTTCCTGGCTGCTGGTACCAAGAGTGTTGATTGTGGTGCCAAGCAAACTAAAGATGTACTTTGGGGGGAAAATGCTCTCTTGCTTGACCACATGGGACCCCTTAAGCTCAAGCAGAAAGGAGGACCATGACACTGTGAGGCAGGTGAGAAGAACAACATGCTTTCTGGTTTCCCATTAATGTACTTTGGGGGAAAAACTTTCTCCAGACCTTCAGCCCTGCAGGCTTCAATCCAAGAAGAGAGCACAAGTATATAGGTACTTCACAAAACCTTGACATACCCTAGGTAACTTTATAGTTACAATAGCCTAATATCTACTAAGAAAAGACTCACATATTATTAAGAAAGCAGCAATCCACCACAGCTATCATGGAAGAAACCAAAATAACCCTTCTCCTAAAAATCAGACCCAATGAAAACCTCAGATAGAGAAAACCAGAAGAAATATGTTGATGTAGATTTATTTGATCAGCTACAGAAAAAGATACAAATGTGGGAAGGAACAGTGGAAGTCAATAAGAGAGCAAATATCTCAGAGACAGTAGTCTAGAAGAAATATATGGATGAGGAGCCATTTTAACAGATATGGATGAATATGCAAAAGATGGAAGAAAGAATTGATAGAATAGATAAAGCGGTATAAGAATTTAAAAAAATTAAGGACAGTGAGTTTATGTTAATGAGGAGGAACAACTCAGAGAAGGACAGCAAAAACTGCTGTACAACTTAAAAGACTGCAATCGGGTGAGCTCTTGTGGCTAAGTGGCAAGAAGTTGCACTGCAATCCCTGAGGTGCGTGGTTCAAATCCACCAGATGCTCTGCTGGAAAAGGAGGAACAATCTCCTCCTGAACCAGTTAGATCTGATTTGATGGTACATACAAACAAATAATAATAAAATAAATAAAAAGAAAAAAAGAATTAAAACAATTATCACAATATAGATAGGGTACAGCCAGTACAATATTAGAAATTAAAGAAAAACATGGAAGTGCTATCCAGAATATTAAGACTGAAATGGCAGAAGTGTCAATACACTGATAGGACAAAAAAAGTAGAACTGAAGAGAATCAGTGAGATCGAAGACAAGAGGTTCACTAGAAACATTCCAGAAGAAAAATCAGAGATGAGACATAAAGAAATGAAGAAAACATTAGAATCATGTGGGAGACATCAAACAGAATAACATACACATGATTTGAATTCCAGAGCAGAGGACTAACAGAGAAGTCACTGAGAAGACTATGGAAGAAGTACTGGGAGCAAAATTCCCAGGTATTTTGAAGAACGGGAAAATCCACATTCGAGAAACACAGAGAACCCCAAATAGATTAGACCCAAAGAGAACAATATCAAGACATATCATAGTCCAAATTAAAAGATAAGGATAGAATTCCAAAAGCAGAAAAACAAAGAGTTACCTACTAAGGGGAAACAAATTAAGTTCTGATTTCTCAGCAGAAACGTGAGCTAGAAAACAATAGGATGCCATCTACAGAAAGCTGAAAGCTAACATTTGCCAGCCAAGGATTCTATACCCAAAAAATGCTCTCCATCAAATATGAAAAGCGAATTAGATTCTTTTCAGAAAAGAATAAACTTAAGGAATTTGTGAAAATAAGACCAAAACTACCAAAACTACAAGCAATTTTAAGTGAGGTCCTTTACATGGAGATGACAAAGGAAAGTGTGTAGACCATACTAACCAGAAACAACAGAAAAAGAAACAGTGCAAAAAAGGCAAAAGTAAAACCTGGTTTGACCATGATCACACTTAATGTGAGTGTACTAAATGTGCCATTAAGAGAAAAGAGTAGTAGCAGAATGGATTAAAAAAAAAGCCTACCAATATGTTGCCTACAGGAAAATATCTAAAAGAATAAGAGAAAGACAGACTCAAAATCAAAGGCTGGAAAAAATATATACCAAGCAAACGTCAACCTCAAAAAATCAGGAGTGGCAATACTAATTTTGATAAAATAGATTTCAGAATGAAAACCACCATCAAAGATAAGGAAGGGTATTACATACTGATTAAAGGCACAATAGGTCAAGAAGACGTAACCTTGGTCAACATTAATGCACCAAGTGATAAACCTGCAGAATACATAAAACAATGGTTAACAGAATTATAGAAAGAAATAGAGAGCACCACAATAGTGGTAGATTTCAAACACAACTCAATCACCAAAGCATAGGTCAACTTAAAGAAATTCAACAAAGATGCAGAATATCTAAACTATACAATTAGCCAACTTGAACTTATAGATGTCTTCAGGGTACTGAACCCAACTAAAACTCAGTTCACTTTCTTCTCAAGTGCACATTGTACATTCTCCAAAACTGATCATATATTAGGACACAAAGCAAGCCTCAACAAATTTTAAAAACATTGAAGTAATACAAAGTATCTTCTCAGATCGCAATGCCATAAAACTATAAATTAACCACAGGAGAGTAAAGCTTACAAAACCACCCATGTGGAAATTAAATAACTCTCTGCTATAACATACTTTAGTTATAAAAGAAATAAATAATGAATTTAAAAAGTTCCCTGAAACAAATTGTAATGAAAATATAACTTACCCAAACCTCTAGAACACAGCTAAGGCAGTCCTCAGGGGGCAGTTCACACATAAAAAAGGAAGAAAGAAGAATCAATGTTCTAACTCAACACCTTTAGCAAATAGAAAAAGAACAATAGAAGCAGAGGAAATTAAATCGATAGTATCAGAATACTATGAAAAGCTATACTCTGATAAATTTGAAAACATAGAGGAAATGGACAAATTCCTAAAAACCCATGCCCTGCCCAGATTGACAAGGACAAATTTAGAACATTTGCACAGACCCATCACAAAAGAAGAAGTTGAAAAGTTTACAAAAAGACGTCCCCATAAGAAAAGTCCTGGAACAGATGGCTTCACAGCTGAATTCTCCCAAACATTCAGACAGGATTTGGCATCAATTCTGCTTAAAGTATACTGAAATTATTTTTTAAAAAATTTAAAAAGGGATATTTTATGAGTCATTTTATGAAGCAAGCATAACAATAATACCAAAGCCAGGCAAAAATATTACCAAGAAAGAAAACTACAGAACAATATCTCTTGCAAACATAAACGCAAAAAAGACTTAACAAAATCCTAGCCTATAGAATCCAAAAGCATATGAAAAAAATAATTCACCATCACCAAGTGGGATTCATAACAGGTATACAAGGATGGTTTAACATAAGAAAAACAATCAATATCATTCACTATATTAGCAAAGTAAATAACAAGAACCATATGATCTTAGCAAGTGATGTAGAAAAGGCATTTGACAAAATATAACATCCCTTACTGATAAAGACACTCAGTATAATTGGAATAGAAGGGAATTTCTCAACATCGTGAAAGGTATATATGCAAAACCAAGAGTCAACATCATTCTCAAGGGAGAAAGACTAAAAACATTTTCTTTGTGAACAGGGACCCATCAAGGATGCCTTTGTCACCAATTCTATTCAATATTGTATTGGAAGTGCTTGCTAGGGCAATATGACAAGAGAAGGAAATAAAAGGCATACAGATTGGCAAAGAGATGGTTAAATTTTCGCTATATGCAGATGATATGATAGTATACACAGAAAACCCAAAGACTAAAAACAAAACAAAACAAAACAAAAAAACAAAAAGCAACCCTGTTAGAACTAGTAGGTCAATTTAGTAGAGTGGCAGAATATAAGACCAGTATCCAAAAATTAGTAGGATTTCTCTATAGTAACAAAGGTAACTCAAAGAAGGAAATCAAGAAAGTAATACTATTTACAATAGACAGCCACAAACTGAGATACTTGGGAGTGAACCTAACTAGAGATAAGTCCTATACAGAGTCCTATACCACAGAGTTATTTCTGCAAGACACAAGAAAAGATCTAAAGAAATTGGAAAATGTACCCTGTTCATGGACAGGAAGACTCAATATTGTGAAAATTACAATTCTACAAAAAACAATCTACGTGTTCACATAATCCCAATCCAGATACCAAATTAATTTTTCAAGAAGCTCTAAAGGGAAATTGTCATTTTTATTTGGAGAGACAAGAGACCCCAAGTAAGCAAATTACTTTTGACAAACAAAAATGAGGTGGGAGGCATAGCATTCCCTGACCTCAAAACCTACTACACAGCAGTAGTAACCAAAATAGCATGTTACTGGTACAATGAGAGGCACATAGGACAGTGGAACATAATTGAGAACTCAGAGAAAGACCCGGCTATCTATGGTCAACTGATATTCAACAAGGAAATCACAGCTATCAAATGGGGAAATTACAACCTCTTCAACAAATAGTGCTGGCAAAACTTGACTTCCACCTGCAGAAAGCTGAAACAGAATCCACATTTCACACTATATACAAAAATCAACTCCCAGTGGATCAGAGACTTGGAAGTAAAGCACAAAACCATTAAGTTCATAAGAGACAAACTGGGATCAAAATTAGAAGTCCTAGTCTACAGTATAAAGAGACTATCACATACAGCCAGAAATGCACAATCAGAAGAAGATACACTTAATGAAAGGGACCCTCTAAAGATTTAATCCCTGTGCACATCAAAACCTTTTTTCCCCCCAACAGGATGAAAAGAAAACCTGCTGAGGGGGGGTGGGGGTGGGGAATTGGTTATACCATCTCAGACAAGAGTCTCACAATGAAAGTCTACAGGACACTCCTGGGTCTCCACAAGAAAAGGACTAATAACCCAATTACAAACTGGTCAAAACACATGGAAAGAGTTTTCATTGAGGAAGATATTCGAATGGCAAACAGACACCTGAAGAAATGCTCAAATCACCGGCAGTAAGAGAGATGCAAATCAAAACCATGATGAGATACTATCTCACCACAGCAATAGTGGCAAAGTTTAACAGGAGAGCAAGTAACAAATGTTGAAGAGAATGTGGCAAGATAGGAATGCTTATACATTGTTGGTGGAATTGTAAAATAATACAACCACTCTGGAAAGAAGTTTGGCACTTCCCCAAAATGCTGAACATAGAAATTCCGTATCACCCAGCTATTCCACTGCTTGGAATATATCCTGGGAAAATGAGAACTGAGGGTCAAGCAGAGACTTGTACAACAATGTTCATAGCAGTGTTATTTATTATCACAAGAACATGAAAACAGCCTAGATGCCCAACCACAGTCGAATGGATTGAGAAATTGTGGTACATTCATACAATGGAATACTACACAGCACATAGGAGCAATGGTTTTGTAAATTATTACCTAACTTTGGAGGGACTGGAGAGCTTTATGCTGAGTGAACTCACTCAGTCCCACAAGAAAAAATATTATATAAAACCATTATTTTAGAATGAGAATGAAGATCAGGAGGTGGGTAGAAACAGAGGGATGATGATGTGCAGGGGGTGGGGGGAATTAATAATGGGATTGTACAATTTCATATATGGGGTGTGAGGGAATTTGGAAGAATCTGTTCTGAAAAACAATGTATTTGAATTTTGTAAATCAACTAGTATAAAAAAAAACCCACAACAACACAACACAAAAAAATCCCACCTCAAGGTGAATCAGGGACTTAGAACAAAATCTGATACTCTTTTTCTTTCTCTTACTTGATGTGTTTATGCCATTCACATTCAGTTTGATTGCCAACAGCTCAGGTTTTTTGATTGCCTTTATGTAAAATCCTTTGTTATTGTCGCTGCTGGGTTTTTCCCTTTTTTAAAAAAATTTTAATGAAAGTTTACAGAGACTTTGGATTTCTAGTCATACATTGTTGTACACTTTTCTTCCCTGCCCACCTTACCCCACCCTCAGTTTGCTTTTCTCCTTGAAAAGTAAAAAAAAAAAAAATTCTTTCATTGTTATTTAATCTCCTCTGCCCCCCAGTCAACTCCACTATGCAGCTTTCATTCTGGACTCTTATCATGACAATAATATACAATCATTTATTCCTTCTAAACAGTTCTCTCTCTCATCTGTTTCAATGCAGTATACACTATTTATCCCCTCTTAGATTCCCCCCAACCCTGATGTCAGTCCCACTTTACAACAGTGGCAGTATTTGTCCTTTTGTGACTGACATATTTCATGCAGCATAATGTCCTCCAGGGTCACCCATTTTGTATAATAGTTCATGAGTTCCTTGTTTTTCAATGCAGCATAGTATTCCGCTGTGCAAATATACCAGACCATCTCTATCCATTCGTTTGTTGATGGGCACATGGGTTGTTTTCAACTCTTTGCTATTATGAACAAAGCTGCAATAAATATGGGTGTGCATATATATGCTTTGGTGGCAGTTCTAGTTTCTTTAGGGTATATTCCCAGTTGTGGAATTGCTGGGTCAAATGATATTTCTATTTACGACTTTTTGACAAAGCACCATACAGCCTTTCATAGTGGTTACACCATTTTACACTCCCACCAACAATGAATAAGAGTTCCAGGTTCTCCCCAAACTTGCTCACATTTGTTATTTACTGTTCTGTTAAATTTTGCTATTCTTACTGGGGTTTATAGTCCTTGATCCACTTTGAGTTGTTTTTTTGTGTATGGAGTGCTTGGATTTTCTACAGATACCTTTCCAATTGTGCAAACACCATTTGTTAAAAAGGTTGTCGTTTCTCCACTTAACTGATTTCATCTCCGTCAAAAATCAGTTGATCATAAGTAGATGGGCTGATGTCTGGATTCTCAATTCTATTCCATTGATCTATGTGTCTGTCATTGTACCAGTACCATGCTTTCTTGACCACCACGGCAATGTAGTAGGATTTGAAATCAGGGAGTGAGATGCCTCCTGCCTTGTTTCTCTTTTTAAAGAGTGCTTGGCATATTCGGGCCTCTTTCCATTCCAAATGAAATTGGAAATTGCCTTTTCCATCTCATTAAAGAATAGAATTGGTATTTGTGTTGGGATTACATTGAACATGTAAATTGCCTTTGGTAGTATTGCCATTTTCACAATATTGAATCTTCCTATCCATGAGCAAGGGATATTCTTCCATTTCTCCACATCTCTTTTTGTTTCTTGTTGTAATTGTTTGTAATTTTCTTTGAATAGATCCTTTGTGCTTCTAGTTAGATTTACTCCCAAATAGTTTATCTTGTGATTAGCTATTGTGAAGTGTATTGTTTTTCTTAGCTCCAGTTCTGTATTCTCTTTGTCACTGTAGAGAAATCCAAAGATTTTTGTGTGTTGATCTTGTATCCTGCCACTTTGCTGAATGGTCAACTATGTCCAGTAGTTTTCTTGCTGAGTCTTTAGGGTTTTCTAAGTCCACTATCACATCATCTGCATAGAGAGATAATTTTACCTCCTCTTTGCCAATTTGGATACCATTTATTTCGTTCTCTTGTCTTATTGCAATTACTAAGGCTTCCAATGCAATATTGAATAGGAGAGATGATAGTGAGCATTCTTCCCTAGTTCTGTCCTCAAATGGAATGCCTTTAATCCCTCTCCTTTGAGAACAATATTGATTCTCAGGTTTGCATATATGCTTTTCACTGTTGAAAAAATTCCCCTCTAATCCTATTTTGTTGAATGTTTAAATCAGGCAAATGTGTTGGATTTTGTCCAAGGCCTTTTTTGCATCAATTGATAGGATCATGTGGTTCTTGTTCTTTGCTTTGTTAACATTGTTTTTCTTATGTTGAACAATCCTTGTGTATCTTTTATGAATCCCACTTGGTCATGGTGAATTATTTTGTATGTATCATTAGATTCTATTGGCTAGAATTTTAATCAGGATTTTTGTACATATGTGCATGACAGATATCAGCCTATGGTTTTCTATTTGGTGGTGTCTTTACCTGGCTTTGGTATCAAGAATATGTTTGCTTCATAGAATTAGTCTGGGTGAATTCCATCTTTTTATATTTTCTAAAATAGTTTATGTAGAAAAGGTGACAATTATTCTCTGAATGTTTGAGAAAATTCATTTGTAAAACTATCTGGTCCAGGGCTTTTCTTTTGTAATGTGTCTGTTTGGGTGTTCAATTTTGGTTTGTGTCAGTTTAGGTAGGTTGTGAATTTCTAAGTATTTGTCCATTTCTTCCACGTTTTAAAATTTGTTTGAATATAATTTTTCATAATATTCCAATGCTGTCCTTTTTATTTTAGTTGGTTCTGTTGTGAGGTTGCCTATTTCATCTTTTATTCAGATTATTTGTGTCTTTACCTTTCTTAGTTTTACTGATGTTTTATCAATTTTATTGACCTTTTCAAAGAACCAACTCCTAGTTTTGTTGATGGTTTCAATTGTTTTTCATTTTTTAAATTTCATTTCTTTATGTTCTAATTTTTATAATTTCAGGGTTTTTAGAGGGTGTCAGGTTTTCTTGCCATTCTTTTTCGATTTGTTGCAGATGTTGGGTTAGAGAGTCAATGGTCATTTTTCTCCTGCCCTTTAATGTGTTTGATTATTGCTATAAATTGACCTCTGATTACTGCTTTCGCTGTTTCCCAGAGGTTTTGGTAAGTGATGTTTTCATTGTCATTTGTTTCAAGAAACGTTTTAATTTCATTTTTTTATTTCTTCTAGTACCCAGCCAAGACAGGCAAAGCAGAGGACTCCCACAATAGCTTGTGACACGCCTCCAGGTAACAAGCCCCAAGGCGGAGACTAAACAGTCTATACAGGAGTTCTACAGGACCCATCACCACCCCTTCGGAGACAGTACAA
>NW_006399984.1:3085179-3086556 GCF_000299155.1 Elephantulus edwardii | reverse complement strand
TCCTTGGAGGCAAGGATTCTGGGGCTTTGTCTGACATACTTTGGACATGTAAGGAGAGACAGGTCTTTGGAGAGGGACATCATGCTGTGTAGAGTGGAGGGATAGTGCAGGAGGGGAAGACCCTCTATGAGGTGGATTGAGTCAGTGACTGGGGTACTCGGGATGGGTTTGTCAGAGGTAATGAGATTGGCACAGGATAGAGCACGATTTAGGGCTGTTGTGCATAGTGTCGCTATGAGTCACAAACGACTCGACTGCACATAACAACAACAAACAAGTACCCAGTCATGTTCAAGCAAGGTGTTGTAAAACTTCTAAATGTATGAGGTTTTCCTCCTTTATTTTCTTATTAATTTATAAATTGTAGCATTGTGGTCTGAGAAGATGCTTTGTATTATTTCTATGTTTTTCAATGTACTGCTGCTTGCCTTGTGACCTGAAATGTCACTATTCTGGAGAACGTTCCATGCACATTGGAGAAGAAGGCATATTGTGCTTTTCTTGGGTGCATTATTCTATAAATATCTATGAGATCAATTTTGTTGTGGCTTAATTCTTCAACATCTTTGTTGCGTTTCTTTCTGGTAGCTCTATATTTTTTGAAAAGTGGTGTATTTAAGTTCTAACTACTATAGGAATGTTGTCTATTTCTTTTCAATTTTTTCAATGTGTGTTTTATATATTTTGCAGGTCTTTCATTTGGTGCATAGATATTTATTATTGTTATGTCCTCTTGTTCTATTGACCCTTTAAGCATTATGTAGTGACCTTCCTTATCTTCCATGATGGTTTTTACATTGATATTTATTTTGTCCGAGATTAATATGGCTATTCCTGCTTTTTTCTGGTTGTCATTTGCTTGGTATATTTTTCCCCCACCCGATTATTTTAGTCTTTCTTTATCTTCATTTTTCATGTGTGTCCTTTTTTAGACAGCATATTGATTTATTTTGGTTTTTTTATCCAATCTACTACTCTTTTTCTCTTCAGTGGTGCATTCAAACCATTCACATTCAGTGTAATCATTGAGAGGTAAGGTATTATTGCTATCGTTTTGTTGAGTTCTTTTTTGGCATTCTTGCTAGTTACTTTAGTCCAGCCTCCTTTCTGTGTCACCTCTCTAAGAAGGACATCTCTTAGTGTTTCCTGCAATGCTGGTCTTGTTTTAAAAAATTCCCTTAGATTCTGTTTTTCTAGGAATATCTTGATCTGTCCTTCATATTTGATGGACAATTTTGCTGGATACAGTATACTTGGTTGACACTTGTGTTGAGTGTTCAGTATATATCATTTCACTATCTTCTTGTTCGCATTGTATCTGCTTGAGAAATTGGAAATCTTATCTGCTCTTTCTTTTTTAAAAATATTTTATTTATT
>NW_006399984.1:3070285-3084150 GCF_000299155.1 Elephantulus edwardii | reverse complement strand
GTGAATAGGGATGATAGAAGGAGAATTGATGCCTTTGAGCTGTGGTGCTGGAGAAGAGTGTTGAATATACCATGGTCTTCTAGAAGAACAAACAGGTTTGTCCTGGAGAAGGTGAAGCCGGAATGCTCCTTGGAGTCAAGGATTCTGAAGCTTTGTCTGACATACTTTGGGCATGTTGCAAGGAGGGACTGTTCCTTGGGGAGGGACATCATGTTTGGCAGAGTGGCGGGCCAGTGAAGGAGAGGAAGACCTTTGATGAGATCGAGTGATTCTGTGACTGGAGTCTTGGGATGAGTGCATTTGAAACGGCTAGGTTGGCACAGGATAGAACAGCATTTAGATCTCTTGTACATAGGGCTGCTATGAGTCGCAAGCGACTCAATGGCACATAACAACAACAACAACAACATTCTTCATCATAATGACATATCTGGGAAGTTTTCCTCTAGTAATTCTTTCACAACTTTTTTTGGTGTGTTTAGTTGCTTCTTTTTGTTCTGAGATTCCAATGATGAGCATGTTCTTTTTCTTGATGGTTTCTCACATTACTCTTAGGTTTTCTTCTTTTTCCTTCCTTTTTGATCTTGCTTTTTGCTCTAGAGGATCAATGGTGACAATACTATCTTCTCACTGGTTCTGTTTTCCATTTCTTCAACCCTGTTCTTGTGACCCTCCATCACGTTGATAGCTTCTGAAACATTGGTCCTCATATTTTGAATTGTGATTTCTTGTTTTTCCAGAGCCTCTAATTCCTCGTTTGCTTGATCTGCATTGTTTTGGATTGTTATTTCAAGCTCCTCTTGGGTTTTGCTATGGTGTCCTGTAATTCTTCAAGTTTGTCTTTCACCCATTGAAAATATTAAATCATTGTTTTTTTTAAATTTTTTTGTCACAAAATTTCATCATACTTTCTGGTTTCATGAAAGCCATTGATACTGTGTCACTTTTTTGGGCTGACATCTTGCTTTGGGCTTGTGTTAAGAGTGAGGTAACTTGCTTCCTACATGACATTGCTGTGGTACAGTTTTCCTGTCTGAGATGATAGTCACCACTCCAGAAGAGTGTGTGGCAGCTAGCCTGCTTAGGTTTCTTTCAGTTTGATAGAGAAAAGACTTGTGGAAGTAGCCTCCTTTGTCAGACAACTGCTGTAGCTAGGGTAGCCCTAGGAACTCTGGGCTAAAGGCAGTTGATGGACTGGACATGAGGAAAGGTAAAGTGGAGCACAGAGACCTGACTGGAAAACCAGGAAGCCTTGGTTTTCTCTTCAAGAACAAGCTTCAGCTGTGTCGCTCCATTCCAATTGGGATTAAAGGCTCTCCTGTGATGCAGCTAAACAACAGTGATCCCCCCACAAAGTACCTCACTCAAGTTCCAGCGTTGCTCCCCGTGCACATCAGGAACTTGTTCTGGGTGCAGAGCAGCAGTGTCAGGACCGGAGCAATGACAGGACTGGAGTTCCAAGCTCACACTGTCTCAGATTCCTGCTTTCCTGCTCAACCCAGTGCGTTGTTCCCCAGCAAATCTCTCTCTGTTGCATGTGTCAGCTGCTCCTTGGGGCATGCGTGGTGCCAGCAAGCAGCTCCCTGGCATTTGCCTGGTTTTTGGAAGCAGCTCCCCAGTACTTACCTGGCATCAGCAAGTGGCTCCCTGGCATGTACAGACAGTTGCTTTTTAATTATCTCACTCAAATTACAGCTGCCCATTTTGCTGACACGTTTCCATTGCCCTGGAGTTCAGTCAGGGCTGTCACCAGGGTTTGATGCTGGTTTCTTAGTTTCCTCCACTTTGCTAGCTCTGTGAAGGACTTCGTTGAGTATTTCTTACAGGGTTGGTTTCATTTAAACCCCTGCTTTCTGAGTATGACCTGATTTCTCCTTCATATTTGATGGACAGTTTTGATGGATATCAGATTCTAGATTGCCAGTTATTTCAGTCTTTTAAAAACGTGGTCCCACTGTCTCCTTGCTAGCATGCTTTCTACTGAGAAGTCAGAGTTTCCTCTAATTTGATATCCTTTGTAGGTGATTCTGCTTTTCTTATATTACTTTCAGCATTTGAAACTTGTCTTCGAGTTTGGAGAACTTGAATATGTTTTGATGCTGTTATTTTGGGAGTCTACTCTCTTTCCAGCTTGCTATACATCTTGAATGTATATTTTCTCACTTTTGATGATATTTGGAAAAATATCTTTTAGTAACTCTTCAACAGTTTTCTCAGCCCTTCTCTCTCTACTCCTTTCCTTCTAGAATTCCAAGAATACATAGAGTTTGACTTGATCTTATCCCAGAAGATTCTTGTATTTTCTTCATCTTAAGTCTGAATTTTCCTGTAAGATGTTCTTATTGAGAGTCTAGGCTTCTACATCATTGACTCTGCACCATTTCTTCAATCCTCTCCTTTTGCCCCTCTCACATGTTGTAAACTTTTATAATGTTATTGTTGTTGTTAGGTGCTGTCAAGGACAACTCATAGCAACACTATAAATTAAAGACCTGAGCACTGTTCATAAAGTTTCTGGAGGCAAACCATTTTGGAAGTGGATGCCACTCCTGCACCCAAGCTTGTTTCAATTGGAAGCACCACCAAACACTGTCCAAAATGGATAACCATTATCACTTTTGGCACATCAGTGTCACAGTGTTCACCATCATAGAACGACAAGTTACCTGTGTACAACAGTGTACAGACCGTGCGATACCACCTAGAAGAATGTTTGAAAAAAAACCAAACCAAAACAAACCAAGAACCCAATTTAAAACAGGCCTGAGGGCCGCAGACTAAAATCACCCACCTTGGGCTTGGGAGTATAACTTTCTATGCACTAGGTCAACGTACCTATCTATATATTGTTGCTGTTATTGTTGAGTCGTAGATGACATAGTAACTCTATGAATCAAAGACCTGAGCACTGTTCATAGAGATTCCAGCGGGAAGACATTTCGGAAGTGGATGCCACTCCTGCTTCCACGATTGTTTTAATCGAGAAGCTCCATCAAACACTGTCCACAATGGGTAAGGTTATTGCTTTTGGCACATCAGTGTCACAGTGTATAGTGTCGCAGAAACCACAACTTACCTCTGTTAGCAATGTACAGACCAGTGCTATACCATTTAGAAGAATGTTTAACAAAAAAAATTTTTTTAAATGCCTGAAGCCCGTAGATTAAAATCACCCACCTTGGGCTTGATAGTGTTGCAAACAGACACAGAAAGAAAGCAGGGACACGAGGAAATTAATTCCGAAAAAGAGGGAAGGCTGAGGCAGAGGTCCTCTCACAGCTTAGCACTGTGAAAAGGCCCCTTTCTTAGTCTCTCTATGGTTTTTATTTAGTTTAGGCCAATCCTCCTAAAAAATTCAATCTCCAGAGACTATATTTTCCTTATGCTTAAGTGTTGCCAACATGACAATGGCTAAGCTTAATCTTTAAACTAAGACCAAAGTTCCGACACAGCATCCCAAGGGATGGGAGGCTGGGCAGAATTATCTTTTTGAAGAGGGCATCCAGTATCTCCTCTGCAGGCTGGGCGGAAATCTCTGTTTGCAGAGGGTGCTCAGTCCTATCTGGACTCTGATCTCAGCTGTGGCCCGGCTAACTATGCTGGGAAATACATAGCATAACTTTCTATCCACTAGGCCAACATAGCTCTCTCTATGTTGTGTCTGTTATTGTTGTTAGATGCCTTCAAGTCTTAGATGACTCATAGCTACCCTATGAATAAAAGACTTGAGCACTGTTCATAGAGTTTCCGGAGGCATGCCATATCAGAAGAGGACATCATTACTGGTTACAAGCATGGTTTAATCGGGAAGCTCCACCAAACACTGTACACCATCGGAAACCGTTATCACTTTTGGCACATCATTGTCACAGTGTGTAGCATCACAGCAACCATGAGTTACCTCTGTACAGCAATGAACAAACCAGTGCTATACGACTTAGAAGAATGTTTAACAAAACACAATTTAAACCTGGCCTGAGGCCGCAGCTTAAAAACTCCCAGCTTGGGCTTGGTAGTATAACTTTCTGTTCACTAGGCCAATTTAGCAATCTCTATGTTATGGCTGTTATTGTTGTTAGGTGCCGTCAAGACATAGACGACTCATAGCAATCCTATGAACGAAATACATGAACACTGTTCATAGTGTTTCCAGAGGAAAGTCATTTCAAAAGTGGACGTCACTTCTGCTTCCAAGCTTGTTTTAATCAGGAAGCTCCACCAAATACTGTCCACCATGGGTAACATTTATCACCTTTGGCACATCAGTATTATGGTGTATAGTTTCAAAGCACCCATGAGTTACCTATCTGTAGCAATGTACAGACCAGTGCTATACCACTTAGAAGAATGTTTGACAATTTAACCTGGCTTGAGGCTCACATTAAAATCACTCACCTTGGACTTGGTATCATAACTTTCTGTCCACTAGGCCAACTTAGCTCACTCTACGTTTTGTCTGTTATTGTTGTTAGGTGCCGTCGAGACGTAACCTGTGAACAAAAGACCTGAGCACTGTTCGCAGAGGTTTTTGGAGGCAAGCCATTTCAGAAGTGGATGCCACTCCTGCTTCCAAGCTAATTTTAATTGGGAAGCTCCACCAAACACCGTCCACCATGTGTAACCGTGTTCGCTTTTCACACATCAGTGTTTCAGTGTTTAGCATCACAGAAACCACGAATTACCTCTGTACAGCAATGTACAGACCAGTGCTATACCATAGTGGGGCCCTTCTTGTTTTGTTGTGTTTGTGTAGTTAGCTGCCTGCTTCTTATATTTATGTGGTTATTGATAGAGTTGCAAATTCTAAGTGTTTTAATCTACTTTGATGAGGGATCATTCAGGTGTTTCTTCAAATCCCTGTTCCAATAGCAGTCTTCTGTTCAATTATAGGAAGCAGGGAGATGGGATCCCTCCCTCTGCCCAGTGTTGGCCCAGCACTGGTGAGTATGGTCTTCTGTGGTCTTCAGGGAGGCTTTTCTGTGGTCTTTGCAGGTCATTGGTGGTGACTTGAACGTGACTTTTGTCAGTCTGAGGCAAGGAATTGGCTGGGGTCCTCTTGGGTCCTGGAAGGAGGGGGGGAATTCCCTGGTATCCTTCAAGGACTCAGAGGTACATTCTTGGGGACATCACAGGTCCTTCCAGCTTTGCTTTAACATGAAAAATGTTTGTGTATCACCACATATTATGGTGAATGTTAAGAAGAATGGGAATCCTATAGCATTTAATTGTGCTCATTCAAAACCTGTACATAGAACAAGAAGCAATTGTCTGAACAAAACAAAAGAACACTGTATGGCTTAAAATTAGGAAAGGTGGGGGAGGTCTGGTGGCCTAGTGGCAAGAAGCTTCACTGTAATCTCGAAAGCACGTGGTCTGAATCCACCAGATGCTCTGCTAGAGAAATGGCAATCTCCTCTTGTGCCAGTCAGATCCAATTCGACAATACAGATGAAGAAAAAAGTATTAGGAAAGGTGTGTGTCAGGGTTGTATCCTTTCTCCTTACATATTTAGTATGTTTGCTGAGCAAATAATATTTTAAAAGATGAGCTATATGAAGAAAAATGATTGGAGGAAGACTAATAAATAACCTATGTTATGTAGATGGCATAACCTTGCTAGTGGAAAGTGGAAACGACTTGAAGTACTTACTGCAGAAGATGTACCTTTATAGCCTTCAACATGATTACATTTCAACATCAAGAAAACAAAAATCTTGAGGTGTGTTATGGCTTCCAGGCCCCAAAGTTGGGCTGTGAGGCATGGGGTTCCATGGCCTCTAGAGGCCCCGGTCCAGCACGGCTGATAAGGATGAGGAAAGAAGAGGACGATGTTGAGGATAAAGAGGAAGATGAGGAGGACAGTTATGAAGAAAATGGTGAGGTCGTGAACGAGGAAGTGAATGTTGAATTTTAAGTTTATTCCATCTCTGATAAAGATTATGATGGGATTAAGAAACTACTGCAGCAGCTTTTCCTTAAAACCTCCCCTGAAAACATAAGTGGCATATCTCCTTATACAGCAGAATATCTCCTAATACAGCAGAACCACATCAAGAGTGTGATCAAGAAAACAGATGTGTCTGAAGACAGTGGTGATGAAGTGGATGTGTATAAAGATGAGATTTTTTTGGTTCATAAACTTTTTAAATTTGATCAGGACAAAAGGGACTCTTTTACGCTGAGCAAATTAAAGAGCTGCCGTAAGAAGAGTGCAGAAAAGACAAGGTCAACATCAAGAAAACAAAAATCTTGAGGCGTGTCATGGCTTCCAGGCCTAAAAGGCAGGCTGTGTGGCATGGGGTTCCACGGCCTCTAGAGGCCCCGGTCCAGCACAGCTGACAACAATGAGGAAAAAGGGATGAAGTTGAGTATGAGGAGGAAGGAACATCTTGATGCAACTGGAAAACGTGCTTTGGGACACTAGCCTTCTCCTGAGGGAGAAGTTCCTTAACATCTCCCCCCACCCTTTGCCCTGCCCATGCACCAGCAGCTGCAGAAAGAACTGATAAAGACACAAAATGAACAAGCCGTGTGGGAAGCTTTACTTCTACCTTCTGATCAGTAAGACGTTCATGGAAGCAGGGGAAAACAACGCCAGAAAGAAGTGGAGCGACCCAAAGAAAGAGACGCTCATGTTTGCAAACACAGAAGAGGAGTTTTTCTGTGAGAAGACTAGCCTCATCTTCACGTACTCCATTGCAGGAGGAGAGTGACTCATGCCTGGGAAACCAGTGGTCCTTTGATGACATCTCCATGAAGCCTCTGTGAACGGTGATGCTGGTGCTGCCGAGAGAATGAATAAGATGATGGAGATGCTGACCCAGCACCTCTCCCTCTAACCTTCCCATGCACAAAGCTCAGCAGAAACTTGGTGGAAAATTTGTGGCCTTATTAAAAGTAGGGCTCACCATAACAAGATAAAGGTAAACAATCCAATTGCAAAATAGGCTCAGGATATGAACAGACACTTCCCTAAAGAAGACATTCAGATGGTGAACAAACATATGAAGAAATGTTCAAAATCCCTAGCTCTAAGAGAGATGCAAATCAAAACAACTATGAGATATCATCTCACCCCAATAGCAATAGCAAAGTTCAACAAAGCAGCAAACAACAAATGCTGGCGAGGTTGTAAAGAAACTGGAACTCTTACTGTTGATGGGAGTGTAAAATGGTATAACCACTGTGGAAAGTAGTATGGCACTTTCTCTAAAAGTTAGAAATACCATTTGACCCATCAATTCCACTACTGGGAATATACCCTAAAGAAACCAGAACTGCCTGCCACCCACGCAGATATATGCACATCTATGTTTATTGCTACTTTGTTCACAATAGCAAAGAGTTGGAAACAACTTAAGTGCCCATCAACAAATGAATGGATAGAGAAGCTTTGGTATAGTCACACAATGGAATACTATGATGCATTGAAAAACAAGAGACACATGAACTATTATACAAAATGGGTGACCCTGGAGGACATTATTTTAAGTGAAATATCTCAACTACAAAAGGAGAAATACTGCATAATGCTGCTGTTATAAAACAGGACTGACATTGGGTTTGGGGGGAAACTAAGAAAAGAGGGGATAAATAATGTACACTGCATTGAAACAGATGTGGGAGAGAATTGTTTAAAAGTGATATATGATTGTGTTATTTGTATGGCAAGAGTTCAGAATAAGAGCTGTATAGTAAAGTGGACTGTGTGCATGTGTGTGTGTGGGGGGACTGTATCACAATGAAATAATTTTTTTTCTTCTCAAAGTGAAAAGCGAACTGGGGCCAGGGAGGAGTGGGCAGGGAGGAAAATGTGCAACAATGAATGAATGGAAGTCAAAGTTCTCTATAATCTTTCATTAAAATCTCAATTAAAAAGAAAAAAAAAAGAAGGCAGTGAAAGAGAAGAAGACCCTCAATTGAGATGGACAGAAACAGTGACTGACGCAATGGGTGCAAATTTGTTGGAGATGATGAGGATGGCACAGGATAGGACAGGATTCAGGTCTGTTCATAGGGTTGCTATGAGTCGTACTCAAGTTGACAGCCCCTAACAACAACAAATGCATGTGAAGCAGTGAAAGACTTACCCTTAATAAACTGTGAGTAGTTGTTATGTGCTGTCGAGTTGCCTGCGACTCACAGTGACCCCATGTACAACAGCCCTAAACCCTGCTCTATCCCTTTCCAATTTTATTGTCTCCAACATGCCTATCTTAATTATCCCAATAATGGAATTAAGCCATCTCATTGAGGGTCTTCCTCTCCTGTGCTGTCCCTCCACCCTCCAAGTTTGACGTCCCTCTCCAAGGACTGGTCCTGCCTTGTAACATGTCCAAAATATGTCAGACGTAGCTTTAGAATTCTTGCCTCCAGGATGAACTTGTTTGTTCTCCTAGCAGTCCATGGTATATTCAATACTCTTCTCCAGCACCAAACCTCAAAGGCATCAACTCTCCCTCTATCATCCATAGTCATTGTCCAGCTATCTGATGCATAGCAAGTAATTTCAAAGACCATGGCTTATATCAGGTGCACCTTAGTCTCCAGACTGACATCGTTTCTCCTCAGTACCTTGGAAAGGTCTCTGACAGCAGACTTTCCCATTGCAATACATCTTTTGATTTCCTGGCTGCTGGTGCCAATAGTGTTGACTGAGGAGCCATGCAAACTGAAGCGGTCAACAATCTGAATCTCTTCATCATCCATCATGATGCTGTTAATTAGCCCAATAGTGAGAATCTTTGTTTTCTTGATGTTGAGCTTCCATTCATATTGAAGGCTGCAGTCCTGGACCCTCTGTAGCAAGAGTTTCAGGTCCTCCTCAGTTTCAGCAAGCAGCGTTGTGTCATCTGCATAACGCAGATTGTGGATGAGTCTACCTCCAATCCTGATGCCACACTTTCCCCATAGAGCCCAGCCTCCTGGATAATCTGTTTCATATATAGATTGAGAAGATATGGAGATAGGACACATCCTTGATGCCATTTTAACCGTGCAGTATTTACTGGTAACAAACCAGTAAAAAATTAGGACAAGATGAAATATATACTTCATAAAAATATGGACTCAGACAATCCGGACAAAGAATTCAAAAGAGTAAAAGTTAAGTGTCTCCGCTAGGTTGAGAAAAAATGGAAACATCCACAAAGTCCAGGGAAAAATAGATAAAACTCTTGAAAAAACAAAAAATACAGGACCCTTCCCAGTTTTGAACATGCAGTATTTACTTGCTCTGTTCTGATTACTGCCTCCTGGTTCAAGTGTAAGTTACACCTAAGCACAATCAAGTGTTCTGGGATTCCCATTCTTCTCAGAGTCAACCACAGTTTGTTGTGATCCATACAGCCAAATGCCTTTGCATAGTCAATGAAACACAGATAGACATTCCTCTCATACTCTCGGCTTTCACTCAAGACATTAGCTATAATGTCCCTAGTGCCACGGCCTCTTCTAAATCCAGCCTACACTTCAGGCAGTTCTCTGTTGATGTGCTGTTCCAGTCATTTTTTTCATAATCTTCAGCAGAATCTTGCTTGCATTTGATATCAATGATATTGTTTGATAATTTCCACACTTTGCAGGATAACCTTTCTTTGGAATGGGAACAAACATAGATCTCCTGCAGCCAGTTGGCCAAGTGGTTGTCCTCCTGATTTCTTGGCATAACTTGGTGTGCACATCCAGGGCAACATCTGTTTGCTTAAATACGTCAATCGATATGCCATCAATTACTGGGACCTTGTTTTTTTGCCAATTCTTTCAGAGCAGCTTGCACTTCCTCCTTCATAACCACAGGTTCTTGCTCATATGTTGTTTCATAAACTTCTTCTGTGTCCACAAATTCCTTTTCATACAATGACTCTGTATACTCTTTCCATCTTCTTTTAATGCTTCTTGACTCATTTAATATTCTGCCCAAAGCATCCTTAAGTATTGAAACTCGAGGTTTGAATTTGTTCTTCAGTTACTTCAGCTTTAAGAAATGCTGAGCGAGTTCAGCCCTTTTGATTTTCTGACTCCAGCTCCTTGTGCATTTCATTGTAATACTTGACTTTGTCTTCCTGTACTGCCCTCTGGAATCTTCTAATCAACTCCTTAGTATCTTGATTTCTTCCTTTGCTTTGGCTTCTTGGTGCTCCAGTGCAATATTTAGAGTTTCTTCTGACATCCATCTTGGAGTTACAACATAAAAAAACAAAACAATGCAAAACCATGTTTATCATGGCTTGGTTCACAATAGCAAGGAGTTGGAAACAACCTAAGTGTCCATCAACTAAGGAATGGATAGAGAAGCTCTGGCATATTCACACAATGGAATACTACGCTGCATTGAAAAACAAGAGATTCATGCAATATTATTCAAAATGGGTGACCCTGGAGGACATTATGCTGAGTGAAGTATCTCAATCACAAAAGGACAAATACTGCATGGTGCCACTGTTGTAAAACAGGACTGACCTTGGGGTTGGGAGGAGACTGAGAAAGATGGGTTCAATAATGTGTACTGCATTGAAACAGATGAGGGAGAAAACTGTTTAAGAGGGATATGTTGTCAGGTATTTTTGCCATGACAGGAGTCCAGAGTGAAGGCTGTATAGTGGAGTGGACCTGGGGGGAGGGATTGTAAAACAATGAAAGAATTTTTCTTTTACTTTTCCAAGAGGGTAGTGTACTAGGGGGGAGGGTTGGGAGGGGAGAAAAGTGCAACAATGAATGGAAATCCAAAGTCTCTGTAAAATTTTCATTGAAATGAATAATAAATTAACAAAAGGAAGAACAAAGCAAAACAAACAAAAACCACAAAACACAATGTAGGGCTCTGCCACCCATGGCTACAACATTTGTAAAATGTATTTTTCTCATTTTGGTCAAATTAGGAACAGTTCAATCTGGCCTCAACGGCCCTGCACAGCAATGAACAGAGAACAACACACAAACCCAAAAGAAGACACAAAATGAAACACTAAGAATTAGCAAACTAGCAACAATACAACACACTCAGTTGGCTTAGTCAGATTTATCAAAACAAAATATTACAAAGAGAATACCACCAGTGTCTTAGAAGCAACTGGTAACCCTGGAGGACATTATGCTGAGTGAACTATCTCAGTCGCAAAAGGACAAATATTGCATGGTGCCACTGCTGTAAAATGGGACTGATATCAGGGTTGGGGTAAGAATGAGAAAAACTGGATAAATTGTGTATACTGCACTGAAACAGATGAGGGAGAGAATAATTTAAAAGGAATAACTTATGTATGATTGGAATTCTAGGATAGGGAAAGAAGGGAAAAAACCACCCCCAAACAAAACACCCTCCCTAAACCCCCCACCATAGTGGAAATAATTTAAGATATACTGAAAGAAAATTCCCCAAATATTATGAAAATACGTATTCAAGGTGAGGGAACACCAAAAAGGATAGACTACAAGGGAAAAACACCAAGATATATCATCATTAAATTTTCCAAAATTGGAAACAAAGAATATTGACTGTAGCTTCGAAAACAAAGATTTATCTATAAAAGAGAACCAGTAATGCTACAACTTCTTAGCAAAATTACTCTTAGCTTCTTGCACATAAAATATTGAATGAAATATGTTGCTAACCAAGAATGATATACCTAGTTAAATTGTCTCTCAAATATTTATTGTTGTTGGATATCATCAAATCGAGTACAAGTCATAGTGACTCTTAAGAACAACAGATTTGAACCACATCCTATCTCGTGCTAACTTCATAATCTCTGACATACACGTCCACAGCTGTAGTCACTGTGTCAATCCACCTGATTTCTTTCACTGTCCCCCTATCTTTCCAACCATGCTGTTCTTTAGGAATAGCCTTTCCTAGAAATATTCCTGAAGTATGTGAGATGATGCTTTATCCTTGCTTCCAAAGAGCACCCTGGTTGAACTTCTCCAAACATAACTGTTCTTTTGGTGGTCTATGAGATATCCAGTACTTGTCTTCAACACCACAGCCCAAAGGCAAAAATTCTTCTATCATTCTTATTCTTTATTCAACTCTCACCAGCATAGACAAGTGATTGAAAAGACCATGGATTGAATCAGGAGCACTCTAGTCCTCAAACTAACATCACCCTTCAATAATTTGGAGAGGTCCCTGACTGCAGATTTTTCCAATGCAATACATCTCCCGATCTCCTGACTGCTGTTACAAAAATTGTGGATCCAATGAAGATAAAGTCATTGACAGTTTTCAATCTTTTCTCATCTATTCGTCTATTGGTAACAACTTTTGTTTTTTTGAGTTGGGGTGCAATATGTAATTGGACATTTTTGTTTGATCTTCTGCAGAAAGCACTTTAAGTCCTCATTTTCAGCAAGTAAGATTGTTTCTTCTGCATAATGAAGGTTATTGATGAGTTCTTGAAATCCTGATTCTTTATAGAGTTGAGTTTCTCTAATAATTTGCTCAGCATACAGATTGGAGAGGTATAGTGAAAAGATACAACCCTGAAGCACACCTTTCCTAATTTAACCATGTAGTGTTCTCTTGCTCTAATCACTGCTGATATCAGATCTCTCTTGGCTAAAAGCAGAAAATATCAGAATGTCTATCTATATTTTATTGACTATGCAAAGCCATTTGACTGTGTGGAACATAACAAATTATGGCCACCATCGAGAAGAATGGGAATACCAGACTACTTAATTGTTCTTACATGAAAACTATACCTACAGCAAGAAAATGTTGTCTGAACAGAGCGAGGGAATATTGTATGGTTTAAAGTCAGGAAAGGTGTATCCTTTCACCATACTTATTCAACCTGCATGCTGAGTAAATTATTGAAGAAGCTGGAGTGTGTGTCGAACGTGGCAGCAGGGTCTGAGGAAGACTCATTAACACTGCTTTATGTGGATGACATAAAACAAGGTGGCTGTTGTGTACAGCCAGGTTGGAACCAACTTAAAGCTGACCCTCCAGTAGGTTTTTGGAGACAGTTAACCTCATGAAAGGAGACTGCCCATCCTTCTCACATGGAACAGCTGGTGGAAAGGAATCTTATGACTTGAGTATGGCAGTGCAGCTCTTTAGCACTCGGCCACCAGAGCTCCCTATAAGGGAAGGTTGTTTTTGTCAGGTACCATTGAGTAAGACTCATAGTGACCCCATGGACAACATACTGGAACTCTATCCTATTATGTGCCATCCTCACAATCTCTTACACACTTAAGCCCAATGCTGCAGTCACTGTGTCAATCCATCTCATTGAGGGTCTTCCTGTTTTCTGGTGACCCACCACATTTCCAAATAGTATGTGCCTTTCCAAGGAATTGCCTCTCCTAGCAACATGCCTGAAGTATGCGAGATGAAGATTCAACTTCCAAGGAATATCCTGGCTCCATTTTTTCCCCTAAGGAATATGTTTGTTCTTTTGGTAGTCCATGGTACTCTTCTCCAACACCACAACCAAAAACATCAATTCTTTTTCTGTCATCCTTAGTCACTGTATAGATTTTGGAGGCATAGCAAGTGATGAAAAAGACCATGACCTGAATCAGGCACACCTTAGTCTTCAAACTGATATCACAGCTCTTCAGTAATTTGGTGAGGTCCTTGACAGTAGACTTTCCCAACCCAATAGGTCTTCTGACTGCTGGTACCAAGTGTGTTGACTGTGGATCCAAGCAAGATGAACTCATTGATTAAAATAGTTTCTCCATTTATCATGTTCCTCATTGGTCTGGTGGTGAGAATTTTAGGGGATCAGAAAAAGAGGCAGGACAGAGCTCAGTCCAGTAAGAAGCCTGTGGCCTTGGGGAGACCAAATTGCAGGTGGGAGGAGTTTGGGACTGTAGAGAGTTTCCAAGTATGGGGTGTTTGGGAGGAGGAA
>NW_006399984.1:3045011-3069884 GCF_000299155.1 Elephantulus edwardii | reverse complement strand
TGTGGGAGGGAGGGAGGCGTGGGAAGGTAGGGGTAACGAGCGTTGAGTGTGAGCGGGAGGGCGGAGGGGGAAGGGCAGACGTTCCGAGTACCCAGGATGTGGGAGGAGATAAGGCCTCCGGAAGGAGAAAGGGAGGAGCGCCGGAAGGGGCTTTCAGAGCAAAGGGCGGAACTGGGAGGCACCCCACCCAGCTGGGGAACGTGTGGAGGCCCAGTGTTTCCGGTAGTGCTCTTTCCCCTCGCGATTGAGTCTTTCCCGCAGGAAACTCCTGGGAGCTAGTCGAGACTGTCTAACCGCTGCGGACCCCGGACTCTTTGGGGACACAGGTCAGGAAGAACCCGGCTCCGTACTTGGCCAGTTTGCACTTGGGGTTCTTCAGAGCCAGAAGGGCGGCGGCAGTTAGGATCCCGCGGGCGGTCGAGATCCGGCCCGGACGCTGCGGCCTCCCCGCGGGACCCCCGTAACCACCTTGGCCCTCCGACCGCCCTTTTCCCGGGATCTGGGACCGGCGAACCTTGGATCCAGAGCCCTTCCCTTCACCCTTGAGTCCCCAGACCCTCGGGAAACGGCCGACTGTGAGGTGGACGGAATACTTGAATGTTGTGCGTTTGGTTTTTGGGAAGTAGGGAGTCCGTACTAGGGTGAAGCACTCAGACTTGAGCCAGTCTTCATTGTGCTCTGAGGGAATGAGAATCTCATAAAACGAAGTCTTTCTGCAGAGTTTCGGGAAAGATACCGAGCTTTGTGAAGGAACTGCGATGGGTTATAAGGCATAGTGAATATTGTATGTTTTAAGTATATAATGCATGCACTTGGTTTGCAGCAGATGAAGATTGTGAGAATAAGGCTAGAAGAATAATTTGGAAGTGAGGCTTAATGGTAATGGCTTGTGTGACATTGACACGGAACTGACTCATAGCTGACCCTCCAGCAGGTTTTCAGAGCTATAAATTGCAAAGGAGGAGATTGTTCAGCGCTCTACCGCGGAGCACCTACTGGCTTCAAACTGTGTGAGTTTGGGTGGGCGCTGCTGCTGTTAAGGTGCTTTTCAGTCCACTGAATCCTAGCGACCCTGTGAAGGACAGATCTGAATCTTGCCCTATGCTGTACCACCCTCTGGGAGCTCTGGTGGCCTAGTGGGTTACGGCGCCAACCCAAAGGCAGGCGGTTTCTGAAAAACTGCCCAGTAGAAGATCAGCTATGAATCAGTACTGACTCCACGGCTGAGAGTTTGAGGTGAACAACTAGGACTTGAATTTTCTTTTCCAGTTGTTGAAGGCACACTGAATTTTAACTGCTCTGTGGGCCCTTTGACATTTTTTGTCTATTTTGCGGTGTGACTGCATATCTGGTTATGATTGTAGCAGAGATGATACCAGATTGCTGTACTTGTTGATTGTCCAAAAATAAAAAAATTACTAATCTGATCTTCCCCAGTTGAGCATTGTGGCCTTAAAGACAGCGCCTGTGTACCCTTCCTGAGGGAGAAGTAGTGAGGAATCTTACATGGTTGACCCATATCTCTGCAGTTCGCTAATGCTTGCCTGTGGTAAACTCTAAAAAGCCAAAACCATGGGTTGACGGGATTCGAATCCTTGACCTTTTAGTTAGCAGCAGAATGCTTTAGCTACAGTCAGTGTTCTTTCTTTGTAAAATAGATCGATGTTGGTGGTGTTGGGTGCAGTTAAGGCAGAGGACTCAGACCCTATAAACAATAGATCTGAACCCCGTTCTATCCTGTCCCATCCTCATCTTCTCTGAGAGTTGAGCTACTTGTTACAGACCCTTTATCCATGTTTTCTCTGACCCCTCCCCCTTCATGATATCTTTATGGGTTAGTTCTGACTCGATGGCACACAACTACAGTAGCCCTCCCTAACACCATAGGTTAGACTGAAGTATGTGAAACAAAGCCTCACCATTCTTACTTCTAAGGAACACTTTCTTCAGCATATTTGTTTCTTCACTTGCTAGCCCATATTCAGTACTCTTCTCCCACACCAAAACTCACATCCTTAGTCATTGTTTGATTTTCAGATGGGTAAGAAGTAATCGAGATGGCTTGAATCAGATTTACCTTGATCTTTAAACTGACAGCATACTTTTTGAAAATTTAATTAAAAAAAATAGAAACAATATAGAACTTATACTACATATACTAAATACTAAAAATGAAAATTCTTGCAATACTTTTATGATAGTACATAGCTTCTTCTGCTGGTGTAGTGCTTTGTATCTTGGACTACTAATGAAAGCTTGGTAGTTAAAAAAAGTTCAAATCCACCAGATACTCTGTGGGAGAAATCTTAAAAACATCACTTGAAAGGTGATAGAGGTTTGTACATAGTGCTTTATGTTTTGTGTATTTCCTTCATTTAAAAATAGAAGACTGTGCTGTTTCGTAGTATGAATGTACCAATATTTATGTGAATCGCCTCTTGTTAAACTGATATTGTTGTCTTTTTTCTGTTACTGTAGTCAGTACTTTTGCCTTGTATTTATTTAGGTTTATCATTCTGAAAATGCAGTTGATATCAAATAATAGCTAAGGTTTACTGATTACTTATTTTGTTCCAGGAACTTTTCTAAACTAGAGTTTCATCTTTTTAAAAAATAAAGGTACAGATCTATAGTTGAGTTGATTTTCATTAGCAATCCTGACAGGTAGAGTAGAACTGGGGTTTCCCAGGCTGTAAATCTTTAAGGAAGCAGACTGCTCCATCTTTCTTCTAATGAGTTTGAAAGTGGTTTGAACCACTGACCTTTTAATTAGCAGTTGGATGCCTTAAATACAGTACTACCAGAGTGCGTTTATAAGGTAAAAGTAATGTATATTCAAGGCATTGTCATCTCTGTAGTCTATCACAACTGCCTCACTTTGCCTTAGCAGCACCAACTCACTTGCTGCAGCTCTCCAGTGAGTTCCAGCTTATAGCAACCTTTCCTCAAGTTTCTGAGGCTGTAAATAATGAGGGGAGGGGACTGCTCATCTTTTTCCTTAGGAGCAGCTGGTGGATTCAGATCTTTGGTTTAGCAGTGTAATTTTCAGTACATTACACCATCAGAACTCCCCTGTTAGCACCACAGTAGCCAGAAAAAAACGTAAAAAGCACCACTGCCCTTTGAATGGCGTTTCCGGCAGTTTTCCAAGGCTAAATCTCTATGGAAGGAGACTGACCTTTCACAGCTGGTGGATTTGAACCACTGTAGACATAGCCTTTTGGTTAGTAGTGTAACAGTTGGGACACCAGAGTTCCTCAGGTAGCAATAGACAATATGAGTGGATCTGGCTGGTTTCCCTTTTGGTTAGCAATACATAGCCGGGGACACTAGGTTTCCCCAAAATAGCCATTGACAACATAAAATGAATGGGTCTGGCTGTTTCGTTTTTTTTTTTTTTTTTAAAAAAAAAACAACAGCCACCAAGTAACAGGCTGTAGTCCATGGACTAATGATTTTGAGAACTCATATTTCAAAACTCTCATTTCTATCTTATGGATTAGGAAACTAACTTAAAGACATTCATGTTGTTTAATAACTGGTAGAGCCACTAGACATTGGATTTAAACATGACTTGGGAGAGATGTAGTGAGCACCTGGAATCTAATGCTGATGTGGTTTTTAGATGCTGTTGAGTATGACTCAGAGTGACCCTTTGAAAAACAGATCTGAACCTTGTTCTATCCTGCGCCATCCTCACACTTCTCTGACACATCAGAGTCCATTGTGGCAATTACAGTGTCGATCCACATGGTCGAGGGTTTTTCTCTCCTTTGCCCACCCACCACATTTCCCAACATCATGTCCTTCTCCAAAGAATAGCACCTCCTAGCAACATGCCCAAAGTATGTGAGGCAAAATCTCAACATTCTTGACTTCAAAGAGCACTCTGGCTTCACCCTCTCCAAGACATAACTGTTTGTTCATTTGGCTGTCCATGGGAAGTTCAGTGCTCTTCTCCAACATCACAGCTCAAAGGGATCAATTCTTTTTCTGTCATCCTTATTCACTGTCCAGCTCTCAGATGCGTAGCAAGTGATTAGGAAGACTATGGCCTGAATCAGACACACCTTAGTCCTCAAATTGACATCATTACTCCTCAATAATTTGAAGAGGTCCCTAACTGCAGATTTTTCCAGTACAGTGTGTCTCCTTATTTACTGATTGCTGGATTGGATTATTGATAGTAAAGTGACTGTCTTTGAATGGAGTGCTTTTCCAATTTTGCCCTTCAAGATACTTGGCTGCTGTGTCATATGCACTGTGCTTGTTTTCTAAGAGGGAGATTATGTGTCTAACAGGATATCAAGCCATAATTTCACTAGTTATCATTCCTGTTCAGTTGTATTTTACAAATTCAGATTCATTCTTGTTTTACTTTGTAGGTCATGACTGAAATCTGAACAATTGATTTAAAGCTTTGCTGAAGTATATTGCAGGAGCATCTTCCTTTCTATTCCTGACTCCCCAGTTCTCTGGGTCCCTCTCATGTTTGTATTATATCTCATGTAGGATACAGTTCTCTGTATCCTAGCTTTTAATCTGTGTTTCACTAGTATGAATTTATAGAGGTCACACCAGCGCCTAAGCCTCTCAGCTGGTTAGTGAAGAGAAAGGACAGAGTTTTCCAGCAAATGAATTCTGGTTGGCACCTACATCCACAGTGATCACCTAGGCGGGTGGATAATAGTCTTGTCACACACAGTCCAAGGACCTCTCCAAGACACTAAAGAGCAGAGAGGCCAGTTTAAAGACTAAACTGCACCTGATCCAAGCTGTGATCTTTTTTAGTTACTTCCTATGCATGTGAAAGTTGGACAGTGAATAAAAATCTCATCATTGTCCAGCTCTCTTAATACAGAGCAAGTGGTTGTGAACGCCATTGCCTGGGTCAGGTGCACTTTGGTCTCTAGACTGACATTATTGCTCTTTAGCATTTTGGAGAGGTCCCTGACAACAGATTAACATAATGTAATTTGTCTTTTGATTTTCCTGACTGCTGGTGCCAAAAGTGTTGATTGTAGTAGCTGAGCAAGCAGAAATAGTTAACAACCTCAATCTCTTCTCCTTCCTTCATGGTGCTGCCAGTCGGCCCAGTGGTAAGAATCATTTTTTTTCTGGATGTTGAGTTTCAATCCATATTGAAGATTACGGTCCTTGACCTTTGGCAAGCAAGGTTGTGTCATCTGGATAATGTAGGTTGTTGTTGAGTTTTCCTTCAATCCTGATGCCACATTCCTCATAAAGCCCACCTTCCCAGATGATCTGTTCTACATAAAGATTGAAAAGGTATTGAGACAAGATACATCTCTGATGTACTCCTATCCCAATTTTGAACTGTACAATGTTTCTTTGCTCTGTTCTGAAGACTGCCTCCTGGTCCAAGTATAGATTTCTCATGAGCACTCTCAAGTGTTCTGGTATTCCCATCCATCTCAAGGTTAGCCAGAATTTGTTGTGATCCACACAGTCAAATGCCTTCACAAAGTCATTGAAACAGACATTCCTCTGGTACTCTTTGCTTTTGGTCAAGATCCGCCTTACATTGACGATAAAGTGTCTAATGCCTCTTCTAAACCCAGCTTGTATTTCTCGTAGTTCCAGTTGTTTTTTAATAATTTTCAGCAGTATCTAGTTATTTTTTTCAGCTTGTGTGTAGTTTTGTGTGTTTTTTTTAAGAGTTCAAAATAACATTATTAGGTGATAATGAATTTTCAGAGATTAATAGCATATACAGAAGTATTAAGGAGCCAGTAAAATCACCAAGAACAACCAAGTTACACTCTCAAAATGAGCATACTTAGATCCTGAATCTTCTAGATGCTCGGCTTCTAGAAGTACAAGAGTACATGAGAGCACTGTACTCTGCTAGGACAATGATGTTATCACCTGTCCCTTAGACAGGTCCCGTCTAGAAAATTCTGCCTTAAAGTTGTAAAAGACTGATATTTGGGATCTGTTAGGAATAAACCACAGGTGTTTTCTTTCATAGAGGTGTTTTCTGGGTCACTTGTCTGCATTTTGTAGCTTCAGGTTTCGAATCACTTAGAATAACCTTGGGCTTTGTTTGGGGCTTCACACTGCAGAATTTGGTGTTCATGCAGTACACGTAGACCCTTTCCTTCTTGAAGCATTTTTGGCGGTATTTACCACTACGATTCCAGCGTTTTTGGGAGTGCCCTCAATTGGAGGGATGGCATTAGGCAGTTGAGAATCGAAGCCAGTGTTGGTTTCAAATTGCAAATGGAATTAGACCTTTGGGACCAGTAGGAAAGTTGAAAGGAGAGAAGGAAAAGACAGAAAAGGAGCACTTTGACCTCTTGTGTGTAATATTAGTGATTGTGTTGTTGTTATGTGCCGTTGAGTCACTTGTGACTCACAGCGACCCTATGTACAACAGCCCTAAACTCTGCTCTGTCCTTTGCCAATTGCACTGTCTCTGATACACCCATCCCTATTACCCCAGTCACTGAATCAATCCACCTCATAGAGGGCCTTTCCCTCCTGCGCTGTCCCTCCACCCTACCAAGCATGATGTCCTTCTCCAAGGACCGGTCTCTCCTTACAGCATGTCCAAAGTATGTTAGACGCAGAGCATCAGAATCCTTGCCTCCGAGGAGCCACCTGGTTTAACCCTTTCCAGGATGAATCTGTTTGTTTTCCTAGCAGTCCATGGTACTCTCAATACTCTTCTCCAGCACCAAAGCTCAAAGGCATCAATTCTCCTTCTGTCCTCCTTAGTCATTGTCCAACTCTCTGATGCATAACAAGTGATCGCAAAGACCATGGCCTGTATCAGACGCACTTTAGTCTCCAGAGAGACACCATTGCTCTTCAGTACTTTGGAGAGGTCCCTAACAGCAGACGTTCCCATGGCAGTACACCTTTTAATTTCCTGGCTACTGGTGCCAAGAGTGTTGACTGTGGATACTGTTGTATGATTTTCACACACACTGTTGGGTTATCTTCTTTTGGAATGGGGATAAATATGGATCTCTTCCAGTCAGTTGACCAGGTTGTTGTCCTCCAAATTTTTTGGCACAACCTGATGAGAATGTCTAAGGCAATATCTGTTTGTTGGAATATTTTAATTGGTATTCCATCAATTCCTGGGGCCTTGCTTTTTGCCAATTCCTTTGGAGCAGCCTTAACTTCCTCCGTCATCACCAGTGCCTCTTGATCATATATTGTTTCATGAAATTCTTCTGTGTTAGCCAATTCTTTTTGGTACTCCTTCCATCTTTTTTTTTTTTTTTTTTTAATGCTTCCTTGATCATTCAGTATTGTGCTCATAGCATTCTTAAGTAGTGCAACTCAAGGCTTGAATTTGTTCTTTAGTTCCTTAGTTTGGCCCGTTTAATTTGCTGACTCTTCACATTTTATTATAATGAAATTTGTCTTCCCAAGATGCCCTTTGAAATCTTCTGTTCAGCTCCTTATGTTCCTGTTTTTTTTTCCTTTTTGCTTTGGCTTTTTAGTGCTTTAGAGCATTATTTAGAAGTCTGTTCTGACATCCGCCTTGGTCTTTTCTTCCTCCTCTGTCTTTGTAATGTCCAGCTCATCTGGTCTTTGCTCATTAGTATTCAAGGCCTCAAATTAATTTTTTTAAGTGGTTTAGATGGTTTTTACATTCACTTACTTAAATATTTTTTAAGCATTAGTTGTTATTTGCCATTGAGTGGTTGTGACTCATATAGCCCTTATTCAAGCAAAGTGTTGCCCAGACCTGTACAGTCTTCATGCTAGTTGATATATTTGGGTTCATTGTGGGTGCTATTGTACAATATCTTCCAGTTTGGGCTTCAGATTAGTTAATTTTGTTCAGTTTCCTGCCGAGTATATTTCCTCTCACCTAGGGACTTGTAAAAATGTAAAAGGGGCAAAGACCACATGAGGATGGCCGTATCTGACCTCTGCTAACTCCACAAAGGGGAACTGTCCTCACCACCAACGTCTACCATGCAAAAGCAATTCCCATGAGGTCAGACATGTTCCCCATGCTCTCACACTTAACAATTCCAGCACCAATTTTACTGCTTTACTTGGCTCAGAATCTGTTGTAATAGCTAACAGAATGTATGCCATCATACTTAGAATTATGGGGTTTATTGGGGAAGTGAAAAGGTTACAATTTTAGTTGGCAGCAGGATACAATTTCTCAATCAAGACAGCTTCTGAACCATGCTCACTGGTTCTTCAGCCTTTAGCCTCATGACTTTAGGCCAGTTTTATAAAGCTCTTAGTTCTGCCAGTTATAACTCTCTTCCCCAATCCTCCAGCAAACTTGGGCAATAGCTCCTAGCTGTGGTTCAGTGAGTAACAGACTCAGGTTCAGTTCTGTATCAACAACGTCTCTCCTTCTCGGCTACTGCTCTCCTGTGGGTCAGGCTGGCCCTGAAGGGTGCACTGCATTCTCTGCTGCTTCTTTGATGGTGGCTAGATTCTCAAAATCTGCCACTAAGGCTGTCAGTTTAGTGGCGAGATTGGCCAGTCACCTTATGGTTACACTAACACACTCTACCTCTTCCCACCTATCACGTAGCAAAGTCGAAGTCAATGGCTGGAAAGCCATTTTGAAAAATAAACCTTTAACACCACAAATGTAGATTCTGATTTAATACATAATGGAGTGGAATGCAGATTCTCAACAGGGGACCAAACAAAAATGAACCAACCCTCAGTCTGACTTAAAACCTAGAGAACTCATTTCCCCACACTATATTGGAAAATACTCTATTGAAGGGAGCTCTGGTGGCCTAGTGGCATGAAGCTGCATTACAATCCCAGAGGTCTGCCGTTCGAATCCACCAGATGCTCTCCTGGAGAAGGAGGGAAAATCTCCTGTGCCAGTCAGATCTGATTTGACAGTACACACACACAAAATGACAACAAAATTAAAAAAAAAAATTCTTTTGTGATCCGTAAGGTATTAATGGGCTGATTTACAAAAGCCAAATGCCAGATATACCCCACCCCTTTTTTTCTGTTAGTGTTTTTGTTATCACCACAGAAAATCTGTTCTTAAAAACTAAGTCTCACAATCATGCATTTGTATTTTCTATGTTTATGATTTTAGTATTCACACTTAAGAAATTCATCCATTTTGAAATTTTTTTTTTTAAATTAGTTTTTCTGTTTAATGTGAGCTGTGGATCTGGATTAATTTTTTAGAATGTTGAAATCCAATTTTCCTAGCATTATTTCATGAAGAGAGTCTTCCTTGCCCATAGGAGGGATTTAACACTTGTGTTGAAAATCAGTTGACCATGTTGTTGCTGGGTGCTGTCAGGTTGACCAACTCATAGCAACCCTATGAACAACAAATCTGTACCCTGCCCTGGGCTGTCCCATCCTCATCATCTCTGATGTACTTGTTACAGCCGCTGTGTAAATCCGTCTCCTTGAGGATTTTCCTCTGTTTTGGTGATCCCTCATCTTTTGAAGTTAGTGTCCTTTTTCCAAGGACTAACTCCTCCTAACAACACGGCCAAAGTATGTGAGAAGAAGCTTCACCATCCTTGCCCTCCAAGGAGTACCCTACCTGCACTTCATACAAGATAGATTTGTTTGTTCTTTTGACAGTCTGTGGGATATTCAGTGCTCTTTTCCAACACCATATCTCAAAGACAGGTGTTGGTTATTTTTCAGTCATCCTATTCATTGTCCAACTTTCAGATGCAAGTAATTGAAAAAAACATGGCCTAAATAAAATAGGCTTTTAGTCTTTAGACTGACGGAAGTGCTTCTTTTTTTTTTTTTTGTCAGAAAAATATGGAACGCTTCATGAATTTGCGCAGGGGCCCTGCTAATCTTCTCTGTATCGTTCCAATTTTAGTATATGTGCTGCCAAAGCGAGCACATAAGTGCTTCTTAACACCTTAAAGAGATCCTTGATTTACCCAGTGCAGTAAATCTTTCAATTTTTTAAATGCTGGTGCCAACATTGTTGATTGTGGATTTTAGCAAGATGAAATAGTTGACAACTTCAATCTTTTCTCCATCTATTATGATGTTACCTGTTGATCCAGTGGTGAGGATTTTTGTTTTATTAATAATGAAATGTAATCTGTATTAAAGACTGTAGACTTTAATCTTCTGCAGCGAGCGTTTCAAGTCCTCTTTGCTTTTGACAGGCAAGATTATGTCATTTGGATAACACAGGTTGTTGATGAGTCGTCTTCCAGTCCTTATGCCACGTTCTCTTCTTAGCCTCTCATATAAGTTGAATAGGTATGGAGAAAGGATACAGTCTGGCCACATTGTTCTTAATTTTATACTATTCAGTGTTCCCTGTTCAGACTGTGGCTTCTTGGTAAGTATAGATTTCGCAGGAGCACAATTAATCATTCTGGGATTCCTTTTCTTCTTCATGTTAGCCATAATTACGATCCATGCAGTCAAATGCCTTTGCATAGTCAGTAAAACACAAATAGCTTTCTGATATTCTCTGCTTTCAGTTAAGGTCTTCCTAATATCAGCAGTGATACCCCTGGTGCCATGCCTCTTCTAAATTCTGTTGATGCATTGTACTTACTGTTTTTAGATAATCTTCAGCAAGATTTACTTGCACTTGATATTAGTGCTATTGTTCAAGAATTTCCACATTCTGTTGGATCATCTTTTGGAATTTCTTGGCATAAACTGGTAAGCACACTCAGACCTGCATCGATTTGCTTAAACACTTCAGTTGTATCCCATCATAATATATCATATGACCATCTAATAAAAAGAGGTCAATAAGCACTAGATCTCAGCTCACAGATGCCTAGAATATCCTTCTTTATGTGTACCATTACATTTTTGACAACTTCCAATTTTTGTATATTTATATACTGTATGCAGAACAGATTATCCGGGAGGCTAGGCTCTATGAGGAGAAATGTGGGGTCAGGATTGGTGGAAGGTCTATCAACAATCTGCGTTATGCAGATGACACAACCCTGCTTGCTGAAACTGAGGAGGACCTGAAGCACTTGCTGCAGAGAGTCAAGGACTGCAGCCTTCAATATGGATTGAGGCTCAATGTCAAGAAGACAAAGATTCTCACCTCTGGACCAATTGGCAGTATCAGGATGGATGGTGAAGTGATTGAGATTGTTCACAGCTTTAGTTTGCTCGGCTCCACAGTCAACACTCTTGGCACCAGTAGCCAGGAAATTAAAAGACGTATTGCCGTGGGAAAGTCTGCTGTTAGGGACCTCTCCAAAGTACTGAAGAGCAATGGTGTCTCTCTAGAGACTAAGGTGCGTCTGATACGGGCCATGGTCTTTGTGATCACTTGTTATGCATCAGAGAGTTGGACAGTGACTAAGGAGGACAGAAGGAGAATTGATGCCTTTGAGCTGTGGTGCTGGAGAAGAGCATTGAGAGTACCATGGACCTCTAGGAAAACAAACGGATTCATCCTGGAGAGGGTTAAACCGGGCGGCTCCTTGGAGGCAAGGATTGTGAGGCTCCGTCCAACATACTTTTGACATGTTGTAAGGAGGGACCGGTTCTTGGAGAGGGACATCATGCTTGGTAGGGTGGAGGGACACCACAGGAGGGGAAGGCCCTCTATGAGGTGGCTTAATTCAGTGGCTGGGGTAATAGGGATGGGTGTATCAGAGACAGTGCGATTGACACAGGACAGAGCAGAGTTCAAGGCTGTTGTACCTAGGGTCACTATGAGTCTCAAGCAACTCAATGGCACATAACAGCAACAACATACATTGTGCATTCCATGTTCCAATTATTAATGGATGTAGGGAAGACACTTTGTAGTTCCAGCTGGGCTCTGCCCAAGGTCCAGGAAATGAGGGCTGGCACTCTGCTCTGTAACTCCAGTTTGGTTCTCACTGTTGAGTAGGGCCCAGCCCATAGCTGGCACTTCAGCAGGTTTTTGGAGGCAGTAAATCAAACAGGAAGAGACTGTTTGTATTTCTCCTGTGGAGCAGCTGGTGGATTTGAGCCACGTATCTTTAAATTGGCAATGCAGTTCCTTACCAGTAAGCCACTAGACAGGCATGAGATCCTGAATACCTAAAGCAGTCTAATACTACTGTTTTTTTTACCAGTCGTGAGCTTGGGTGACTTAGTAGTGAGGAATTGTGCTACCCGTCCAGAAGCAGGTGATTAGAATCCACAGCTGCTCCACAAGAGAAAAAGGGGTGGTTCCCCCCCACCGCATGGAATTTACAGCCTTTGAAAACCCACTTGAAGTTCAACTAAGTATTGGTTCTGGCTTGATGGCACATAGCAACAAAAATAACATAATACTAGTGTAAAAACATTTTACTGTTTTCATTAAAGTGCCTTTGTAGCATGCTTTGTAATCTGGGAATGTTAATTCTCTTTAATCTTCAAGATTGATTTAGCTATTCAGGGCCCCATGTACTTCATATTAATTTGAGAATTGGTTTTTTTATTTTTCCAAAGAAGGATTTTGATTTGGATTTATTTATGTAGTATTGGTGTCTTAACTATATCAAGCCTCCCAGTGCTTGAACATGGAAGAATGTTTCCATTTATTTAGATCTTTAATTTCATTTAGTAATGTTTTACAGGAAGCTCTGGTGGCTCAGTTTTGGGGTACATATCTTTTACTATTTGGTAAAAGTCATTCCTAGATAGTTTAGCCATTTCAGTGATACTGTTTTCCTTAATTTGCTTTTCACTTGATTTGTTCTTTTGTTGTTGTTGTTACGTATTGTTGTTAACGAATCCCAGATGACTTACAGTGACCCTATGAACAAAAGACCTGAGCACTGTTCATAGAGTTTCTGGAGGCAAGCCATTTTCAAAGTGGATTCCATTTGTTCTGATAACTTTTTAATAAAAATGTGTTGAACGGTTCTTCTGTGAAAAGGCATATTTTTACCTTATTCTTTCCAGTTTGTTACTTTTTTTGCTTTGCGCAGTTGTCCTGGCTACAACATCTAGAATGATGTTGAGTAGAGATGATGAGGGTGGCATCCTTGTCTTATGAAAAATGTATTAAATATGATATTAGCTGTATGTTTTTCATAAATACTCTTTTATTATTTTAAGGATTTTCTTTCTATTCTAATTTTATTGAGAGATCTTTATCACAGGAGGTTTTGAATTCTGTGAAATGTCTTCACTTACTGAGATGATCTTGTGATTTTTCTCCATAGGTCTGTTAATGTGGTGTTTTATGTTGATTTACTTTCTAATGTTGAACTACCCTTGAATTCCTGGGATAATTCCACTTGTTGTTGATTGTGTTTGAGTTAAGCACCACTCATAGCAACCCTATGAACAAAAGGCCTGAAGCCCCTCTACAACTGTCTACATTTATCAAAGTTTATAGAGTTTCCAGAAGCATGTTGTTTAGGAGGTAGATGCCACTCCTTCCAAACCTGTCATAGTATGTTATTGCTGTTATGTGCTGTTGAGTCACCTGTGATGTATAGCAACCCTGTGTACAGCAGCTCTGAACCCTTCCCTGCCCTGAGCCAGTTTCACTAATTCTGACACATCAACCCCCATTGCTCCATTTACTGCATCAGTCCATCTCATTTGGAGTCTTCCTCTCCTGTGCTGACCATCGACCCTTCTGAGCATGATGTCCTTCTTCAAGGACTGGTTTCTCCTGGCCACATGCTCAAAGTAAGTGAGGCAGAGCTTCAAAATCTTAGCCTCCAAGAGAGACTTGGTTTCACCCTCTTCAAGATACATCTGTTTGTTTTCTTGGTGGTCCATGGTATGTTCAAGACTCTTCTCCAGCACCACAACTCAAAGGCATCTATTATTCTTCTGTCATCCTTAGTCATTGTCCAGCTCTCTGAAGCATAACAAGTAATTAAAAAGACCATGGCCTGAATTAGGTGCACGTTTGTATCTAGACTGACATTATTGCTCTTCAGCACTCTGGAGAGGTCCATGACAGCAGATTTTCCCAATGCAATCTTCTGATTTCCTGACTGCTGGTGTTAAGAGTGTTGATTGTGGATTTGAGCAAACTTGTAATTGCCTGCTAACATCCTCAATCTCTTCACCATCTATCATGGTGCTGCCAGTTGGCCTAGTGGTGAGAATCTTTGTCTTTTTTTTAAATCTTTGTCCTCTTGATGCTTCAATCCATGGTGAAGACTACAGTCCTTGATCTTTTGCAGCAAGTGCTTCAGGTCTTCTTCAGTTTCAGCAAGCAGGGTTGTGTCATCTGCATATCTTAGGTTGTTAATGAGTCTTCCTCCAATCTTGATGCCACACTCCTCTTCATAAAGCCCTGCCTCCTGAATAATCAAGGTATTTGTTTTTGGTATGTGTCATTTTGTCAGCCTCGATTCTTAGTGACCCTAGAAATCTCATCTGATCTGTTCGATCTTCACAGTCTCTGCTGTGCTCAAGTCCATGCTTTTTTTAAATTTTATTTTAATAATATTAATGAACATTTACAGAAATTGTGGATTTCCATTAATTCATTTCACTTTTCTCCCTGCCCAGCTCCCCCCTCCCCCTGCCTCAGTTTGCTCCTCTCTTTGAAAAAGTAAAAGAAAAATTCTTTCTTTGGTATATAATCCCCCTGCACCCTCCCACTGCCCCAGGTGCACGCTACTATGCACCCTTAATTCTGGACTCTTGTGATAACTATAATACCCTATCATATATTGCTTTTAAATTATTGTCTCCCTCATCTGTTTCAATGCAGTATACATAATTTATCCAATTTTTCTCAGTCTTGCACCAACCCTGATATCAGTCCCATTTTACAGCAGTGACACCATGCAGTATTTGTGTCCTTTTGTGATTGAGATATTTCACTCAATATAATGTCCTCCAGGGTCACGCATTTTGAATAATATTGCATGAGTTCCTTGTTTTTTAATGCAACATAGTATTCCATTGTGTGAATATACCACAGCTTCTCTATCTGTTCGTTTGTTGATGGGCACCTAGGTTGTTTCCAACTCCTTGCTGTTGTGAACAAAGCTGCAACAAACATGGGTTCAAGTCCATTATTGTCATCACTCAGTCAGTTTATTCTGGAAGCTCTTCCTCTGTGTTATTGACAGCTTTGATCAAGGAGGAAACCTCAGGGGACAAGGTGGCTTTAGTGGCAGCTGTGGTGGTGGAGGATATGGAGGCAGTGATCTTCAGTTTTAGAAAGCGAGGTTGTGTCATCTGCATAACATAGGTGTTTTTTTTTTTAATATAACATAGTTTGTTGATGAGTCTTCCTCCAATCCTGATTGCACATTCCTCTTCATAAAGTCTGGCCTCCCAAATGATCTGTTCTGCATATAGATTGAAAAAGTGATGGCAACCAGACACACTGAGAGTCTGAATATTGCACTAGAGCACCGAGAAGCCAAAGTAAAGGGAAGAAATCAAGAAGTTAAGGAGCTGAATAGAGTATTTCAAAGGGCAGGATGGTAAGACAAAGCAAAGTATTATAATGAAATGTGCAAAGAACTGGAGTTTGAAAATGAAAAGGCTTTAACTTGCTCATTGCTCGGCATTTCTTAAGTTGAAGGAACTAAAGAACAAACTTAAGCCTGGAGTTGCGGTATTTAAGGATGCTTTCGGCAGAAAATTGAATGATCCAGGAAACATTAAAAGATGGAAGGAGTATACAGAGTCACTGTACCAAAAAGAATTGGCTGACACAGAAGAATTTCAAGAAACAAACTATGATCAAGAGGCAGTGGTGATGAAGGAGGAAGTTCAGGCTGCTCCGAAGGACTTGGCAAAAAATAAAGCCCCAGGAATTGATGGAATACCAGTCTACATATTTCAGCCAACAGATGGGCATGCTCAGTGGGTTGTGCCAAGAAATCTGAAGGACAACTACTGACTGGAAGAGATCTATATTTATTCCCATTTCAAAAAAAGGTGACCCGACAGAGTATGGAAATTATCGTACAGTATCACTCATAGCACACGGAGGCAAAATCCTAGTGAAGGTTTTCCAGAAAATACTGGAACAATACATTGACAGAGAACTGCCAGGAATACAAGCTGAGTTGAGAAAAGATTGTGGCACTATAGACATTATTGCCAAAGTCAGCTGGTTCTTGGCAGAAGCAAATACTACCAGAGGGATATCTGTTTGTGTTTCATTGACTATGCAAAGACATTTGACTGTGTGGATCAAAACAAATTGTGGTTAACCTTGAGGTGAATGGTAATCCCAGAACACTTAATTGTGCTTATGTGAAACCTATACTTGGACTAGGAAGTAGTCCTCAGTTGGGAACAGAGAAGGATCAGTAAGTAGTTAGAAAATATGGACTTGATAACAGAAATGAAGCTGGAGGTAGAATGATTTAATTTTGCAAAATGACTTATTCATTGCAAATACATTTTTAAGAGACATAAATGCAGGTATACATATGGATTTCACCTGATGGTACACACAGGAATCAGGTTGATTACATCTGGGGAAAAACCGCTAGAGAAGCTCAATATCAGCTGTGAAAAAAAACTAGGTCAGGAACTGATTGTCGAACAGACTACCAACTACTCATGCAAGTTCAAGCTGAAGCTGAGGAAAATTAAACCAAATCCATGGGAACCAAAATATGACTTTGAGTCTATCCCACCTGACTTTCAAAACCATCTCAGGAACAGGTTTGAGGCCTTGAACACTAATGAGTGAAGACCAGATGAGTTGTTGGAGGATAGCAAGTGTATCATCCAGGAAGAGTGCAAACGGTCATTGCAAAGACAGAAGAGGAAAAGAGGACCAAAATGGATGTCAGAAGAAACTCTGAATATTGCACTGGAGCACAGGAGAAGTATAAATGTAGGAAAATGAAAAGTTGTAAAAAATGAAACGGATGAAGATCACATTCTGAGACAATCAAATGATCTACTATGTCAGCAATGAAAAATTGAAGAATGGTGTTGCATTCATAGTGAAAAAGACAATTTCATGATCTGTCCTAAAGTACACTGTTGTGAGTGATAGGATACTATCTGTACACATACAAAGATGACCTGTTAATATGTTATTGTTGTTGTTGTTAGGTGCCTGAGTCAAGTAAACCTCATAGTGATCCTATGAACAACAGATCTGAACCCTGTCCTATCTTTTACTGTCCTCATAACCTCTGATACACTTGAGCCCATTGCTATAGTCATTGTGTCAGTCTACCTTGTTGTTGTTAAGTGCCGTCGAGTCGCAGGTGACTCATAGCCACCCTATGAAGGAGAGTCCTCGACATTTGGGTGCCTTTCATCCTCTCTCCAGGTTCATAGGGTTTCCAGAGGCAAGCTATTGTGGAAGTGGATGCCACTCCTCCTTCCACACTTGTTTAATCGGGGAACTCCACCCCACTCTCAGTCCGCATTGGGTAGCCCACCATTAACGCATTTGACATATCCTTGTCACAGTGTTCAGCCTCACAGCAACCACAAGTGACCGCGGGACGGCAACTTGTACACCAGGGCTATACGACCTAGAGGAATGTCTGAACAAAAACTATGAAAGACTGCGGCCCTCGGGCCCTTTTGGGCTTGATGCCGCCGCTGCCTTTAACCCAAGGCCAAGCGTGGCTTCCCTGGCTCCTGGAGGCAGAGTTGCCCCTCTCCAGAGACTGCCACAACACAACACAACACAACGCAACTCCCATGTACACAATACCATGCTCTCTGGCCAAAGGATCACAGCCACCCTGGATGGGGCAAACCTGGGCGATTATGGCTGTTTCCTCTCTTTTGCCATCCCTCCACCTTTTAAAGCATGATATCCTTTTATAAGAAAGAGCCTCTCATAGCAGTGTGCCCAGAGTATGTGAGATGAAGCTTTGCCTCCAAGGAGCAAACTCTGGTTGCATCTAATCCAGGACATACCTGTTTGTTCTTTTGGCAATCTCAAAACCATAGTTCAAAGGCATTCTTTTTCTGTCTTCCTGTTTGTTGTTCAGCCCTCAGCAGCATAGCAAGTGATTGAAAAGACCATGTTCTTAATCAGGGGTACCTTAGACTTCAGATGAGTATTGTTACTCCTGAATAGTATGGAGAGGTTCCTTACTACAGACTTTTCCCAGTGCAGTATGTCTTCTGATCGCCTGACTGCTGGTTGTTATTGTTACGTGCCATTGAGTTGCTTGCAACTCATAGTAACTCTGTGTACAAGAACCCTAAACCCTGCTCTATCCTGTGGCAACCTTATTGTCTCTGACACACCTACTCCTGTTATTCCAGTCACTGAATCAATCCATCTCATCGAGGGTCTTCCTCTCCTGCACTGTCCCTCCACCCTTCCAAACATGATACCCCTCTCCAAGAACTGGTCCCTCCTTACAACATGCCCAAAGTATGTCAGACGAAGCTTCATAATCCTTGCCTCCAAGGAACAGTCCAGTTTTACCCTCTCCAGGATGAACCTGCCAATTCTCCTAGTAGTTCATGGTATATTCAACACTGTTCTCCAGCACCACAGCTCAAAGGCATCATTTCTCTTTCTTTCTTTTTCTTTATAAAACCATGGTATTTTAATTTAAAGTATTCATCAAGTTATTGTTTTTAGCTTTTGATTTCATTACATCTCATAGCAATTGTATGAATCAGGAAGGAGCCAGGGAAAAACAGGGTTAACAAATGAAGGCCAAAAAATGTTCCAAATCTCCTGAGAACTAAAAACCTTACATCCAAGCTCAATGAAACCTGGGCACAGGTACATAAATAAAATTACTTCCAGGTCCACTGTAATCCAACTTTAAAACCAGTGAGAAAGTGATAAAATAGCTAATGAAGCAATAGGAATGCAACATGTGCAGAACGAAGTGAACAGATAGTATGATTCCATTTTATATAAAATTCTAGAAAATGCAAACTTATGTATGGTGACTAATCAGATCAGTAGTTGCCCAGAATGAGAAGAGGAAAGACAGAGAAAGTCAAGAAGAGGATTGTAAAATACAAGAGGAAACAGGGGTGTTGGACATGCTTAACTTAGACTGAAGCCTAGTGGATGGCTTTAAGAAATAGAAATTCATACTGTCCCAGTTTAGAAATCTAGAAGTCTGAAATCAGGGCACTAGGTCCACAAGAAGGGTTTCCTCTCTGTCAACTCTGGGGAAAAGATTTCATCCCCTTTCATTCCTTGGTGATGTACCTGTGCTTTGGCCACTCTTTGTCCCAGACCTACATACTCAGGATTCAGATGTCAAGTATGTTCTCCACTCCTGGCAGTTTTGCTGTTGTTAGGAGCCATTAAGTCCAGTATGACTCATTCAATTCTCGATCATCCCTTGTCATTGTCCAGCTCTTTGATGCATAGCAAGCAATTGCAAAGACTATGGCCTGGACCATAGTCCAAGAAGACAAATATTCTCACCACTGGGCCAATTGGCAGCATCAGGATGGATGGTGAAGAGATTGAGATTGTTCACAGCTTCAGTTTGCTCGGCTCCACAGTCAGCACTCTTGGCACCAATAGCCAGGAAATCAAAAAACATATTGCGATGGGAAAGTCTGCTGTTAGGGGCCTCTCCAAAGTACTGAAGAGCAGTGGTGTCTCTCTGGAGACTAAGGTGCGCCTGATACAGGCCATGGTCTTTGTGATCACTTGTTATACATAAGAGAGTTGGACAATGACTAAGGAGGACAGAAGGAGAATTGATGCCTTTGAGCTTTGGTGCTGGAGAAGAGTTTTGAGGGTACCATGGACTGCTAGGAAAACAAACAGATTCATCCTGGAAAGGGTTAAACTGGGCAGCTCCTTGGAGGCAAGGATTGTGAGGCTCCGTCTAACGTACTTTGGACATGTTGTAAGGAGGGACTGGTCCTTGGAGAAGGACATCATGCTTGGTAGGGTGGAGGGGACAGCGCAGGAGGGGAAGGCCCTCTATGAAGTGGATTGATTCAGTGACTGGGATAATCGGGATGGGTGTATCAGAGACAGTGCAATTGACACAGGACAGAGCAGAGTTTAGGGCTGTTGTACATATAGGGTCACTATGAGTCACAAGTGACTCGACGGCACATAACAACTAACTACTCTGAATAAGTCTATGAGGTTGAGTTAACTGATTTAGTTTTGCCCTTTGTTGGATTTCTTTCTAGTTGGTTGACCTGCCTTTCGGTGAAAGTAGTGTCCTGAAATCTACTATTGTGTTGTCTAATTCTTTTCTTGAAGTCTGTTTATGAAAGCTTATTTTAAGCATATAATTTTCAGGTCTTTCATTTTGTGCATAGATATATTCTGTCTTTCCTTGTCTGTTTCGGTGACTCAGCCTGAAATCTGTTTTATCACAGATTAGTATGGCCTCCTCTGCTTTCTTATGGATGCCACATGTTTGAAATATTATTTTTTTAGTTGTGTTTCATTCATGTACTTTCCCCCCCCTATCTTCCCCTACCTATCCAACTCTTCAACCCTGTGATATTCTCCCCTCTCCACCCTCAGCCTCCCTGCTCATCCCTCTTTGGATATCCATACATATCTTACCATCTTACTGAATATCCTTCTGTTTTTACAATAATGGTCTTAAATGGTATTTGTTCTTAAGGGCCTGAGTTAGTTCACTCAGTATAATGCTTTCTAGCCTCTGCTATGTTATATGTTGTTGTTGTTATGTGCCATTGAGTCCCCTGAAACCCCCATCGACCCAATGTACAACAGCTTTGAAGCCTGCTCTTTCCTGAGCAAGTCTCACTGACTTTTGACACACCTACCCCCCATTGCCCTAGTTATTTTATCAATCCATCTCATCTGGGATCTTCCTCTCCTTCACTGTCCCTCCAGCCTTCCAAGCATGATGGCCTTTTCCAAGGACTGTTCCCTCTTAGCCACGTGCCCAAAGTATACGAGATGGAGATTCAAAATCCTAGCCTCCAAGGAGAAACTTGGTTTCAACCTCTCCAAGACAGAACTTTTTAGTTTTATTGGCAGTCAATGGTATGTTCAAGACTCTTCTCCAGCACCACAATTTGAAGGCATCGATTCTTCTGCTGTCATTCTTAGTCATTGTCCAGCTCTCTGATGCACAGCCAGTAATTGTGAAGACCATGGCCTGCATCAGGTGCGCACCTTAGTGTCTAGACTGACATAGTTACTTCTCAGTACTCTGGAGAGGTTCCTGACGGGAGATTTTCCTAATGCAAACAGTCTTTTGATTTCCTAACTGCTGCTGCCGAGAGTGTTGATTGTGGAGCTAAGCAAGCTGTAATTGACAGTCTCAGTCTCTTCTCCAACATGGTGCTGCCATTTGGTCCAGTGGTAAGAATCTTTGTCTTCTTGATGTTGAGCTTCAATCCATATTGAAAACTACAGTCATAGCAAGCACTTCAGGTCCTCCTCAGATTCAGCAAGCAAGGTTGTGCAATCCATATAACATGGGTTGTTGATAAGTCTTCTTCCAGTCTTGAAGTTACATTTCTCCTCACAAAAGCCCATCTGCCTGAATGATCTGTTCTGCATATAGATTGAGAAAGTATGGCAACAGAACATTGCTGACATACATCTTTCCTGATTTTGAACAATGATTCTCTGTTCTGAGGACTGCTTCCTGTTCCAAGTATAGGTTCACATATACTCCTCTAGGTTAACCAGTTTGTTGTGATCCACACAGTCAAATTCCTTTGCATAGTCAATAAAATACAGACAAATATCCTTCTCTTATTTTTTGCTTTCTACCAAGATCCATCTGATACTGGCAATAATGTCTCTAGTGCTATGGCCTCTTCTAATTCTACCTTGTATTTCTAGCAGTTCTCTGTCGATGTGTTGTTCCAGTCGTTTCTGGATAATCTTCAGGATTTTTCTTGCGTGTGATGTTAGTGATATTGTAATGATAATTTCCACAATTTTGGGGGTCACTTTTTTTGTAATGGGAATAAATATGGATCTCTTCCAGGTCATTTGGCCAGGTAGGTTTCTTGGCACAACCTGGTGAGCATGTCCAGGGCAGCATCTGTTTGTTGAAATACTATATGGTATTTTTAAAATTCTTGTGAATGTACCACATTTTCTCTATCTCTTCGTTTGTTGAAGGACATATTGGCTGTTCCCATGTTTTGCTACTGTGAATAATGCAGCTTGTGTTTTCTGTGGGATATATTCCTAGCAGTGGTATAGCTGGATCTTACAGAATCTCTATGTCAGCTTTTTGAGTAAATGCCAAACTGCCTTTCAGAACGGTTTACCATTTTACAATCCCACCAACAGTGTGTGAAAGTTTTTTTGGTGTTTTTTTTTTTTTAAATATTAATGAACATTTACAGAGATTTTGGATTTCATTCATTCATTGTTGCACTTTTCTTCCTGCCCAGTCCCCCAGTTCTCGCCTCTCTTTGTAAAGCAAAATAAAAATTTCTTCTTTGGTATACAAAAAAATATGGAGCGCTTCACGATTTGCGTGTCATCCTTGTGTCCCCCCTCTCTGTATTGTTCCAATTTTTGTATATGTGCTGCCGAAGCGAGCACAGTGTATGAGAGTTTTAATCTCTCCACACCCTCTCCACCATTTATTGCTTGCTGTCCTGTTAAACTTTGCCACTGCTACTGGGGTGAGATAGTATCTCATTGCAGTTTTGATTTGCATCTCTATTATTCCATTGCTTTTGAGCATTTCTTCATGTGCCTATAAACCATCTGAATGTCTTCATTTGTGAAAGGTCTTTCCGTATCTTTTGCCCATTTTGTAATTGGGGTGTCAGACTTTTTTCTTGTGGAGGCCATGTAGTATTTTGTATTTTGTAAATTTTCCTTATTTTCAGACCCGTGTCTGAAATGGCATTGCCAAATGCTTTTCCCCAATCAGTTAATTTTCTTTTCATGCTATTGGAAAAGGTTTTTGATGCACACAGCGTCTTAATCTTTAGAAGGTCCCATTCATTAGTGTTATCCTCTCCTGGTTGTGTATTTCTGGTTGTATTTGTCAGTCTCTTTATACCATAGACTAAGCCTTCTAAATGTCATCCTATTTTGTCTTTTATGATCTTTATGGCTTTGGGCTTTACTCCTAGATCTCTGATCCATCTTGAGTTGATTTTTGTGTGTGGAGTAATATGTTGATCCTATTTCAGCTTTCTATAGGTAGCAGTCCAGTTTTGCCAGCACATTTTTTTGTTGAAGAGGCTGTTGTTTCCTCGTTTGATAATTTTATTTCCTTGTTGAATACCAATTGATCATAGTTATGGGTTTGTTTCCTTATTTGATAGATTTTATTTCTTTGTTGAATACCAATTGATCATAAATAGATGAATTAATGTCTAGGTTCTCATTTTTGTTCCAGTGTTGTATGTGTCTGTCATTGTACTATGCTGTTTTGGTTTTTATAGTTGTGTAGTAGATTTTGAGATCAGGAAGTGCTTAGTTTTTGTTTTTCAGAAGTAAAGAAGCTTTATTTATTTGAGGTCTCTTCTTTTCAAATAAACTTGCCTATTGCCTTTTCTCTTTTTTAAAAATTATTTTATATTGATTTGCTTACAAAGTTTGTATACATTGTGTTTCACATTGTATTTCATACAATCATTCACATTCATTATGTTTTATAAAATAAATCACCATTGGACTATGCCCACCCTTACCCTGTTGTTTTTCTATTTGATGGAGGTGTTGAGTTAGATCTTGAATTTTGTTTCTTTCTTCCTTTTTAATATTTACCTATTGCTATGGATTGTCTCCTGAGGACTGCCTTAACTGTATGCCAGTGGTTTTAGTATGTTGTATTTTCATTGTCATTTGTTTCACCGAAATTTTTTTGTTTAATTTTTTTATTTCTTCTGTAACCTAATCATGTTCTAGCATGGTGTTATTTAGCTTCCATATGGGTGGTTTTCTAAGCTTTTATTTTTTGTTTCATGGCATTTTAGTTTGAAGGAATATTTCATATTATTTTAGTGCTTTTTAATTTCTTGAGGCTTGATTTGTGTTTTAATATGTGATCAAGTCTGAAGAATGTATCATGTGCACTTTAGAGGAAAGTTAATTAAATTTTACTTGGGTGCAGCAACCTGAATATATCCACAGGGTCGAGCTGGCCAGTTGTATAGTTTAGATCCTCTATATCTTTGTTAAGTTTCTTTTGAGTTGACCTCTCCTCTGGTGAGAGTAATGTGTTAAAAATCTCCTACCACTATTGTGGTGCTATTTCTTTTTTCAAGTCTGTTAACAGTTTTGTGTATTTTGCAGGTCTATCATTTGGTGTGTAGATGTTGACCAAGGTTGCGTCTCGTTGATGTTGTATGCCTTTAATTACTATATAGAGCCTTCCTTGTCTTTTGTGGTGGTTTTCATCCTGACGTCCATTTTGTCAGATATTAGTTAGTATTGCTAATCTTGCTTTTTTGTGTATGCCATTTGCTTGATATATTTTTTTCCCCAGCCTTTATTTTCAGTCTGTCTTTTCCCTCATTTCTTAAATGTGTCTCTTGTAGGTCACATATTGATGGATTTTGGTTTTATATCCATTATGCAAAGTTATTTTCTTTCAGCTTTGTCTATATGCCATCCCATTGTCTTCTTACTCACATGGTTTCTCCTGAGAATTCAGAACTTAGTATCATGAAAAATAAGAAAACATAAATTCAAGAAGCTCAGCAAGCACTAAACAGATTAGATCCCAAAAGGAAAACATCAATACACATCATAGTCTAATTTTAAAAATTCAAAGAACAGACTGAAAGCAGCATGAGAAAAAGAATATATAGGAGAATCAATTAGATTGAGCTCCAACTTTTCAGTAGAAGCCACATGAGCAATAAGACAACAGAATGGTATAGCAAAAAAGGTGAAAGAAAACAGCTGTCAACCAAGAACTCAGTAACCACCAAAATGGTCCATCAACTACAAAGGAGAAATCAAGCTGTTCAAAAAAAGCAACGGTGTCTCTCTGGAGACTAAGGTGCGCCTGATACAGGCCATGGTCTTTGCAATCACTTGTTATGCATCAGAGAGTTGGACAATGACTAGGGAAG
>NW_006399984.1:3031318-3042457 GCF_000299155.1 Elephantulus edwardii | reverse complement strand
GAAGGCAGCTCCACAGCACACAGCAACAAACTGAGCAGTAATAATAATCGGCTCTGCTTCATGGCATTGCAGCCTCGGCGATTTCCAGAGCTCAAAGCACGGTCCAGGCATGTGGCAAGTGCTTTACGTACATGTTTAGCAGTTATAGCTCTTTCACAGATTAGGGTCTGAGGTCGTGATCACACACTGCTGCTGATGCATCTCTTTTTCCCTACCCCAGCGTGGCTCCCTCAGATGGGCCTGTCACCAACTCCAGGCAGGCCTGGCACAGGGGTGAAGAAGGCTGTTTAGTAACTTCTTACTGAAGGATTGGAATGTTCTTTGCTCCTTCACTCGCTGAGCCAGATAGGGGAGAATGAGGTCCCTGGGGGTTGACATTTAGAGTTGTCAGGTGGTAAATTCTGAACAGGGATATGTGTGGGGCTGTGTGTGACCTTCTTTACAGGTTAGCAGCTCTTCTCAGGTTTCCTCTTATCTACATTTTTCCCACCTCTGGGCTGGGTCCTCATTTTCAGCAAGCAACATTGTGTCATCTACATAAGTAGGTTATTGATGAGTCTTCCTCTAATCTTGGTGCTACATTTTTCTTCATGGAGTCCAACTTCTCAAATTATTTGCTCAGCAAATAGATTAAGAATGTATTGGAGAAGAGTATTAAATGTACCATGGACTGCTAAGAAAACAGACAGGTTCATCCTGGAGAGGGTTAAACTGGGCTGCTCCTTGGAGGCAAGGATTCTGAAGCTTCGTCTAACATACTTTGGACATGTTGCAAGGAGGGACCAGTCCTTGGAGAGGGAAACTAGAAGTTTGGCTATCTGTGCCTGACAGGTTTGCCTTCCAGTATCTGCTGCTGTTGACAGGGTTCAGGGGCGTGACACTTTCCTTCCTGAAGATACTCCTTTTGCTCTGGGAGTCTTCTTACAGTTTCTCTCCTGCTTTGTGTATTCCTGGTTTGCCTTCCTGCCTTGATAATGTCCTTTTCCCACTCTCCTCCTGGTTCAGAATGACGCTGGCTGGTCTTCCACTGTTTGTTGTTTGTAGTGGGTACTTCACCACTCCCCCCCTTCACCCCCAGCCTGTCTTCTGCATTTAATTTTTGACAACTTTTACTACATTCATACTTTGTACATTTTACATTCTAATTATTAATGATTTTTGCAGCTGTTTCTCCTCATATTTGAGTGACTTCCCATTCAACATCTACTTCTAATACTATAACTACTTGTATTTCTCAGTTGTTCATAGGGTTTTCCAAGGCCTGTTGTTTTGGAAATGGATGGCCAGTCCTGCTTCCTTATTTATCTTAATATAGGTGTTCTGCTGCAACTGGTCCACCATGAGTGACCCTTTTGGCATTTAACACTCTGGTGACAATTTCTAGTATCAAAGCAACCTATACATTACACTAATAACAGCAGTCTTTGAGAGAAATGCACATTAGTCTGTCTGTGCCAGGAAATTTGGAATTCTGCTGTCTGGCCAACTGACTGGAATAGATCCGTATTTGTTCCCATAGCCAAGAAAAGTGATCCAGCAGAATGTAAGCATTATTGAACAATGTCATTAAAATTATATGCAAGCAAAATATTACCGACGATCATCCAAAAAAATCTGGAACTGTACAGTAACAGAGAATTGCCAGAAGTTCAAGCTGAGTTTAGAAGGGGTTATGGCACCAGGTATGTCATTGCTGCTGTCAGATGGATCCTGGTTGAAAGCAGAGTGAGTATATTAGAATAATGTCTCTTTGTGTTTTATTGACTGCAGAGGCATTTGACTCTGTGGATTACAACAAACTATGTCTAACATTGAGAAGAAAGAGAATCCCAGAACACTTAATTGTGCCTGTGTGAAATCTATACCTGAACCAAGAACAGAGGAACAGTGTATGGTTAAAAATTAGGAAGAGTGTGTGTCAGTGTTGTATTCTTTCTCCATATTCATTCATTCTGTATGCTCAGGAAATAATTCATGAAACCAGACTCTATAAATACAAATGTGGCATCAGGATTAGAGAAAGACTTCATCAACAACCTTGCTTACTGAGAGGAAAACCTGAATGAAGATCAGACTTCAATATGGATTACATCTCAACATCCGGAAGACTAAGGTCTTTACCACTGGCCCATTTGGCAACATCAGGATAGATGGAGAAAGAATTGAAACTGTCAGTGATTTCATCTTGCTTGGATTCATGATCAACACTGTTTTTCCAAGCATTCAGGAAATCAGGAGATGTATTGCTTTTGGACAAGGCCACTGTCAAGGACTTACACAAAATATTAAAGAGTAGTGATGTCACTTTAAAGACTAACAGTTTGATTCAGGCCATGCATGTTCTTTTCAGTTGGTTGCTTTGCATCTGAGAACTGGACAGTTAAGAAGAGTGACAGAAGAATATTGATATCTTTGAGTTATGGTTTTGTAGAAGAGTAATTAATGTCCCATGGACTGCCCAAAGAACACACAGGTATGTCTTGGTGTAGCCAGAATGCTCGTTAGTGGCAGGGATGGTAAAGTTTCATCTCTCATACTTTGGACATGTTGCTTTGAGAGTCTATTTCTTGGAAAGGGATATCAAACTTAGGTGGAGGGGCAGCAAAAGAGAGGAAGATCCCCAACAAGGTGGATTGATATGATGACTGTAGAAATAGGTGTAAGTGTCTCAGAGATGGTGAGGATGGCACGGGATATGATAGGATTCAAATCTGTTGTTCTTAGGATCACAGTGAGTCTTACTTGACTCAAACTCACCTAACAACAACAACAAATTGGATTTAAAGATTAGATTTACTAAAGATTTACATTAAGAAATGCTTTTGAAAAGAGTATAAACAAACCCACTTTTATACTGCGTATATCTTTTGTTATTTCACTCTTTGTTTACTTTTGAAGATATTTTCGCAATTTTTTTTTTGTGAGAGTTTATATAGCAGATTGGGTTCCGTTTTAGAATTTCTCCACATACCTAGTATTATAGTCGGAAGTTCGTTGCACTGCCTAGTACCAAACTTGACTCAAGGACACAACCACTCTGGCAATTGGAGTCTACCAGTTCCTCGAGGAGGAAGTTGGACAGACCCTTCCTGTGGAATTTAGAGCTCCTGAACATCCACTGGAAGGTTATTTATGAGTTGAGTTTTTGAGTAGAAACAAACGATTCAGTAACAGTAGTTGCATAATTTCTAATGTATCACCATTCTTATTCTTTTCTGCGTGCTCTGTTGTCACTCATTTTTCTGCCTTTTTACCATCTGATGATTATGATAATGATTGACCCTTTAGTCTCATACAATTGATTTTTGAAAGAAGCACAACAAAAGTTAGTTGTTTGTTGTTAGGAGTTGTTTATGAGTGAACTCATAGTGAACTTGAACCTTGGCCTATCCTATGCCATCCTCACTGTCACTGATAAGTTTGACCCTATTGTTATAATCACTTTGTCAGTCCTTTTTGTTGGAGTTCTCTTTTTCTGACCCCCCCCCCATTTTTCAGCATGATGTCCTTTTTGAAGAACTGGTTCCTCTTGAAAGCATCTCACAAAGTATGTGAGGTGAAGTTTCACTATCCTTATCTCTAAGGAGTGCCCTGGTACTTAGGGTTATGTTATTTAATTTATGAGCGGCTGCTAAACCTTTGGGGATAATTTTAATTTAGAGTCTTAAGAAATCTTTCAGGGTGATCATCTTGAGGACTTGTCCAGTTCTGTTGCACATTTTTATTTCATTCTTTCAAGATCCTTTGAACTGTGATCCCATTCAGAATGGTTGTGATGAGGTAAGATAGGGTACAAGGGCTGGCTTCCAGAAGGATAAAGTAGCAGGCAGAATGGGTTTGTTTTTGTTTTTTTTCCCTCTCTCTGCCCTAGAGGATGCCAAAACCACACATTCTAATGAATAGTGGTGTATCCTGTCTTGGCCTAAGAAATTTCATCCTATTTTTTTGAGCTTGTATAAAAACCACTACTCACAGCAGGGGGCTGGCTATTTAAATACACTAGTTGCCCAGGAAAAGATTGGACCCTGAGGACTCTGCTAAAGTGCATTTTACCCATCCCATAATAACTGATGTCTCAAGAAGACAAAGATTCTTACCACTGGGCCAGTTAGGAGCACCACGATGGATGAAGAAGAAATTGAGGTTGTTAACAAGTATAGCTTGCTCAGCTCCACAATTTAGCACCAGCATCAGGAAAGAAAAAAGCAAATTGCATTAGGTAAATTAAATGTGGACTTGAAGACACATAACAACAACTTGGTCCACACCAGCTTTTACTCCTTTCTTTAGGGCAGTTGGTTCTTGATTATGTGCTACTACTTGAAATGGTTCAGTGTCAACCAGTTCTTTTGATACTCTGTGTAGTCCTTCCATTTTCTTTTGATGCTTCCTGCATTTTTAAGATGTTGGCTATAGAATCCTTCAGTATTGCAATTCCAGGCTTGTATTTGTTCTTCAGTTTTTACAGCTTGAGAACTGCTCAATGCTTCAAGTTTTATTTTCTAACTCTAGCTCATTGCATATTTCATTATAATATTCTCTCTCAATCTATCTGCCTTTTGAATTTTTTAAAATTTTTTAAAAGATTTATTTCATATTGGTTCATGTACATTGTGTTTTTTCACTATCCTTTATTCACATTGTGAATTCACATTGTGAATACAATCATCCCCATCTTTTGAAACATTTTGTGCAGTTATCATACCTCAACATTCTACTTTTTCAAGTTTCTTTTAATCCAGTGCAAGTTTCAGAGTGTCTTTTGACATTCATTTTGGTCTTGACTTTATTCCCTGTCTTTATACCTTTTGCTTTCTTCATGGAAAGGACCTTTCCAGAGTACTGAGAAGCAATGATGTCAGTCTAGAGACTAAGGTGTGCCTAATCCAGGAAAGGTCCATGACATTTAATTTACCTAATGCTTGATGTCATTCCACACCTAATCTGGTTTTCAGGCATTAGTATTCAGTGTGTCAAGTCTATTAAGATTGTTTTAATTTAGTTGGAATACACTCAGGGTCATATTTTGGATCTTGTAGAATTGTTTCAATTTTTCTCAACTTCAGTTTGAACTTAAATATGAATAGTTGATCATCTGTTCCACAGATAGCCCTTTGACTAGTTTAGACTTCTGATATTGAGCTTCTCCAGTGTCTCTTTGTACAGACCTAGTCACTGATTCCTGTGTAATCTATCAGGTGAAGCAAACTGTTTATGTTTTTTTAATAAAAAGTTTTTACAATGAATAAATAATTTATCATACAAAAATGTGTCAATCTCTAGCCAAATTTCCGTCACCAAAAGGCCATTTTCCAACTTTCAGTTTTTCTTCTTTGTTTCCAACTTTTGCATTCTAGTCAGTTGAGGTGTTTCAGGAAACAGATGCAACCCTGGATATGCTGTGCAATCTCCACTAACAAATATATAGTTAGTCACTTGGCCACCTGACTGGAAGAGATCCATATTTGTTTCCATTCCAAAAGACGTAATTCCAACAGAATATGGAAAGTATCAAACAATATCATTAATATTACATGCAAGTAAAGTCTTGCTAAAGATTATTCAAAGATGACTGGAACAATGTGTTGACAGGGAGCTGCCAGAATTCAGGCTGGATTCAGATAAGTATTAGAATGAGGGCTATCATTGCTAATGTCAGATGGAACTTGGCTGAAAACAGAGAATACCAGAAATGTATTTATTATATTTTATTGATTATAAAAGCATTTGACTGTATCATAACAAATTATAGTTAGTATTGGGAAGATTGGAATTTCCAAAACACTTGATTGGGATCCTGAAAAACTAAGAAGCATTTGTTTGGATAGAACGTGTGCACCAGGATTTTGTCCTTTCTATATATCAATTCAATTTGTATGCTGAGCAAATCATTCAAAAAATGGAACTAAATGAGTTACATCTTAACATCAAGAAAACAAAATTTCTTATCGCTGGATCAATAGGTAACATGATAAAAGATTGATGTGAGGGATTTAATTTTGTTTGGATCCACAATCACCATCCATGGTAGCAGCAGTCAGGAAAAGACAAATGTCATTGGGAAATCCATTGTCAAGGACCTTTAAAGAGTTCTAAAGGGCAAAGATTTCAATTTAAAGACTAAGAGGTGCTTAATTTCAATTTAGGTACACTTAATCCAAGCCATAGTCTTTTCAGGTATTTCCTATTCATCTGGAAGGTGAATAATGGTAACAGAAGAAGAATCAATGCTGGTAAATTGTTATGTTGGCCAAGAGTATTAAATATACCATCAACTACCAAAAGAACAAATAAATTTGTCTAGAAGGAAATGCAACCTGAATACTTCTTAGAAGCATGAACGAGGACAAGTGAGCTGAGCCAGTAGCGGCCGTGGCGGTCCAGAGGGGCAGGAGTGGCTGAGAGCCCACCACGTAGCGACTGTACACGGGAAAGCCAGTCCTTCCAATGCTCCTAAAGTAAAGGAAAGAAATGCCTGTATATGAAAATTTTTAAAAAAAAAAGCATGAACGATGAAACTTTGTTTCACTTTCTTTATGCATATTTACAAAAAGAACCAGTCCTGGAAGATAGACGTCATACTGGGAAAGGTAGAGGGTCAAAGAAAAAGCAGAAGACCTTCAACAAAGTGGATTTACACAGTGACTACCACAGTAAGCTTGAACATAACAGGGATCATGAGGATGGTACTGGATAGGGAAAGTAAGATTCAGATCTGTTTATAGAGTTGCTATAAGATAGAGTTGCCTTGACGGCACCTAACAGATTGATCCACAAGCCTCTGTAGCACATTCCACTAAAAGTGCGTGCATTTAATTATCTGAACCCCTCCTCTTGGAACCTATTTCTTAGAATCCTCATCCTCCCTTTAGGAATAAACATGAAGCGCCTGCCCCCTACATCCCTTTAGAAAACTGTGGAGGTTTCTGCTTGGAGACTTATGGTGTTGGTTGTTTTTCTGCCGCTTCATGCATCCTTTTGCAAAACCCTTTTCTTTATTTACTGCATGCTTTGCTTGTGTGAAAAGAATTCTAGTCTCCCACTTGGTTGTTCTTACTAGTAGTAGAAAAGGTTCTGTCCTCTTTCAAGGCACAGAGCCTTGTTGGCTACAGTGATAGATGGGAACCATCTAGTTAGTTCTTCTGAAGCTCAGGGTAGTTGAGGCCATGGTTCATATAGATTATTAATCTTGTCAACTAATTTTTTCTGTGAGTTTTCAGTTTTCTACTTTCTCTATTGCTCTAAATGAGTAGAGCCTAGTAATAGTTAGATAACTGCTTGTAAACTTAAAAGACCCCAGGCAGTTCTCACCAAACTAAAATATAGCACATACACTTTATAAACTATTACTCTGATTGGTCAAGTTGTTACATAAGACTTTGATCTTAAGACTTCAAAACCAAGACAAGCAAACTAGTGAGGGTTTTGCTTATGTTTAAAGCAGGCCCTTGCGCCTTGTACTGTTTATTATATATATTGTAAAAGGAGCAGATGTAACATGGTGGGGGCTGTGTCGAACTTTCACATGCTTCATAAAGGAGAACTTTCCTCATCAATATAATATCCATGTTGTTGTGTACCATAGAGTTGGAATTAACCCATAGCTGACCCTCCAGCTGATTTTCAGAGGCAGTTAATTGCACAGGAGGAGATTGCCTATCCTTCTCCCACAGAGTGGCTGGTGGCCTCAAACGGTGTGTGCCTTTGGGATTGCAGCACAATTTCTTGCCACTAGGCCACCGGAGCTGCCCTATAATATCCTTTGTGGTGGTGCTGTTATATGATACTAAGTTGCTTGCTACTCATAGTGACCCTATGTACAACAGCTCTAAAACTGCTCTACCTTAAGTCACCCTTACTGTCTCTGACATACCTAACCCATTACCCAGTCACCAAGTCAATCCATCTCATTCAGAGTCTTCTTCTCTTGCACTGTCCCTCCAGTCTTCCAAGCATGATATCCTTTTCCAATGACTGGTCCCTCCTTGCAACATGCCCAAAGTATGTCCAAAGATGGAGCTTCAGAATCCTTGCCTCCAAGGAATAGCCTAGTCTCACCTTCTCCAGGATGAACCTGTTTGTTCTTCTAGAAATTCATGGTGTATTCAGTACTCTTCTCCAGTGCCATAGCTCAGAGGCATCAATTTTCCTTCTGTCAGCTCTAGTCATTGTCCAGCTTTATGATAGATACATAGCATGTACACTGCGGAGACTGTGGCCTGGATCAGGTGCACCTTAGTCTCCAGATTGACATTGTTGCCCTTGAGTACTCTGGAGTTGTCTTTGACCACAGACTTTCCCAGTGCAATTCATCTTTTAATTTCCTGACTGCTGGTACCAAGAATATTGATTGTGGAGCCAAACAAAATGAAGCTGTTAACAATCTCAATCTCTTACTGTCTATCATGATGCTGCCAATTGGCCTAGTAGTAAGAATCTTTGTTTTCTTGATGTTGAGCTTCAATCCATGTTGAAGGCTGCAGTCTCATGTTGTTGTTGTTGTATGCCATTGAGTCACCTGCAACTCATAGGGACCTTATGTAAAACAACCATAAGCCCTGCTCTATTTTGTGCCAATCTTATTGTCTCTTACACAACTACCCCTATTACCCCAGTCACTGAACAAGCCATCTCATCTAGGATCTTCCTTTCTTGTGCTGTCCCTCCACCCTCCCAAGGATGATGTCCCTGACCCAAGGACGACTCCTTGTGATATGTTCAGAGTATGTCAGATGAAGCTTCAGAATCTTTGCCTCCAAGGAGCAGCCTGGTCTCACCCTCTCTATGACGAACCTGTTTGTTTTCCTAGCAGTCCACGGTATATTTAGTACTTCTCTCCAGCACCACAGCTCAAATGATGAGGGGTGATAGGAGAATTGATGCCTTTGAGCAGTGATGCTGTGGTGCATTCCCATAGTACCATACAAATAGCTACACGGTTGACATGCTCCTGCACCAATTTTTACCAAACATTGGGTCCATTGTTGCCACTTTACATACAGACTTTACTCACAGTTGTGGGGTTTAGTAGTGCAATAGGTTGGGGAGTAGGGAAGGCAAAGAATATCGTATAATGTAAATCCAGATTTAGTCTAGCAGTCCCAAGCCAGACTAAGAAGGCACAATTTCTTAATTAGTGAAAGACGGATTCTCAGTCAGTTAGTGAAAGTTTAGAATCAGTTAAGCAGCAAGAAGCCTCAAGTTTCCTCAGTTATCCCTCAGATGTTATCTCACAACATACGCAAGTCACCTTTTCTGTTAATTATCCAGGAAGCAAAACTTAACTGTGGCTTCATCTCCAGGATTCCTGACAGTCTCTTTATAGCAGTGTCATAGTCACTTTATTCTCTCTCCAACCCTGTCACTGCCTTTTACAATGTGGAAAGCTCACTCTGCTATTGATCTCACAGCTGTTGATGATTGCAAGACCATGTGTCTGCAGTTAAGGTAACTGGAGATCATTTCTCCCCAGTAGGAACTAATGTAATGGCTAGAAAAGCCAATTTTCAAGGGTTCTGACACCCTGTATATGAATGTACATATGCATGCACACATAAGCCTGAATGTTGATCTGTATGTGTAGAAAGATCCCAGGTGCTGCAGTGAGTTATTAACAAAAATATTGACAGTTGGAATTCAGCAGCCGCTCTGCAGGAGATGGTTTTCTCCCATAAAGATTCATGGCCTCAGAAAATTGATGGAAGCCACAACAAGATAAAGGTAAACAACCCAGTTGCAAAATAGGCACAGGATATGAACAGACACTTCACCAAAGAAGACGGCGAACAGATACTTGAAGAAATGTTCAAAATCCCTAGCTCTTAGAGAGATGCAAATCAAAACAACTGTGAATATCATCTCACCCCAATAACAAGAACAAGCTCAACAGCACAAAACAACAAATGTTGGCGAGGTTGTGGAGAGACTGGAACTCTTTAATTAATTAATTAATTCTGTCTTGTGTGTGTACCCTCAAATTGGCTCTGACTGGTACAGGAGGAGATTGCCCCTCCTTCTCCAGCAGAGCATCTGACCTGCGTGCTTCTAGGATTGCAGTGCAGCTTCTTGCCACTAGGCCATCAGAGCTCTCTGAGATTGGAACTCTTTTCTTCTTTTTTTTAAATTTTATTTTATTAATTTTAATGAACATTTACAGAGATTTTGGATTTCCATTCATTCATTGTTGCAGACTGGAACTCTTATTCACTGTTGGTGGGAGTGTGTGATGGTGCTTTCTCAAAATGCTAGAAATATAAATACCATTTGACCAAGCATTTTCACTACTGGGAATATACCCCAATGAAACCAGAACTGCCACCCAAGAAGATATATGCACACCCATGTTTATTGCTACTTTGTTCACACTAGCAAAGAGTTGGAAACAGCCCAAGTGCCCATCAACAAATGAATGGATAGAGAAGCTGTGGTATATTATGCAGTGCTGAAAAACAAAGAACTCATGACATATTACACAAAATAGGTGATCATGGTGGACATTATACTGAGTGAAATATCTCAGTCACAAAATGACAAATACTGTTTAATGCCACTGTTAAAGAACAGGATTGATATGTGGCTTGGGGGAAAACTAAGACAAGAGGGGATAAATAATGTACACGGCATTGAAGCAGACGAGGAAGAGAACTTATAAAAGGAGCATATGAATAGGTATTATTGGCATGACAAGAGTCCAGAATAAGAGTTGCTTAGTAAAGTGATGGTGATGGTGGGGTGAGGGGAACTGTAGAAAAATGAATGAACATTTTGTCCAAAGGAAAGAAGGGAACTGGGGAAGGGGGGATTACAGGGAGGAAAATGTGTAACAGTGAATCAATGGAAATTAAAAAAAGAAAGAAATATATTCAAACCTATTAATACCAAATAAAGTATACATTTTCTTAAAAAAAATGGAAAGCAGAAATGATGGGGGTGGAAAAGCAACCTTTTTATTATTATTATTATTATTATTAATTTTCATGAACATTTATAGAGATTTTGGATTTCCATTCATTCATTGTTGCACTTTTCTCTCCTCCCAATCCTACCCCCCAACCCCCAGTCCACTCTTCTCTTTCAAAAGTAAAAGAAAAGCAACTTTTTATTGTGAATAATTCATGAAATGTGCCAATATGGTACATA
>NW_006399984.1:3024825-3031218 GCF_000299155.1 Elephantulus edwardii | reverse complement strand
TAATTTTCATGAACATTTATAGAGATTTTGGATTTCCATTCATTCATTGTTGTATTTTTCTTCCTGCCCCCCAACCCCCAGTCCACTCTTCTCTTTCAAAAGTAAAAGAAAAGCAACTTTTTATTGTGAATAATTCATGAAATGTGCCAATATGGTACATAGTATAATACATGTAGATGAAGACAGCAGAGAACATTCTAATAAAGTGTATTTCCAAAAAGGAAAACTGATGAAAAGTTACAGTAAATTGCAGTCAGCTTGACAGAAGTGGACTTTTGGCTTATGTGTGTATACAGATCTACATACACCTGTAACTATACATTTTTGGAGCCTTGAGGGTGCAGTGGTTAAGTGCTTGGCTTCCAAACAAAAGGTTTAAATGCTGATTGGCTATAAACAGCTAGCTGCTCTGCAAGGTAAAGATGTATTAGTCTGTTTTCTTTAAAGATTGGAAATCCTATCCTGTAGGGTCTCTGGGGGTCAGAATTCAGTTAAATCAGCTACAGTTATATGCATACATACATAATATATAGCCATCTATGTATTGTTGCTGTTGCATAATTGCATATGTATAGTATTTACCCAAAAAAAATGCCGTGTGTGTGTGTTTGTGTCTTAGTAACATCATTTACTTTAGTCAAGCTGTATGTATTTCCTTTACCTTTGATATTATCCTTTACCTATTTGCCTCAAGTTGCAATACTTAATGGTGCTTTGGGCAGACTATTAAATGACCTAGGATACATTAAAAGAAGATGGAAGGAATATACAGAGTCATTATACCAAAAAGAATTTTGGCTGATACAGAAGAATTTCATGAAACAATGTATGAGCAGGAGCCTGTATGAAGGAAGAAGTTCAGGCTCCTCTGAAAGAATTGGCAAAAAACAAGGCCCCAGAAATTGACAGCATGCCAATTGACATATTTCAATAAACAGATGCTGCACTGAATGTGCTCACCAAGTTGTGCCAAGAAATCTGGAAGAGAACCATCTGGCCAACTGACTGGAAGAGATCCATATTTGTTCCAATTCCAAAGAAAGATGACCCAACACAATGCAGAAATTATCAAGCAATACCATTACTATCATACGCAAGGAAGATTCTGCTGAAAATGATTCAGAAACGACTGAAACCAGCACATCAACAAAGAACTGCCAATTGTGCAGGCTGATTTAGAAGAGGATATGGCACTAGGGATATTACAGCTAATGTTAGATGGATCTTGGCAGAAAGCAACACCAGAGGAATGTCTGTCTGTGTCTCATTGACTATGCAAAGACATTTAACTGTGTAGATCACAACAAACTGTGGCTTACTCTGAGAAGAATGGGAATCCCAGAACACTTGTTTTTGCTTATGCAAAAACCTGTACTTGGACCAGGAAGCAATTAGAACAGAGCAAGGAAATACTGCATGGTTTAAAATTGGAAAGGGTGTACTCCAGGGATGTATCCATACCTTTTCAATCTATATGTGGAACAGATCATGTGGGAGGCTGGGCTCTGTGAGGAGGAATGTGGCATCAGGATTGGAGGAAGACTCATCAACAACCTGCATTATGCGGATGACACAACCTTGCTTGCTGAAAATGAGGAGAACCTGAAGTGCTTGCTTTGGAGGGTCAAGGACTACAGCCTTCAATATGGATTGAAGCTCAACATCAAGAAAACAAAGGTTCTCACCACTGTGCCAATTGGCAGCATCATGATAGACAGTGAAGAGACTGAGGGAGATTGCTAACAGCTTTAGTTTGCTTGACTTCACAGCCAACACTCTTGGTCCTAGCAGCCAGGAAATCAGAAGATGAATTGCATTGGACAAGTCTGTTTTCAAGGACATCCCGAGAGTATTCAGGAGCAGTGATGTCAGTCTGGAGACTAAGGAATGCCTTATCCAGGCCATGGTCTTTGTTATGTATCAGATTGCTGAACAGTGACTAGGGATCATAAAAGGAGACTTGATGCCTTTGAGTTGTGGTGCTAGAGAAGAGTATTGAATATACCATGGGCTACTAGGAGAACAAACAGGTTCGTCCTGGAGAAGTTGAGACCAGGTGTTCCCTGGAGACAAGGATTCTCAAATTCCTTCTGAAATACTTTGGGCATGTTGCAAGGAGGGACCAGTCCTTGGAGAGGGACACTGTAGGAGAGGAACACCCTAGATGAGATGCATTGACTCTGTGACTGGGGTAATGGTGATGGGTGTGTCTGAGCCAGTGAAGTTGGCTCAGAAAATAGCATGGTTCAGAGCTGTTGTGAATAGGGTCACTATGAGTCACTGGCAACATGACAACACATAACAACATTTTAAAATTGGGTATTTAGGTGTTTTTTTTTGTGTTTGTTAACAAAAGGGATGAATAATAATAAATAATAAAATAATAAAATGGATGAATAATAAATAATGAATAACAAAAGGGATGAATAATTAATAAAAGGGATGAATTTTGATAGTAAGTGATTTTTGTGTCCATGACAGTGGGTTAAAAAATGAAAGTTATGTGTAGAAATATTCTTGAAGAATCAATCAGAAAGTTGCTGGAAGCCATTGTGAGCATCATTACACAGAATTTATGGTACATTCTTTTAAATCTCCATAAGACATGTCGAGTGGTTCTTCACTTCTTTACACATTTTATAGCTAAATCAGTTACCACTGCATTAACACAATCACACTCAGAGCTGAAGTGCTACGTAGGTCAGACTGTATTTTCGTGGGTCTGTGGTCAAAAACTGCTTGCCTTGATCCGGGAACCTCCTAAACTCTGCAAACATTTATTTTAATGTTCAGCTGGTTCCTTATTTGGCCCGTGTGAATCTTCTCCAAATGGCTTCTGTATCTCAAATCTATGGTCCTTTGAGCCCTTCTTAATACTGTTTCTTGTGTTTGTTCTTCCTTCCGGACTGTTTCCTAGAGTCCTTTGAGGAGGCTCTGGTGCTGTACTCCATAGGGAATAATTGTGCCTAGGGTACAACACAAAGCTTGGGCCTCACTGATGGTTTGAACGACCAGCGGCTCCGTGGGAGAAAGATCATCTCCTCCCATGCTATTTACAGTCTGGGAAGCCCAACTGCAGGTCAGCTGAGTTGGTTCTGACTCTAGCAGTAATGATCTTCTGTGAGGATCTGGAAGGGGCAACCACACTTTAAGGAGTGATTTCTCTGCAAGAGTTTGGACTGATATTTGTACAGACTCTTAGGTAAGAGGCTCTAAGACCAAAATTCAAATTCACTGCTGTCCCATTGACTCCAACTTATAGTGAGTTTCCACTGAGTTTCTGAGGCTATAAATAGTAACAGGAGGAAACTTCCTATCTCTCTCCCATATTGCTGCTGGCAGATTTGAACCGCTAGAGATGCAGCCTTGTCCTTAGCAGAACGACAAAAAAGGGAGTATAAATTTCAATTCTAGGCCTTGGATTTCCGTTTATTCAGGCCATCCCTTAAGATATCATCCGGCAGTGTCCATTTCATTTGCTCTTTCATGCAGATGTAAGGCTGCAGCTCTTTTCCCAACAGAGGTGATACAGTTCAAGGTCCAGGAACTGTGTGCTCGGCAGTTGGCATCTTCTCTCCTGCCCACTGCTCTGGCTTCCAGTCTCACTCTCACTCCTGGCATTTGAGAACATTTCTTCCTTTCCTGTATCTTCAGCTCTTTTAAAGTAAACCTTGCTATATTTTACTGAAAGCTTTCAAAAAAACAGTAGCATATTGTTTTCAGGCCATCTTATTGGAGCCAGAAACGCCTGTGACTGGAATATTGGTGCTGGGTGCTTTGACGTCTGTTTCTCCTCCCAGTGGGTCTTTCTCTGGGGGTTTCCTACACTGTGACCTTTGCGTGAATAGATCACCATGACTTTTCTCCTGTGAAGTTTTCTGGTGTCTTAAAATGACGCAACTTTCAGTTAGCAGACTTTAGCTTTAATCATGAAACCACTAGGGATCCCTTTGTAGAGCTTGTACTAGTCTCCTGTTAGGCCATAGCTTACATTTTAAAAGGGATTGCAGGAGGTACAAAGCCATAATACTCTTCTTAGGAGTAACTCTTTTATTTCAGCAACTCTGCCCATTGTTTTGGCTTCTTGATGTGCTAGAGCAATTGCGAGGCTCTCTGCTGATATCCGTTTTGGTTTTTTCTTTATCCTTTTGACTTTTTAGTGACCTTTGCTCTCTTCCTGGGTGATAACCTTACTCTCAGCCCACAACTCATCTGGTCTTCAACCATTAGTGTTCAGTGCTTCAGACCTAGGCTTAAGATGATTTTTAAATTCCAGTGAGAGAGACTAAAGATCATATTTTGGTTTTTGTGGATTTACTTTAATTTTCTTCGGCTTCAGTTTGAATTTGTACATAAGTAATTGATGATGTTTTGAAATTCAGGTGGGATAGACTCAAGCTCATTTTTTAGTTCCCGTGTATTTGATTTAATTTTCCTTAGCTTCAGCTGAACTTGCATAGGAGTAGTTGGTGGTCTGTTCCACAATCAGCACCTGGCCTAGTTTTCACAGCTGATATTGAGCTTCTCCAGCAATTCTTTCCATAGATGTAATCAATCTGCTTTTTTTCCCGTTACATTTTTAAAATTTATTACTAATTTCAGTAAAAATTTACAGAGACTTTGGATTTCCATTCTTTCATTGTTGCACTTCTTCCCCCCCCCGCCATACACTACCCTCTTGTAAAAGTAAAACAAAAATTCTTTCATTGCTTTACAAACCCTCCCCCAGGTCCACACCACCATGTAGCCTTTGCTTTAGACACCTGTCATGACAAAAATACCTAATCACACATCCCTCACATCCCTCTTAAACAGTTTTCTGCCTCATCTATTTAAATGCTGTATACATTATTGGACCCATTTTTCTCAGTCTCCCCCCAGTCCTGTTTTACAACAGTGGCACCATTCAGTATTTGTCCTTTTGTGACTGAGAGACTTTACTCAGCATAATGTCCTCCAGGTCACCCATTTTGAATAATATTGCATGAATTCCTTGTTTTTCAATGCAGCATAGTATTCCATTGTGTGAATATACCACAGCTTCTCTATCCATTCGTTTGTTGATGGGCATTTAGGTTGTTTGCAACTCCTTGCTATTGTGAACAAGGCCACAATAAACATGGGTGTGCAGGGTATTTAGGATTTTTTTGTTTGACAATCTACCACCTGCTCAAGAGGAGAAAGATAGACAATCTATGAATACCTGTACAGTAAGTGTTGAGTTGGTTATGACTTGAAGGCAATGAGTTTAATTTTTTAGGATAGTTTTAGGTATACAAGCAGTACAGAGAATTCGTGTATCATTTAGTGTTCTTAAGCTTCTGAACTGGCATCCCCACTTAGGCTGATAACCATACATTCCTTTTGTTCTGACCTGTATTAATGTTGGATGAAACAAGGGCCAGTTGCTTGTGTTAGAGAGGGATGGTCAAGAAGCTGATATGACAGTCCCAGAGGCGCACGGTTCAAATCCACCAGATGCTCTGCCGGGAAAGGAGGAACAATCTCCTCCTGTACCAGTCAGATCTGATTTGACGGTACACTCACACAAAAATAATAATAATAAAAAAAAAAAGGAATAAAGAAGCTGATATGAAACACCATTTTCTTATATTTGAAGATAATTTGATAGGTCACTTCATGTATCATGATTCTTGCATTTGTTTTGAAGAAATGTTATTTCTCTCTCTTTTTTTAAAAAAAATCCAAGCCCCACAGCTTTATCATGTCAGACAAATTTTTCTCCTTTTTTCCTCAAAAACTTTTAACATGGATTTTGATTTTTATAATTTTTTATTGTGATTTTTAAGAAAAGTTTGCAGAAAACTTGGATTTCCATTCATTCATCCTCTCTCAAATCCACCTTGCTGTATACCTATTATTCTGGATTGTTGTCATGCAAATAATGCCTAATCACATATTCCTTTTAAACAGTTCTTTCCCTCATTTGTTCCAATGTAGTGTTAAATATTTACCTCTTATTTTCTTAGCTTCTTCCAACCCCCACTGTCAGTCCTGTTTTAGAACAGTGGCATTATGCAATATTTGTCCTTTTGTGACTGAGATATTTCACTCAGCATAGTGTTCTCCACGGTCATATAAATATTGTATATAATCAGCTGTGAAAACTAGGCCAGGAGCTGATTGTGGAACAGACCACGAACTACTCATATGCAAATTCAAGCTGAAGCCGAGGAAAATTAACCAAATCCAAGGCAACCAAAATATGACTTTGAGTCTATCCCACCTGAATTTCAGAACCGTCTCAGGAACAGGTTTGAGGCTTTGAACACTAATGAGCTAAGGCCAGATGAGTTGTGGGAGGATATCAAGGGTATCATCCAAGAAGAGTGCAAACGGTCATTGCAAAGACAGAAGAGGAAGAAAAGACCA
>NW_006399984.1:3015277-3017180 GCF_000299155.1 Elephantulus edwardii | reverse complement strand
ATCTTAAGCTCAAGGAACTGAAGAACAAATTCAAACCTCGAGTTGCTATAATCAAGGATGCTTTCGGCAGAATGTTAAATGATGCAGGAAGTATTTAAAGAAGATGGAAAGAATATATTGAAACGCTGTATCGAAAGGAATTGGCAGACACAGAGGAATTTCATGAAACAACATATGAGCAAAAACCTATGGTGATGAAAGAAGTTCAGGCTGCTTTGAAGGAAATGGCAAAAAATAAGGCTCCAGGAATAGATGGTATACCAATTGACATATTTCAGCTAACAGATGTTTCCCTGGGCGTGGTCACAAGGTGTGCCAAGAAATCTGGAGAACAACCACTTGGCCAACTGACTGGAAGAGGTCAATATTTGTTCCCATCCCAAAGAAAGGTGACACAACAGAGTATGGAAACTGTAGAACAATCTAATTTGATTTCACATGCAAGCAAGATTCTACTGAAGATTATCGAAAAACGACTGGAACGCACATCAGCAGACAACTACCAGATGTCCGGGCTGGGTTTAAAAGGGGTCGTGGTACTAGGAATATTGTAGGTGATGTTAGATGGATCTAAGCTGAAAGCAGACAATACCAGAGGAATGTCTGTATGTGTTTCATTGACTGTGCAAAGGCGTTTGACTGTGTGGACCATAACAAACTGTGGCTGACTCTGAGAAGAATGGGAATCCCAGAGCACTTGATCGTTTTAATGTGAAACCTATACTTGGACCAGGAGGCAGTAGTCATAACAGAGCAGGGTAACACTGCATGGTTCAAAATTGGGTGTATGCCAGGGATGCATCCTGTCTCCATACCTTTTCAACATGTATACAGAGCAGATTATCCAAGAGGCTGGGCTCTATGAGGAGAATTGTGGCATCAGGATTGGTGGAAGATCTATTAACAATCTGCGTCATGCAGATGACACAACCTTGCTTACTGAAACTGAGTAGGACCTGAAATGCTTGCTGCAGAGGGTCAAGGACTGCAGCCTACTATATGGATTGAGGCTCAATGTCAAGAAGACAAAGATTCTCACCACTGGACCAATTGGCAGCATCAGGATGGATGGTGAAGATATTGAGATTGTTCACAGCTTTAGTTTGCTTGCCTCCACAGTCAACACTCTTGGCACCAGTAGCCAGGAAAGTGAAAGGCATATTGCCATGGGAAAGTCTGCTGTTAGGGACCTCTCCAAAGTACTCAAGAGCAGTGGCATCTCTCTGGAGACTAAGGTGCGTCTGATACAGGCCATGGTCTTCTCAGTCACTTGTTATGCATCAGGTAGTTGGACAATGACTAAGGAGGATAGAAGGATTGATGCCTTTTAGGTGTGGTGCTGTAGAAGAGCATTGAGAGTACTGTGGACTGCTACTAAAACAAACAGATTTGTCCTGGAAAGGGTTAAACCAGGTGCCTCCTTGGAGGTAAGGATTCTGAGGCTTCGTCTAACATACTTTGGACATGTTGTGAGGAGAGACCGGTCCTTGGCGAAGGACATTATGCTTGGGAAGTTGGAAGGACAACCCAGGCCCGGAAGGCCATATATAAGGTGAATTGATTCAGTGACTGGGATAATCGGGATGGGAGTGGCAGTGATAGTGCCATTGGCACAGGACAGAGCAGAGTTTAGGGCTGTTGTACATAGGGTCACTAGCAGTCCCATGCGACTCGACGGAACATAACAATAACAATTTGACTTTCTTCAGTCATGTTTGCATTCCTGTTGCACTCAGCCTAATGCTTTCCAGTTTCATCTGTGCTTTGTAGTATATTACAGATTAGTCATTTTTTTTAAATTGGGAAAAACATATTGGGGGTACAAGGAGGTGAGGGTTGGGGCCAGAAGGGGGAAGATTGGCCAGGATGCAGCTGCAGAGCTGCACAGTTTGGTCGGTGGGGG
>NW_006399984.1:2997153-3014283 GCF_000299155.1 Elephantulus edwardii | reverse complement strand
CCACAGCAGTGGGCAACGAGCTTAAAGCCCCTGATGGCTCTGGACGCTGACTCTCACCAGTGGCTATGGATGAAGTCACAGGCGATTTTCAGCCATCCCCAGAGATTAGTCATTTTTAATGTTACTATTTCCTTGTGTGCATGTACCCTTTTTTGCTCATCAGTTCGTTTGTTGATGGTCACTTGGATTATTTCCATCTTTGAAGAGAAATGGTGTAATGATCATGGGTGTATAAATATTTGTATCCAAACTTGTTTTTTATTCATAGCATTAGGATCTGAATTAAGTGGTATATCTATTTCTAGCCCTAAAGGATGTACATACTGTTTTTTCACAATGGTTGTACTATTTTCAGTTCTGTCCAGAATGTTTTGGGAATTCCAGTATCTTTATTTATCAGTATTTGTTTTCTCCTTTACTGAACTTTAACATGCTGTAGTAGTCAGATTGTATTTCATTGCTTTATAACAAAACCTCATCTCACATACTTTGGACATGTTGCTATGAGAAACTTCATTGGAGAGGGATATTCATGCTTGGAAAGGTCGAGGGTCAGCAAAAGAGAGAGACCCTTTACAAGGTGGATTGACACAGTGACTGTACAAGGGCTCAAGAGTGTCAGAGATGTTGAGGATGGAACAGGATCGATAGAGTTCAGTCCTGTTCACAGGGTTACTTATCAGTTGTGCTTGAATCAACAGCACCTAACAGTGACAACGGGAAAGGATGGATATCATATGTTCATGGGTTTATTTGCCATCTGAATTCATCTTTGAGTAAAATATCTGTACATGTATTATTTGTCTTTATTTTTCATTTAGGTGTTGAAATTTTCTACAGAATTTGTATGACTTTTTTTAATATCAGTTTTGGAGGCTAGACTTTGTCAGTTATGTTGATGCCATGCATTTTTTCCCATTCTTTCATTTATCTTTTTACTCTTTTTTTGAGAAATCTTTTGAGGTACATAAGATTTTACTTTTAAAATGTTTCCTTTTCTAGTTTGTCTTCTATGAATAACACATCTAAACCTTGTGCCATCCTCATAGTCTCACATGTGTTCAAGCACATTGTTATTGTCAGTGTTCTGACCCTCCTCTTGAGCAACTTCCTCTCTTTTCCCCCTGTTACACCTTTCTCAGCATAATGCATTTTTCCTAAGCACTGATTTCTCCTGATACCATGCCCAAAGTATGTGAGACCAGGTTTCACTATCCTTGTCTCTTAACAAGCACCCTGGTTGCACTTCCTCCAAGAGAGACTTGTTTGTGCTTTTCACAGTCCGTGTAGTGTTCAGTTCTCTTGTCTAACACCACAATTCAAAGGCATCAAGGAAGCCCTGGTGGCCTAGTGGTAAGAAGCTGCACTGCAATGCCAGAGGTGTGTGGTTCAAATCCACCAGATACTCTGCTGGAGAAGGAAGGGCAATCTCCTCCTGTACCAGTCTGACGGTACACACACGAAGACATCAGTTCTTTACTTAGGAGTAGAGATTGGGAGTGGGTCCCTGGACTACTTGATCTGTGAACCTTAGTCTCAGGAGAGGATTGGACTTTGATACCTTTCCTTATGAGAACAGTGTCTTTGTATCTGTTTCAGTGTTAGAATGGCAGCTCAGGTGACACTTGAGGATGCGCTGTCCAATGTGGATCTCCTGGAGGAGCTGCCACTGCCTGACCAGCAACCCTGCATTGAGCCTCCGCCTTCTTCACTGCTGTATCAGGTGTGCCCTCCCTCCCTCCATGCAGCTGCTGGGCCAAAGGGTAGCCAAACCCTGTATCTTCATGCTTTTTTTTTTTCTTTTTTTTCTTTCTAGCCAAATTTCAACACTAACTTTGAAGACAGAAATGCATTTGTTACTGGTATTGCAAGATATATTGAGCAGGCCACCGTTCATTCTAACATGGTAATTCTTTCTCAATACTTGTATTCCTAGAGATTGGTATTATCCTGGTATGATAGGTAGTGAGAAAGATAAAAAGAAATTGAATGAAAGACATTCTGTTTTTAAAGAAACCTTCACTGTCTTTTTTAATTGTAAAAGCAGTACATTCTCTTTTAAAATAACTTGGGCTTTATGGTCCAGAAAAAAACCTCTTTTAATATCATGAGGAACCTCTTCCTTTTAGCTCTCTCTGTTCTTCTTAGGAACCTGGATTCACATGCTGGGTATTATAATTTAAAATTTACAAATGAATTATATAATTATGCTAAGATGATCTATTTTAGTGATTTCTTAGACATTTTCACAGTACCGAAATAGAAAACAGTTTTTAACAATTTCTAAATAACTACATTATGTCCTTAGGCTAGATTCAGAGACGTGAAATTGCAGCATGGAAGGTTCTAAGCATAGTTTTTCTTCTTAATTTTAAGTGTGAGTTAAGTGAAAGTTTACAAAGTAAATTGGTTTTAGTCTAGTGGTAAAAAGTTACACTCTGAAGGTAAGACTCAAAGTTTGATTCCTCTGGCTGTTCTGCTGAAGAAATACAGGCGGTTTTCACTCATATGATTTAAAGCCTCTCAGAAGCTGCTGAAAAGGGTCAATTATGAATCTGCACGTAAAAACAATCACACTTTCTCTCCTTCTTTCCTATGATTCTCATTTCTGTGAATTCTTCACCCTAACCTTTCCTGCCTTCTGTCTTTATATCCTTGGGCAGATGATGCTCTTTTGATCTTATAGGGTTTGTGATTCTGAGGAATGAATGTCTCCCTTACATTATTGGTCACTCTGTAGACCTTTCTTGATTGACTAAAAGTTGAGACACGGAAATGAGTTTTGTTCCAGGGTCAAAGGGTGACCATACTTTTGGGTTCTATGGATGGCATTTTTCAGTTTTGTTGGAAATTTCTCTACAGTATTTATGATTTTGCACTGTGATCCGTCTTAGAGTTGTCAGTAGTGGTATCCATGCGACATTTAGTTTTTCTACGCTCTCAGTTGTGAAAATTGAGATTCAGATGGTCTATTAGTGCTTGGGACTAAATGTTGCCATACATCTTTGCTTTTTTCACTCATTTCTGACAGGGAGAGAGCAATAGTTGTGCTTTTGATGACAGTTGAGAACACATTAAAGGCTATTTTTAAGCATTTTCAGTCTGCAGTTGACATTTTAGCTAGCATCTTTTAAATCCTTTTACCAAAGGAAAATCAGGAAGGAAAGAAAAAGATACTAAGTAGATTTTAAAATAGTATTCCTCTTCCCATGGAGACTCCTCCTGTGACTTCTGCAGAAATCCTCCAGCTTTCCTTTTGCACACTGAGGACCGTTGACAGGCTATCAAAGCTACCAGCAGCTTGTCTGAGTTGCCTTAACAGAGAGAACATAGTGTAGATAGCCCCAGTGGGATCCCTTCGTGCTCTAAGCACTTTCTGCCTAGTCCTAAGCCACCATTATCCTCTGGGCAAGCAGGGCATAGTCCTTGAATCTGTACATCTCAAGGGGAAAGTTGAGAACTTACGTTTCTTTGTATAGATTTTAGCAGTTTATCATTCTTTGATGACTGTTTCCTGCTTCACTTTGAGACTTCCATCTACCTGTCTTTGATTTGCCCTGTGTTCCATTACAGAATGAGATGCTGGAGGAGGGCCAGGAATATGCTGTCATGCTATACACCTGGAGGAGCTGCTCCAGGGCCATCCCACAGGTGCCACCTGCTAAAACCTCCCCTCTCCTATCTCCAGCCTCCTCCTTGCTACCACCTCTATCTGCCTTTCTACTCTTAACATCTTTTTCCTCATCTATACTTTTCTCTTGCCACCCTTATGTCCAGCCTTCCTCAATTTCTGTCTTCCTTATTTGTATTCCCTGTCTTCTTTCTTTCTCCTTCATTTGTTCCCTCGTTATCCTCCTTTTCCCGCTATCTCTTTTGCCCATGGCTACCACCTTCCCCATTTCCAGCCTTCTCCTTTACTCCCTCTTCTCCCCTTCCACTACCATTTTTGGTTTTTTGTTTGCATCTTCCTCCATCACTACCCTTGTCTCCAATTCTTCCATAACCAGCCATTCTCCCCTCTTTCATCACTATCACCTTTCCACCAAGCAGCCATTTCTGACTGGATTAAAGTCTCTTTGAACCTTTGTTTGCTTATTCCCAGGTGAAATGCAATGAGCAGCCTAATAGAGTGGAGATTTATGAGAAAACTGTGGAAGTCCTTGAGCCAGAAGTCACAAAACTGATGAACTTTATGTACTTCCAGGTAAAAAGAGCAAAGTAATCCAAAAGATCTAGTTTGGAGGTCTGAGATTTTCTGACATTTCACTAATTCATCGTGACTGCCCTTTTTAAAAGTATAAGCCCAGTGAGCACAACATAAAGTGATCAGAGCAGCATAGTGTCTGAGACAGAAGAGGAATAGCCAAACAGCTGTAGAGTACGCACCTCTCACGATAGATACTGTCTTTTCAGCTTGAGGGTAATAATTCTTTTCTCCTATGAGGTCTTTCTAACAGGACCAGCTATGAAGTTTTATATTTCGGTGGAATTGTTCATTGAATTATCTTATTTTCAGGTGTTTTTCTTACTTTTAACCTCTGTCCACTTTTCTCTTGCTTGAGCTCATTGGTTAAGCAAAGAGTGGCAACAGGAAAGGACTTGCTAGCTTTGAAAACAAGATTATCAGTATAGATTCCTTTAGCAGAATATAGAACTTCTTAGGAGTTAAGTTTTTTGTCTTAACATAAAAGTTAATAATCTGCCAATTGTTATATTTCTGATAGTTAAAGCATCTTTGCTAGAATAATCAATAAAATGAATTTACTTTAGGGATATAAAATTAACAGTCTTTGTTACAGGGCATATGTGTTTAGAGGGCATATATATGTGTTTAGAAACTACTTTTAAATGAGTCTGTATTCTGTAGATCTGATGGTGTCTGCATGACTGGCAGCCTCCCTTTTGGCTGGTCTGGGTTTGACCTAGCACTGACACACATGGCTCTGCTTTTCCCTCTTCTACTAGAGAAATGCCATTGAGCGTTTCTGTGGGGAGGTGCGTCGCTTGTGTCATGTAGAGAGAAGGAAGGACTTCGTGTCTGAGGCCTACCTGCTGACCTTGGGCAAGTTCATCAACATGTTTGCTGTGCTCGATGAGCTGAAGAACATGAAGTGCAGTGTGAAGAATGATCACTCAGCTTATAAGAGGTGAGCTGTTCGCATGTTAATGGGGCTAGTGGTGCGTGCTTTATGAGCTTGGGATTATTGCTGTAGCTTGGCAGTAATTATTTTTAGGTTTCAGGACATATTTCTAGCTGTAAAATGAAAAAAGAAGTGTTTGATAAGTTTACTGGAAGGTAAGCTGAAACGTGGTAGTGTGCATATACCGGGGTCTTTCTAAAGCTACATCAAAGATCTGAGAATTCTTGTCATTCAAATACCTATAGAAGACTTCTACGTACTCAGCTTCTTGGCTAGATTAAAAACATCTAGCATAGTCCTTGTTCTCGACAGTAAATGTTTGCTCAGTGCCGAGGATTGCTGCAAGCCTGAGCTTGGGGCTCTGTAGACATTCAGTCCCTTGCTGAACAGGCCTTGCTGTCAGATCTGGTCCTCTACTAGACCTGCTACACTGGATGCTTGTATTACCACCGTAGCCTTGTGCCTTGTAGATAGATATGGGCCTTTCCACAGTGTATGTGGGCTACCTAAGCCCTGGTGGTTCTGGAGAAGAAGCAGGTGGGAATATTGAAGAGGGTAGTAAAGGTGCAGGTAGTAGGTAGTAGGTTCTGCAACGCTGATTAGTGCTGCAGTTGATCATAGAGTGTCCATAGACTTGGAGAGGTTATAAAGTCCAGAGCGGCTATCTTCTCATCAGCTCTCTTAGTAATGTAAAGACAGGCCTGGATGAAATGAGGTACTGACTTCTGTTTACTTTGTTAAATAAGCAGTCTTAGCTATTGTCTTATGCCAAGTGGGTTTTCAAGATTAAATACTTACTTCCTCACATTCAGGAGGCTAGAAGTCCAAATTGTAGACAGGGTCCTTTCTTATCTGGCTCTTGATCTGGCTCATGGTTCTTATCTCAGAGTTAAATAGTCAGTTTTCCTTGGAGTTCCTGGATTTGTAGATACACCATCCTCCTTTCTCTGTCCTTTGTGTCTCTCTTCCCCTGTATCTGCCTCTTTTCCTTTGCATCTCTGCTGCTCCACATACCTCGTCAACAGTGTTTAGGTTCAAGGTACACACTGCACTTATTAGAATAAAACAAAAAGTAAGATTATATCCGTATATGTCCAAGGGTTAAGATTCCAGTATATATTTTTGGGGAACAAAATTATATCTATGTAGTTTTTAATTGCCATTGAATTGATTCTGTCTCATGACACCCCCCACCATGTGTGCAAAGCGAAGAAATTCGTCATAGAGTTTTCAAGGATGTGACTTTCAGAAACATCCCAGAGTACCTCTTTATGAGTTCTAACCACCAGTCTTTAGGCTAAAAGTCAAGTCCCTAATCTCAGGATTCCCTTTACTTACTAGAATAAAAAAAATACAGATGCAGATTGTTTCTTCTGGGTTTACTTGCAAAAGTTCTCTTTTAATTACTTCTGTTTTCCTCAATAAATTATGAAGCAAGGGGGAAAAAGCAAGAGAGTAAACTGTTCAGTGAAACATAGTAAGAAAGAACATGACTTATGATCATAAATCTGTGATTTATTAGCAATTTTTAGGAAGATGCGTTGTTTTGAGTAAGTCATGAAGCAAGTACAAGTAACTTGAGGCAAATGATATACCACAGCATCCATACTTAAAAATCATTTAATCAAGAAATAATTTTTGTTTGTGTGCTTTAGAGTAAACATTCAGATTAAGAAAGACTAGGAAAAAGGATTGGCCATTCACTTCTGAAATAGCAGGCCTCTGAAAACCCTTTGTACAACAGAACAAACCTGGTTGTGCTCACCAAGTTGTGCCAAGAAATCTGGAGAACAACCACTTGGCCAACTGACTGGAAGAGGTCTATATTTCTTCCCATTCCAAAGAAAGGTGACCCAACTGAGTGCAGAAACTACAGAACAATCTCATTGATTTCACATGCAAGCAAAATTCTTCTGAAGATTATCCGAAAACGACTGGAACAGCACATCAGCAGAGAACTGCCAGAAGTCCAGGCTACGTTGAGAAGGGGATGTGATACTAGGGATATTGTAGCTGATGTTAGATGGATCTTAGCTGAAAGCAGGGAATACCAGAAGAATGTCTGTGTTTCATTGATTAGGAAAGGCATTTGACAGTGTGGATTATAACAAACTATGGCTGACTCTGAGAAGAATGGGAATCCCAGAACATTTAATTCTGCTAATGCGAAACCTATACTTGGACCAAGAGGCAGTCGTCAGAACAGAGTAGGATAAAACTGCATGGTTCAAAATTGGGAAGGGTGTATGCCAGGGATGTGCCCTATCTCCATACTTTTTCAACATGTATGCAGAGCAGATTATCCGAGAGGCTGGGCTCTATGAGGAGAAGTGTGGCGTCAGGATTGGTGGAAGAGCTATTAACAATTTGCGTTATGCAGATGACACAACCCTGCTTGCTGAAACTGAGGAGGATATCATGTACTTGCTGCAGAGGGTCAAGGACTGCAGCCTTCAGTATGGACTGAGGCTCAATGTCAAGAAGACAACGATTCTCACCACTGGACCAATTGGTAGCATCAGGATGGATGGCGAAGAGATTGAGATTGTTCACAGCTTCAGTTTGCTTGGTTCCACGGTCAACACTCTTGGCACCAGCAGTCATGAAATCAAAGAACGTATTGCCATGGGAAAGTCTGCTGTTAGGGACCTCTCTAAAGTACTCAAGAGCAACAGTGTCTGTCTGGAGACTAAGGTGCGCCTGATACAGGCCATGGTCTTTGCAATCACTTGTTATGCATCAGAGAGTTGGACAATAACTAGGGAGGATAGAAGGAGAATTGATGCCTTTGAGCTGTGGTGCCGGATAAAAGTATTGAGGGTACCATGGACTGCTAGGAAAATAAACAGATTCATCCTGGAGAGGGTTAAACCATCTACTCCTTGGAGTCAAGGATTCTGGGGCTTCGTCTGACTTACTTTGGACATGTTGTAAGGAGAGACAGGTCCTTGGAGAGGGCTTGGTAGGGTGGAGGGACAGCGCAGGAGGGGAAGACCCTCTATGAGGTGGATTGATTCAGTGACTGGGGTAATCGGGATGGGTGTGTCAGAGGCAGTGCGATTGGCACAGAATAGAGCAGGGTTTAGGGCTGTTGTACATAGGGTCACTATGAGTTGCAAACACTTAACAACAATAACAACAACAACTCAAGATGAAGCATTCTTCTAGGGCTGGGAATATACAGTATATAACCATAAAGGCTGTGTTTACCACAGAGGAGAGTTTTAGGATACTTAGTCTTCATCAGATGACATTTTACGATATCAGTGTTTCAAGAGTATCCGTATGAGATTATAGACTTCAATAAATCAATCAATGACAGGTGAGCCCAACAGATAGGAAATTAAATGGGAAAGGGTGTGATCTTTATATCTGAACATGTTATATCTATCTTTTAGTAGTAGTGTGTTTTTAAGACTAGAAACATCTGTTAACCCAGCTTTCATGTTGTCATCTTGTTTGCTGTTAGTGTTATATGTGATGTGATGCTTGGAGCGTGGTGAGGCTCTGAGGCACAGATGAACTGAACAGTGTACCTGCGCTATACTTTTGAACAGCTTCCTGAACTGTGTACTTATGCTATGCTTTTCAACAGATTCTCCAGCCTTTTTGGTTCTGTTGGTGCAGTGAGGAAGATGGGCAGATTGTTGGGCAGATTGTTAGGTGCCATTGCACCTAAAAACTTTAACTCATAGAGACTCTATGTCCATCCTGTACCATCCTCATAATTTCTCTGTGCTTAAGCCCATTGTTACAGTTGTGGTAACAGTCTATATCATTAAAGGTCTTATGCTTTTTTTTCCAGACCCTTTACTTTACCAAATATGTCTTTCTCTAGCGACTGGCCCCTCCTTTAGCACGATTAAAGTAGAGGAGACAGAGTTTTTACCATCTTTGCTTTAAAGAGTTTGAGACTGTACTATTCCACGAGAGATTTGTTTATTGTTTTGTCAGTCCATGGTTTATTTAATATTCTTTGCCAATACAAGAATTCAGAGGTACCAATGCTTCTTCAGTCTTGGTTTTTTAACTTTCACATGTGTATAAGGTGATTGAAAATAACACAACTTGGGGCAGGTGCACATCAGTCCTCAAAGTGACATCATTGCTCGTAGCCCTTTAAAGAAGTCTTTAGCAACAGATTTTGGATATTATGAATAGTTTTCTGTCTTAAAAAGGTATTTTTTTTTATAGCGGTAGAACCTTTTCTCTGGTTCCAGACTCTTGAGCAGTTTAGAGATGTGGCTACTCTGTGGAAGACTGTTGTGAAGTCTAGTGCTTCTGAAGCTGCTGGCATGGTCACCTCATAGCCTTCTCCAACCACAGCAGACTGGTTTTAAGTATTCCCCAAAGCCCTTCCTAGTTCTTCTTTGTGGAACTTTTGGGAGCACTGTCCTGAATCATTATCTCTGCTCTCTCTTGTTCTCTAGTAGCTAGATGTAAATGCCATGGTAACTTACATGGTTATGGTGAGGCTTAAGAAAAATAGATTACAACTTTCTTGATCCCTTACCCTCATTGAGAACTATTCAGAACAATAAATGAACACATTTAAAAATAACAAAGAATGTTATCCTGTGTGCATCATTTTTAAAAACTCTTAGAAATAAATGTAGTTTAAACTAGAGTGAAGTTGCTTTTTCTCTAACTTAAAAAGCTTCAGTGTAACCTTCCATGTACCTCTAGTGTGAGCTTCAGTCCATTCCGGATGCAGTGATTACACAGTGTTCAGAGATCCAGGGAGCCTGCTTTCCTGATGCTCTGCTGTCCTAAAGTGTGCTCTCATGGTCCATATGTCTGCCACAGTTATACCTATCATGTCTGCATTTCATTTAGCAAGGAGCAAGAAGATGGGCTCTACTCCCTTCTTAGAAGTAAATCTTTCAGTACCAAATAATATTTTGCATGTATTCTCATGACCCAGTTTGTAGTCACGTAGCCACAACTAGCAACATTGAAATGCAGTTCAGAGGGAGAAATGATTGTTAGTATAGAATGTTAGTCTTCATTGTGGGAACTGTATTTTAGTTAAACCCTGAACACTTAGACTATCTAGACATACCCACATACAGGTAAGTTCCCCTGTATCTTAACAGGGGCAAGTTGAGATATCCAAACTCCTCATTTAGCCCCACATCTTCCAAGGCTACACAGGTACTGTGTGGACTTCACATTTCTGCTAGACTTTGATGTTAAGTTACTTTCATATATGCTGTCCTCATTTGATTATTCTCACATCATTCTCATTGTTGTTATTGTTATGTGCCATAGGTGCCACTGAGTTGACTACTGCTCATAGCGAACCTACACGCAGCATCTCTGAACCCTTCTCTTTCCTGAGCCTTCTCACTGTTTCTGACACTCCTACCCTCATTACTCAAGTTACTGTATCAGTCCATCTCATCTGGGGTCTTTCTCTCCTGTGTTGTCCCTCTACCTTTTCAAGCATGATATCGTTCTCCAAGGACTGGTTCCTCCTGGTTACGTGCCCAAAGTATATGAGACAGAGTCTCAAAATCTGTGCCTCTCAGGTGCAGCTTGATTTCACCCTCTCCAGGACAGACTCTTAGTTCTTTTGTCAGTCCATAGTATGTTCAGTATTATGCTTCTTCAGCACCACAATTCAGAGACATCAGTTCTTCTTTTGCCATCCTTGGTTATTGTCCAGCTGTCTGATGCGTAGCAAATAACTGCAAAGGCCATGACCTGAATCAGGTGTGCCTTAGTCTCTACACTGATATCTTTGCTCTTTAGCACTTTAGAGAGCTTCCTGACAGCCAAGTCATCGCTATTAGATTTATTTACAGCTGTGTTAACTGAAGCTTAGGATCATTAAGTTTACTCAAAATAGAACTGTAAACTGGAAGTACCCAGCACTTTGTCTAGGCATTTGGTTCCTGAATTGTGTGTGGTCACTGACACAATATTTCCAGGATACATTTTCCTTGTCAAGAGGAATGGTAGCCAGGCTAAACTGATCTGTTCTTATGCTTTTGAGGTAGTGTTTACCATTTCTGAAGAAGGAAATCAGCTGTTGATAAGCAGGATTGTAACTGTCCAGGACTATGTAAAACCCCACACCAGGCTCACTGCTGATGAGTTAGTTTCTACTGAAAGCAACCGTTTCTTTGTTTTCTGAGACTGTAAATCTTTACAGGAGACTGCCCATCTTTCTTCTAAGAAGTAATTGTAGGATTCAAACTGTTTAACTTTTGGTTAGCAGTCCAATATGAAATGCACTATGTAGCGTCTTCTATAGTTCATTTGAGCAAATTGGGCAAAAACCTGACTTGTAATCCTGGGCTAGTGGAGAAGCATGAGAAAGCTGAAGTTGTAAGTGGTTTTTAGGATTGACATTTCTTAATATTTCTTCTTCTGTAGAGAGAATAACATAATCCTCACTTATCCAGGCTTTTTTTTAACCCTCACTTTTTAAATCACCATTTGGGAATTAATTCTGCTCATTGCTTTCAAAGAGCTGCTCAGTTTTTACGGAAGATGGCGGATCCACAGTCCATCCAGGAGTCACAGAATTTGTCCATGTTTCTGGCCAACCATAACAAGATCACACAGGTAAGGCCCTGCTACAGCATTCTGGTTACCGCATGTAGGCCAGGTACTTGATGCTCATGTGCCTGTTTTGTGTTTCAGTCTCTGCAGCAGCAGCTTGAAGTGATCTCTGGTTATGAAGAACTCCTTGCAGACATTGTAAATTTGTGTGTGGATTACTATGAGAATAAGATGTACTTGACACCCAGTGAGAAACACATGCTGCTTAAGGTATTTGTGGGGTGATTGCCTGCAGTATTGCCAGGAATAGCATGTGCTCTTGTTGGCAAGTTAAGCTTTGTTAAGAATTCTTTCACCAACTTTTCTAATCTTAATCTTGTGCTTGCAACTTTTCTAAACCTCATGGACAGCCAGCTGTTGACATCAGTCCTTTAGGATTACACTAAATCGTGGAGATGATGTTGTGCTTTTGGACAAGGAAGGCTGGAATGGGGTTGTGTAATTTTATTTAATTTCTGGAGCAGAAGCTGAGATTTTACTTTTTTTTTAAAAAAAAAAGTGTGAGTGTGTATGTGTGTGTGAGTACCGTCAAATCAGATCTGACTGATACAGGAGGAGATTGCCCTCCTTCTCCAGCAGAGCATCTGTTGGATTCAAACCTCATGCCTCTGGGATTGCAGTGCAGCTTCTTGCCTCTATGCCACCAGAGCTCCCTAAGATTTTACTTTTAAGAATGTGACTCCTAGGTAGAAATATATACTTGTTGACTTGTTCAAGAGACTTGGGGGGGTATTCATCCTATTCTTTATCATCATTCTATTTCAAATTTGGGAGGGTTTCAAGGATCTGTCTCTACCTTATTAAGAAATGGAAATAGTCACAAAAGTACTTGCTCTGTTGTTCTGCTAAATTTTTCTTTGCCTTGCTTTGGAATATTTTGGAAGTTTTGGGTTGCCTTCATAACAGCTATGCTTATTATAACTATTGTTTATGAATGGCTGACTATCGTGAAGTATGATAGTGACCATGAACATCATTCATTGTGTCACAAATTATTTTCATGTCACTTTGTTTTCATCACAGTTCAAGAATCTGTTCATTGACTCACACAGTGAAATGATTTTGAATAGCCAGTGAAATGAGGGGGAGGGGGAAGGGCATATGTTAGAATAACTTTGAAAGAAGAGGTTGCTCTGTTTACTAGAAGCTTTTCAAAGTGCCTTTTGAACAAAGAGAATTTTCATTTCAGAATTGTGAACTATGATAGCATAAATGTTTATAGGTAATTAAATTTGCAGATCTGAGCTTTATTGCGATGTTTTGTGGATTTGCAGGTTATGGGCTTTGGTTTATACTTGATGGATGGAAGTGTCAGTAATATCTATAAGTTGGATGCCAAAAAGAGAATCAACTTACCTAAAATTGACAAATATTTCAAGGTGGGTGAAAGTCTTTTTAAAATAAACTTTTTAAATTGAAGTATAGCATACTTACAGAGAGTGCACATATCCTCAATGACAGTTTGAATTTTTGTGAATAAGCTGTTAGTGTGTCTGTGACCTTTTTTTTTAAATTTATTATTAATTTCAATGAAAATGTACAGAGACTTTGAATTTCCATTCATTCATTGTTGCACTTTTCTTCCCTCCCAATCCTCCCCCTAGTACACTACCCTCTTGGAAAAGTGAAAGAAAAATTCTTTCATTGTTTTACAATCCCTCCCCCCAGGTCTGCTCCACTACACAGCCTTCGCTCTGGACGCCTGTGACTATGACTTAATGTTAGTAAATAAAGAGAGGAAGGGGCACTACTGCCTGCAGCCCAATAGTCCCCCTCCTCCCTTTCCCATACACCTTTCTTCCTCTCTAAAGGTAACTACTCTGTTTTCTTAAACCCTGAATTAGTTTTACCTGGTTTTTAATTTCTCCCTTGTTATTTACTGTCAAATTGAAACTGACCCTCCAATAAGTTTTCAAAGACAGTAAATCTTGTGGGAAGAGGTAGTTCATCTTTCTTCCATGGAGAAGCTGGTGGATTCAAACTCCAAGTCTTTGGGTTGACAGCACAACTCCATACCACTAAGTCACCAGAACTTCCTTTTCTTACCTTTCTCACCTTTTCTGGTCTCGTGGTTAATAGCTGCATAAGTCTCTGTGACAGCAAGACTATATTCCTATTTTGTATTGCCTTTCTGTCTCTTCTCTGTTTAGGTCACTGAGACTGAATTAAGACTTTACCCTGTTGCTATGTATGTATATAGTATGTTGTTAACTGACAACTTTTTTAGAGAGCCCATTTTTCAAACAAATTTATTTATTTATTTTTTTATTATTATTTTGTGTATGTGTGTCTGTGTACCGTCAGATCAGATCTGACTGGTACAGGAGGAGATTGTCCCTCCTTTCCCAGCAGAGCATCTGGTGGATTCGAACCATGTGTCTCTGGGATTGGAGTGCAGCTTCTTGCCACTAGGCCACCAGAGCTCCCCTCAAACAAATTTATTTTTATAGACACTAGAGGTTAAGACTTTAACAGATATTTGGGGACATGGTTGAAACCATGAGCTCCTTCCCAAAAGAAAACAAAACCCAAACTCATTGCCATTGACTTGATTGCAACTCCTTATGACCTTATAGGGCAGGGTGGAAGTACCTATATAGTTCCAAGATTATAATATTTTCCTATTTTTATTGGGATTTATGCGAATGTTTATGAAGCATATTTGGAATTTTCCTTAGTCATATATGCATATTTTGTCCCACAGTATTATTTACAATACATACAATGTCTGATACTATTCATTCTACATTGTCCTTCACCCATTCCCGTGAAGCATTCATTCTCTATTAATTTTCTACTTTGTCCTTTGCCTCCTAGTGGTAACCATACTAGAATGAGTGTGCCCATATGTAAACTTTTCTTCAGCCGTTTATGACAGTGGTCTTAGATTTGTTCTTTTATGACTGTCTTAACTTCATTCAGCATAATGTTTTCTAGACTCATCCATGATATGTAATGTTTTATGAGTTCTTAATTGTTTTTCAATGCTTTATCATAGTCTACTATGTGAGTGTATTATAGTTTTTCTGTTTGTTCATTGATGGGAACATGGCTTTTCTCCCATTTCTTTAATATTGTAAATAATGCTACCAGAAACATGGCCATTCATGTATCTGTTCATTTTTCAGCTCCCCTGTACAGTGTGTACCTAGTAGTTTTAATAGCTTGGTCAATTGTTGTTTCCATTTTCTGCTTTTTTTAAGGGAACACCAGATTTCAAGGATTATTGTATCATTTTACATTCTCACTGTTAGTGTATGAGAGTTTCAGCCTCACCACACCATCACCAACATTTGTTATTTGAGCTCTTACTGAAATTTGCTGTTGTTGCTAGGGTGGAGTCTTACCTGGTTGTTGTCTTGATTTGCATCTCTTCAATTTGTATGCTGAGTAAATAATTTATGAAGCTGAACTCTTATGAAGAACAATGTGACAGTATTGGAGGGAGACTCATCAAAAGCTTACATATGCAGATGACACTTTACTTGCTGAAAATGAGGAAGACTTGAAATGCTTGCTGCAAAAGATCACTGTAGAGTCTTGAATGTGGATTACATTTCAACATCAAGAAAACAAAAATCCTCACCACTGGGCCAGTGGCTACACTATGATAGATGGAGAAAACATTGAAGTTGTCAACAAGTATCTTCTTGTATCAATCTTCCCTCAGCTTCCTTGATTACAGCAGTCAAGAAATCAAAAGATGAATTGCATTGGGAGAATCTGCTTTGGAGAAGCTCTCAAAGGTGTTAAGGAGCGGCTATGTCAGTTTAAAGACCAAGATGCCCCTGATATGAGGCATTATTTTTTCATTTACATCCTATGCATTTAAAAGTTGCAAAGCTAATAAGGATGACAGAGGAATTATTGGTGTCTTTGAGTTGTGATGTTGGCGAGGAGAACTAAATATCCAATGGATTGCTAGTAAACCAACCAGGAAGTGCAGCCAAAGTGCTCATGGAGGCAAGAATGGTGAATTTCGTCTCACATACTTGTTCCTAGGAGTTGCTGTTTCTTGGCAAAGGTTCACATGCTTGGTCAGTGAAAGAGAGGAAAATCTTCAAAGAGATGGACTGACGCAGTGATGGCAGCAATGGGCTCACATATGTCACAGATGATAAGGTTGGCACAAACTAAGACAGTTCAGATCTGTTCATTTACATGGTTGCTATATTCATACTTAATTGAATGGCCCATAACAACTATAGAACTCTCCTCCTTTTTTGGTTGCCATTTGCTTAATATATTTTCCCAACTTTTGATATTTGTCATTGTCAATGCTATGTAACATCAAATTGGAACTGAGTGATGATGATAATGGACCTGGCAGAGGGTTTTCTCATGCATTTAGTTACATGAGAGGACATTGCCTATCTTTTTTAGATTCCTTTGATTGTTAGTCTTTTTCCTCGTTTCTCCAGTGTATCTCTTGTAGACAGCATTTTTTAAAAATCCAATCAGTTCTTTTAACTGATGCTTGGATCCTCACATTCAGTGTGATTATCGAGAGGCAAAGTTTATTGTTACTATTTTGTTGGATACTAGCAAGTATGCATTTGAGAAAGTGTCACCATTGTGTTCCTTAAAGGCAAGGATGATGTAGCTTAATTTCACATAATTTGAGCTTATTGTTAGAGGGCCAGTCCTTGGAAAGACCCATCATGCTTGGAAAATCAAGGGTCAGCAAATGAGAGGAAGAACCTTAAAAAAGGTGGATGGCAACCAAAAAAAGGCCTGGACCAGATGGATTTACAAGCGAATTTTATCAAACATTCAGAGAAGAACTGTCACCAATTTTATATAAACTATTTTAAAAAATAGAACAAGATGGGACACTCCCAGACTCATTCTGTGAAGCAAACATATCCTTGATACCAAAGCCAGGAAAGGACACCACCAAAATAGAAAACTATAGGTCAATATCACTTATGAACACAGATGCAAAAATCCTGAATAAAATATTGGCCAATAGAATACAATGATATATCAAAGAAATAATCCATCATGACCAAGTGGGATTCATAACAGGCATGCAAGGATGGTTCAATATAAGAAAAACAATTAATATAATTCATCTTATTAACAAAGCAAAGAAAAAGCACCACATGATCCTATCAATTGATGCAGAAAAGGTCTTTGACAAAATCCAACACCCTTTTCTGATGAAAACACTCACCAAAATAGGACTAGAGGGGAATTTCTTCAATATAGTAAAAAGTATTTATGAAAACCCGAGAGCTAACATTATTCTCAATGGAGAGAGGTAAAAGGCATTCCTTTTAAGAACAGGAACTAGGCAAGGATGCCCATTATCTCCTCTCTTATTCAATATTGTATTGGAAGTCTTAGCGATAGCAATAAGACAAGAGAAAGACATTAGAGGTATACAAATTTTCAAAGAGGAAGTAAAATTATCCCT
>NW_006399984.1:2984711-2994306 GCF_000299155.1 Elephantulus edwardii | reverse complement strand
AAAAAAAATTAAAAAGGTGGATGGACACAGTGAAAGTAACAAGGAGCTGAAGTGTATTAGAGATAATGAGGATGGCATGGGAAAGGACAGGGTTCAAATCCATTGTTCATAGGTCACTATTAATCTTATTCAACCCATCCAGCAAAAAGAATTATTGCGTGTGTTTTTTCTTTCTTCCAGTCTGTTTTGTGTATTTTCCAGTGCTCTCATTTAGCCTGTAGATACTAATTATAGTTATGTTCCATTGTTCTGTTTACAGTGTAATCTTTACAGAATGTTCTTTGTTTCTTGATTCTGGTTTTTACCTTGCAGTCCATTTTTATATTATCATTTCCACTTCTTTTTTGTGTGTGTGTATGCATTTAATTGATTTATTTTTTCTATCTTTTGATTTTGTTTGTCCTTGTGTCTCAAGTACATGTCTTGTAGACAACATATTGATACTTTCTTAGCTATTCTGCTACTATTTTTTGCTTAACTGATATATTTAATCCATTGACTTTCTGTGTAGTTTTTGAAGACATGGTTTTATTGCCATTTTGTTATATTGTATCTTGTGGTGTTGCTTCTTTGCTCTATCAACTTTTCTGTTCTGTTTGAGGAGGTCTCTAGTATTTTAACATTTTGTTCTTAGGAATTACCTTAATTTCTCCTTTTGGAGAATATTCCAATTTCACTGTCATGTTTGATGAACAGTTTTGCTAGGTACATGATTTGTGTTTGGCGTTTGATTTGTGTAAATGTTTTGTGCAGGTCATCCAATTACTTTGTTCCTTCCAAGGTTTCTGCTGGGAATTGGTTTTTCTTTGTAGCTTTTTGTTTTTGTTTTTTTTTTTTTTTTTAGTTGGTTTTGGGATTCTTTCTTCCTCTTTGTTTTTTGGGAATGTCATTATTATATGTCTTGGAGTTTGTCCTTTGGTGGCTATCCCATTTTGGGGTTTGCTCAGTCTCTTGAATGTATGTTTTCTCATAATACCTATAAAATTTTCTTCCAGTAAATCTTCCACAATTTTCTCAGTTCTTCTTTCCCTTTCCTGTTCTGGAATTCCAGTTACATGTATTTTATTTCTTTTAATGATGTCCCATGTAATTATTATGCTTTCTTCTCTTATCCTCTTACATCTGATTTTTCCTCTAGTGTTAGTATTGAAAGATATTCCCTTTTGCCTCACTGATTTTTTGCATTCGCTCCTTTTGATTTGGCTCTTTTTGCCTTCTAGCATGTTATTAATTTCTAAAATTATTTTATTGCTTATTTTGGATGTCAATTTTCCGTTTTTCTGTGGCTTCTAATTTTCCTTGATTTTATCTTTTTGATCTTACATTGATTTCTTCTAAAAGTTCTTTTAATAAATATTTTTTTTATTTTGTCTGTGATTTCTTCCAGTGTTTGATAGTTTTCCTCAGTCCATTGAAGACAGTAGATTATCATTCTTCTGAATTCTGTATCAGAAAGTCCCAACAACCTTTTGTCCTCTTTAAGATTATTTTGATGACTTCCTTTTCTTTTTTTTTAAATGGGATTTGTTATGTGTTGTCTCTCTAACTTCGTGGTAGTATTATGTTTGTAGTCTTTCAGCATAAGGGATGGAAGTTTCTATGCCATTTTCTGTCCATTGTTTTATATGCAACAGTTGAGTGTGGGTCACCTTTTAATGCCAGCCAGTCAGTTTGAGATGTGTGGACCTACAGAAGATGTGTTTGCGCCTGGGTTAGCTGGGCCCTTTTTGAAGTGTGCTTCCAATCGAGATTAGGCAGAAGAGAAAAAAGGAAAAAAGAGAAACAAAAACCTGAAACAGCGTGCAGGATAGAAAAGTAGCAAGGTTGCCTGGTGAAAGAGGAGTACACCAGGAAGTAATATTAGAAGATAAAGGGAAAAGTAGAAGGAAGAGGGAAAATAAAAAAGAGCTGGAGCAGTGTTGGGGGTGAGTGCTGGTGAAAGTCAAACCAGGGATACGAAGAAAAGAATGAAAGCAAAAGATATAGGAGAAGAGTTAGCTGGTGCTCTTGACTGTGTTTTGGTGGTAGAGGTAGATGGGAGATTTGAGATAGCGTCTAGCATGGTCTGGCAGAAAGTTAATGTACCCAGTCAGGGCAGAGATTCTGCCTGCTCCTGAGGCAGCTAAGAATGCTAGAGAAAGTACAAAAATACAGTGTCAGTGCAGCTGCTCTGTTTAGGAGGTACCACCCACCTATGCCCTTCACCTCAGGTGGAGTTTCTGCCTTGGGCAGTTTGCCAGTTGCCATCTTTCCTAATCAATCCTGGCACACAAATGTAGTTGTCTTCCTCTGCTGGTATAAGAAAGTAGCATGCATGTAGGAAACACACTTAGTTTCTTACGTACTGATGTTACATGTTGTCAAATTAGAATTAACCCATAGTTGACCCTCCACGGGGTTTTCAGAGGCAGTAAATCACATGGAAGGGGATAGCCCATCTTTCTTCCACAGAGCAGCTGGTAAATTTGATCCTTTGGATTGCAGCCTTGTTTCTTACCATGAAGCTACCAGAACTCTCTAGGAGTCCTTCTTTATTGATTCATTTCACGAAAGTAAGTTCTTTAAGAAACAGAGATAGCAACTCAACTGTACATATGGACCTCACCTGATGAACTGCACAGGAATCATATTGACTACATCTGTGGAAAGAATTGTTGGAGAAGCTAAGTATCAGTGGTCAAAACCAGGCCAAGTGCTGACTATTGAACATTATATGCATGTTTAAATCGAAGTTGAAGAAAGTGAAAATAAGTCTACAAGAATCAAAAAGGACCTTGAGTTTATCACACCTGAATTCCAAAATCATGTCAAGAATTAGGTTTGAAGCATTGAACACTAATGATCAAAGACTAGGTGAATTGTGGGATGACATCAAAGATACCATCCATGAAGAGAGCAAAAGGTGGTTAAAAAGACAGAGGAAGAAGAAAAAACTAGAGTGGTTATCAGAAGAGAATCTGAAAATGACACTAGAATGTTGAGAAACCAAAACAGAGGAAAGAGTTGCTGACAACACTATCAACAGAGTGCCAAACCATAGTTAAAATGGTGTGACAGACCAGAGATAGTTTTGCATCCTTGCATACCATGTAGTCTAGGTGGGTGTTGTGCCCACCACGTGTATTGAGAGCTCCAAGATGACACTGGGGCATAATCTACTCATTATCATGTAGAACACTGCTAGGAAGTTCTCAGAGATTAGTGAGTGTAGATGAGGACTAATACACAAGAGTTTTCATTTGCCAGCACTCCTGGGAGGATGAATCACTGAGCTCAGTGTTGCTCGGCCCACAGGAATAGGTTGCCGAGCTCAGTAGCCGCAAACATTGAGAAGGACTCAGTCTAGCACCCCTGCAATAACCCATCACTGAGTTCAGGGCAAGCCCAAGCTGGATTCAGAATGGTCTTGACTTGTCCTCAGGCTGAAAGATGCCTTTGATGATCCTTAGGGTTAATAGTGAGAGAGGTCCTTTTTTTTCCTACTCCCCATGAACTTGCTGTGTCCCCTCAGGAAGCCTTCAGAGATTCATTGAAGACTCCTTTGGGCCCCTCAGCCACATTTCCCAGTTTCTTTTCTTCCTTCAGGATTTGAATATATTATTTTTCACTTTCCTTTTACTCTCTGGATTCCAGTAATTTTCATCAGTATATTTCACAATTTGGTCTGGGATGTTTCCATTTTCCCCTTTGGTCATCTTCATCAAGATATTGGGCAGACAGAGTCACCTGAATGTCATTTTTGTGTGAATCCTCCAAGATTATAATCTTTATACAGAGTGGGACTACGCTACTTGGGACTCCTTTTAATTTATAGCGGTCTGCTTTAAAAAAATCTTTATGTATACTGGGATCATGGATGTTTTCTTTCTATATGGTTTTCTAGAACTATTGCTGTTTCCTTTCTCAGATCTGTAATCTCCCTGCAGTTGACTTTGATGTATAGTGTGAAGTAAGGTTTTAACATTCTAGATTTATTTCCCTTAATGTTGATAATTAGTTGGCTCTAGTTATTGCAAAGGTTATATTCCCTCTCACTATTCTGCAGTGGTACATAGGTAAAAAATACCAAGTGTTTCTCTGCTGTAGATTGTTGGTTCTGTTTCCTCATCCATTCTCTAGCACCATATCACTTGAATTTTAGTAGCTTTATAATAGCAGCTTTATACTTATCTGAAACTACAAACCTTCCAGTTTTATTCTTCCACGTTATCTTGGATATTACCATTTCATCTTTCTGAAAACCTGTATTTTGCTTGATGTCATATAGTTGGTTTCAGTTCCTTTTGACTGCTAGTGTGTCAAAGTCCAACTGTTGTTTAAGTCTTTCTGATATTTGATATTTTAGAAGTGGATTTCTAAGACTATTTTTTAAGTACTTCTTGGTGGACACACACTTCTGCCATTTTCATTAGCAGCCACGTGCATTATCTCTGCACTACCCAGAAACTTTGTCTTTCCCTTTCTCTCCCATAGAAACATACTCTGTCCACCTTCTTCTCTTTTCTACTCTCTCCTTTTGTTTTGTTCCCTTTCTCTCCCCCCTCTTTTTTCCTTTCCCTCTTTCTTCCTCTCCCTTTATCTCTCAAGAATATTCCTTCTGGAATACTGATTGAGGTTACATTGAATGTGTAGATGAAAGTAGAAAGAATGGACATTTTAAAATACTAAGGTTCCAGCTTATAAGAATGAACGTGGGAGGCCGAGCGGCCACGGGCGGGCGGGCAGCACAGCGCAGAGAGGGCCCCGTGGGCCCATGAGGAGGCCCGGGGACCATGGGCTCCAGGATCAAACAAAATCCAGAGACCACATTTGAAGTGTATGTTGAAGTGGCCTGTCCTGGGACAGGTGGCATTCTCTCAGATCCTGAGGTGCAGAGGCAATTCCCAGAGGACTACAGTGACCAGGAAGTTCTACAGACTTTGACCAAGTTTTGTTTCCCCTTCTATGTGGACAGCCTTGCAGTTAGCCAAGTTGGCCAGAACTTCACGTTTGTGCTCACTGACATTGACAGCAAACAGAGATTTGGATTCTGCCACTTATCTTCAGGAGCAAAGAGCTGTTTCTGTATCTTAAGCTATCTCCCCTGGTTCGAAGTATTTTATAAATTGCTGAACATCTTGGCAGATTACACGACAAAAAGACAGGAGAGTCAGAGGAATGAACTTCTTGAAACTCTGCACAAACTTCCTATCCCTGACCTTGGAATGTCTGTTCATCTCAGTGTGCATTCTTATTTTACTGTGCCTGACACCAGAGAACTTCCCAGCATACCTGAGAACAGAAATCTGACAGAATATTTTGTGGCTGTGGATGTTAACAACATGTTGCACCTGTACGCCAGCATGCTCTACGAACGCCGGATTCTCATCATTTGCAGCAAACTCAGCACCCTGACAGCCTGCATCCACGGGTCCGCCGCCATGCTCTACCCCATGTACTGGCAGCACGTGTACATTCCCGTCCTGCCGCCACAGCTACTGGACTACTGCTGTGCTCCCATGCCCTACCTCATAGGAATCCATTTAAGTTTAATGGAGATCCTCCACCTTTGCAAGCATGAAATCCCTCTCTAAGGAATAGCCTCTTCTAGCAACATACCCAAAGTATATGATAAGAAGCTTTGTCATCCATGCCTCCAAGAACAGTCTGGCTTCACTTTCTCTAAGACATATATGTTTGTCTATTTACATACAGTTCAGAAGATATTCAGGATTCTTCTCCAGCACCACAGCTTAACTATGTTAATTCTTCTTCTTAAATCTTTATTCACTGTCCAGATTTCAGATGTATAGCAAGTGATTGAAAAGATCATGGCCTGAATTAGGTGCACCTTACTTTTCAAACTATCATTACTCTTCAGTAATTTGGAGAGGTCCTAGACAGCAGACTTGCCCAGTGCAGTATGTCTACTGATCTCCTGACTTCTGTTACCAAGGGTGTTGATTGTGGATCCAAGTAAAATTAAATCCTTGACAACATCAATCTTTTTTCCACCTATCATGATGTTGCTTATTGATCCAGTAGTGAAGATTTTTGTCTTCTTGATGTTGAGATTCAATCTTTATTGAAGGCTATATAGTCTTTATCTTCTGCAGCAAACATTTCAAGTCCTCCTCACTCTCAGCAAGCAAGGTGCATTATTTGCATAATACATGTTATTGATGGGTTTTCCTCCAATCCTGATCCCACATTCTTCTTCATAGAATCTAGCTTCTTGAATTATTTGCTCAGCATACAGATTAAATAGATATGGAGAAAGGATACAAACTGACACACAACTTTTCTGATTTTAAACTATGCAGTGTTTCCTCACTCTGTTTGGACACCAGCCTCTTGTTCTAGGTATAGGGTTTTTTGTAAGCACAAGTAAATGTTCTGAAATGCCCATTCTTCTCTATGTCAGCCATCGTTTGTTATGATCCACACAGTCAAAATGCCTTTGCCTAGTGAATAAAACACAAATTTACATTCAAAAAAAAAAGAATGAACGTGGTATATCTTCATTAAGTATTTTAAAACTTTTTCTAAAGTTTTTGTTTAGAAATCTTACACACATTTTGTTAGATTTGGTTGTGAAAATATGTATCTGTATATGTATATAATAATACTTCAGATTTATCTATTAATATTTTATTTTATAAATTTTTCTTGTTCACTTATAGAAAGAAGTTAATTTTTACATTATTACATATATTGATTCTAAAATAAATTCTCTTGTCTTTCTTATAATGAATCCAGAATATTTTACATGTTTTTGGGGTAGTAAGTGTTGTATTAGGTTGTTACGGATTGAATTGGGTCTTGCAAAATTATGTGTTTGTTAACTTGGCTACGCATTAATTCTCAGTGCTTTGGCAATTATTTAATTATCTAATTTGGCTTTAACAAATTTATTTTCTCCCCATTTTGGAGGTTAGAAGTGTGAATTGAGGGTGTCGATCCTGCTAGCTCTGGAAAAGACAGCTTTGTCTCTTCTGAGCTTCTGCTTCTAGTGAGCATGTGACTGGGTGCCTCTTCTCTTCCAGCTCTTTTGGTTCACTCGGTCACTCCTTCCCTCCCATTCAGTTGGTTCCAAATAATAGTAATGCTCCATTGGGTTTCTCAGGCTTTAAATCTTAATGGAAAGTGACTGCCCATCTTTTTCCCTTAGAACTGCTGGTGATTAAAAAACTCCTTTCTGTACTTGATGCTATTCTTGTGTGCTGCCAAGTTGGAACTGACCCATAGCTGACCCTCCAGCAGGGTTTTAGAGGCAGTAAATTCTATGGGAAGACCCTTAACCAGGTGGATTGACTGCTGCAGTGGGCTCTAGTGTGTCAGGAAATGTGAGACTGACACAGGATAGGACATGGTTCATATCTGTTCATACGATGGCTGTGTGTTATACTTGACAGTACCTAACAACACCAACAAATTCCATAGGAGGAGGGAGTTTGCACATCCTTGTCAGCAGCTAGTGGATTTGAATCATGTGCCTTTGTGCTTCTTAGCACTGGGCCACCAGAACTCCCTAGTTAGATTCAATCTCTTGTATTTTGGGAGATTGACTCCAAATACACTTTATACCAATTCTTCCTCATTAACTTAACAAAGACAGCCCATTCACAATTAAGGTTATAACCATGGGGACAGAAGGTAGAATTTACAACACAAAGTTTTAGGGAGGCAAATTTCAGTGTCTAAAAAAAGGAAAACTTTCAAATGTTAATCACCATTGATCATTACTGTAATTACATATTTAATGACTAAGCATATATATTGACCCTATTTTATTTTGTTGTTCTTTGAATACAGCAGCTCCAGGTGGTTCCATTGTTCGGAGACATGCAAATAGAACTGGCAAGATACATAAAGACCAGTGCCCACTATGAGGAAAATAAATCTCGGTAGGAAAGAAAGCTTTTTTAAAAATTGAATTCATTTTTTATTTTAAATTGGTTTGAATACAAAATTAATTTAAATTGTGTTTCACACATTCTTTTATTTGCATTTTATTTCATAAGATCATTCTCAAACATTGTATTTTATAATACCAATCACTGTTGATCCATGCCCACTATCACTTATCTTTTCAGGCTTCCGGTAGATCTTTCCTAATTCCTTCACCCACTTCACTCCATCTGGCAAACTCTGTAACCAGTCATTTCCCCTCCTCTCCATCCTCAAATTTCCTGCCTCCTCCCCATCCCTCTTTGGACTTTCATGTACATTTTACTAGTTGTTGTGTACCATCAGTGCACTCGCAACTCATAGTGACTGTATGTATAACAACTCTGAACCCTGCTCTATCTTGAGCCAACTGTCTCTAATGCATCTACTCCATTACCCCAGTCACTGAGTCAGTCTATCTCATCTAAGGTCTTCCTCTCTTGTGCTGTCCCTCTACCTTTCCAAGCATAATGTCCCTCTCTAAAGACTGGTATGTCCTTACAACATGTAAAGTATGTCAGACAGAGCTTCAGAATCTTTGCCTCCATGGAACAGCCTGATTTCACCCTCTCCAGCAGTTCTTCTAGCAGTCCATGATATATTCAGTACTCCAACACCACAGCTCAAAGACATCAATTTTCCTTCTATTATCCCTAGTCACTGTCCATCTTTCTGATGTATTGCAAATAATTGCAAAGGCCATAGCCTGGATCAGGTGTACCTTTGTCTCCTGGCTGACATTGTTACTCTTTAGTAATTCCTGATGGCAGACTTCTCCAGTGCAATTTGTCTTTTGATTTCCTGGCTGCTAGTTCAAGCTGAAGTTGAGGAAAATGAAATCAAGTCCACGGGAACCAAGATTTGACCTTAAGTCTGTCCCACTCGAATTTCAAAACCATCTCAGGAACAGGTTTGAGGCCTTGAGCACCAATGAGCATAGACCAAATAGGATATCAAGAAAATCTTCCATGAAGAACGGAAAAGATCATTACAAAGTCTGAAGAAGAAGAAAAGACCAAGATGGATGTCAGATGAGACTCTGAGTGTTGCATTAGAGCACCGAGAAGCCAAGCTAAAGGAAGAAATCAAAGAGCTGAACAGAAAATTTCAAAAGGCAGCTCTAGACGAGAAAGCAAGATACTATAATGAAATGTGCAGAGAGCTAGAGTCAGAATAATCAAAAGGGCCGGACTCGCTCAGCATTTCTTAAGTTGAAGGAGTTGAAAAACAAATTCAAGCCATGGGTGGCAGTACTTAAAGATTGTTTGGGTAAAATGTTGAATGATCCAGGAAGTATCAAAAGAAGATGGAAGGAGTACACAGAGTCACTGTATCAGAAGGAATTGACTGACACAGGAATTTCATGAAATAACATGAGCAAGAGCCTATGGTGATGAAGGAGGAAGTTCAAGTTGCCATGAAGGAATTGGCAAAAAACAAGGCTCCAGGAGTTGACAGCAAACCAATTGATTTGTTTCAACAAACAGACGCTGCCCTGGATGTGCTCACTAAGTTGTGCCAGGGAATCTGGAGGACAGCCAGCTGGCCAACTGACTGGAAGAGATCGATATTTGTTCCCATTTCAAAGAAAGGTGATCCAACAGAGTGTGGAAATTATCAAACAATATCATTGATATCACATGCAAGCAAGATTCTGCTGAAAATT
>NW_006399984.1:2983437-2984611 GCF_000299155.1 Elephantulus edwardii | reverse complement strand
TAATCACAAGATTAAATATTTGGGAGTAAATATAACTAGAAGCACAAAAGATCTATTCAAAGAAAATTACAAAGCATTTTTTTTAAACATTATTACAAGAAACAAAAAGAGACCTGGAGAAGTGGAAGAATATCTCTTCCTTATGGATAGGAAGGCTCAATGTTGTGAAAATAGCAGTACTGCCAAAGGCAATTTACACATTCAATGCAATCCCAATACAAATACCAATTCCATTCTTCAGTGAGATGGAAAAGGTAATCTCCAGCTTTATTTGGAATGGAAAGAAGCCACAAATAAGCAAAGCACTTCTTAAAAATAGGAAAAAGGTAGGATTTCAAATCCTACTACACTGCCGTGGTAGTCAAGACAGCATGGTACCGGTACAATGACAGACACATAGATCAATGGATTAGAATCGAGAACCCGGAAATCAGCACTTCTATTTATGGTCAATTGATTTTTGACAAGGAGATGAAATCAGTTAGGTGGGGAAATGACAGCCTTTTTAACAAATGGTGTTGGCAAAATTGGAAAACTATCTGCAGTTATGCAGATGACACAACTTTGCTCGCTGAAACTGAGGAGGACCTCATGCACTTACTGCAGAGCGTAAAGGACTGCAGCCTTTAATATGGACTGAGGCTCAATGTCAAGAAGACAAAAATTCTCACCACCGGACCAATCGGTAGCATCAGGATGGATGGCGAAGAGATTGAGAGTGTTCACAGCTTCAGTTTGCTCGGCTCCACGGTCAACACTCTTGGCACCAGTAGCCAGGAAATCAAAAAGCGTATTGCGATGGGAAAGTCTGCTGTTAGGGACCTCTCTAAAGTACTCAAGAATGTCTCTCTGGAGAGGAAGGTGTGCCTGATACAGGCCATGGTTTTTGCAATCACTTGTTATGCATCAGATAGTTAGTTGGACAGTGACTAGGGAGGATAGAAGGAGAATTGAGGTCTTTGAGCTGTGGTGCCGGAGAAGAGTATTGAATGTACCGGGGACTGCCAAGAAAACAAACAGATTCATCGTAGAGAGGGTTAAACCAGGCTGCTCCTTGGAGGCAAGGATTCTGGGCCTTCGCCTGACATACTTTGGACATGTTGTAAGGAGAGACAGGTCTTTAGAGAGGGACATCATGCTGGGTAGAGTAGAGGGACAGCGCAGGAGGGGAAGA
>NW_006399984.1:2971753-2981953 GCF_000299155.1 Elephantulus edwardii | reverse complement strand
ACAATATGTCAACAGAGAACTGCCAGATGTGCAGGCTGGATTTAGAAGAGATCGTGGTACTAGGGATATTATAGCTAATGTAAGATGGATCTTGGCAGAAAGCAGAGAATACCAGAAGAATGTCTATCTGTGCTTTATTGACTATGCAGAGGAACACAACAAGCTATGGCTGACTCTGAGAAGAATGAGAATCCCAGAACATTTGATTGTGCTAATGCGAAACCTGTACTTGGACCAAGAGGCATTCATCAGAACTGAGTAGGGAGACACTGGATGGCTCAAAATCAAGAAAGGGGTCCATCAGGGATGTATTTTGTTTCCGTGCCTTTTCAATCTGTATGCAGAACAGATCATCCGAGACGCTGGGCTGTATGAGGAAGAATGTGGCATTAAGATTGGTGGAAGAATCATCAACAACCTGCGTTATGCAGATGACACAATGCTGCTTTCTGAAACTGAGGAGGACCTGAAGCAGAAAGTCAAGGACTGCAGTCTTCATATGGATTCAAGCTCAATATCAAGAAAACAAAGATTCTCACCACTAGGCCAATTGGCAGCATCAATATGAATGGTGAAGAGATTGAGATAGCTAACAGTTTTCTTTTACTTGGTTCCACAGTCCACACTTTGGTAACAGCAGCCAGGAAATCAGGAGACGATTTGCATTGGGAAAGTCAGCTTTGAGGGACCTCTCAAGAGTACTGAAGAGCAACGACGTCAGGCTGGAGACTACGGTGCGCCTGATCCAGACTATAGTCTTTGTAATTACGTGCTGTGCATCGGAGATTTGGACAGTGAATAAGGATGATAGAAAATTGATGCCTTTGAGCTTTGGTGCTGGAGAAGAGTGTTGAATATACCATGGACTGCTGGGAGAACAAACAGGTTTATCCTGGAGAGGGTGAAGCCAGAATGTTCCCTGGAGTCAAGGATTCTGAAGCTTCGTCTCACCTACTTTGGGCATGTTGCAAGGAGGGACTGGTCCTTGAAGAGGGACATCATGTTTGGGAGAGTGAAGGGACAGCGCAGGAGAGGAAGACCCACGATGAGATATATCGATTCTGTGAGTGGAGTGGTGGGAATGAGTGCGTTTGAGACGGCGAGGTTGGCACAGGATAGAACGGTGTTTAGGGCTTTTGTACATAGGGTCGCTATGAGTTGCATATGACTCGATGGCACATAACAACAACACAACAATACTAAAAGGGTTGATTGTGGAGCCAAGAAAACTAAAGCTGTTAACAATCTCAATCTCTTCATCATCTATCAAGTTATGCTGCCAATCAGCCTAGTCGTTAGAACCTTTGTTTTGAAAGAAAGCCTTTTGTAGTGTCTCCAATATATCATTTTCTTGTATTCTAAGTTATTGGTGTAGAGATACAACATTTGACATTCTCAGCTGTCTGTAGCTGTGCTACCTAATATAGTAGTCATCATTACCATGAATATTAAATTTAAATTCATCTTAAAACTTATTTCCTCTACATTGCCATATGTCGTATGTTCAGTCACTTGTGACTGCTACATTGGAGAGCAAAGGTAAAGAACATTCCCCTCATCGTAGAGTATTCTCTTTGATAGTACTAGTAGAAAATAGAAATGTGTAGAGTAACTCTCTGGATGCAGTCTTTTGCTTGCATGTACCCAAGAACTGTGGTTTGGTTGGTAAAATAAATAGAGTTTATAAATATCACCTAAGAGCTAGTGCATACTAAAGCTTGCTTTTGTAATATCTTTTGAGTTGAGAATGGTCTTTACATATTTAAAGATGTTTTCAATTTGTTCTGGTGTTTGTTTTTACAAGGTGTTCTACAATTGTAAATTAATACTCTCTGGGCTTTTATAGCAGCATTTAACTAACCTTTGCTCTAAAGAATCAGTAGCACAAAATGAAATGATCTGCACACGGTACTCTGCACAGCTAATTCTACATAATTATAAGTCCTACATGGCCAGTTGGGTCTCTTAGAATGCTTTTGTCTAGTATTTATATACATAGCCATCCTGCAGTGCCAGTTCAACCATGATTTTGACAAATGGTTCTGTATCCCCATCTGTTTACTAAGGTTAACAAATTATTCCTGTAGAAGCCATATAGTAAATATTACAGGCTGTATGGGCCACATGTGGTCTGTTGCATATTGTTTTTACTTTTGTTTTTCCATCCTTTTAAAAATGTCAACAACATTTTTTGCAACACTGGTGTTATTGAGTAGGGTCCCACTCAGTGACCCTATGTGTTGGCATAGGACTCCATAGGGTGTTTTTCACTATAATCTTTATGGGAGCAGCTTACTAATTATTCCTCCTCTGGAGCTGCTAGGTAAGTTTATGCTTAACACGGGCTACTAAGGGTCCTCTAGGGTTATATGAAGACTTACCATATTTGGTTTGGCTGTAGTTTATTAACCTCTGTGCTAATTTATCTCTAATACTTTTGCTGTTAAATTTATATATTATCTACTTCAGACTTTCTTTTTCTCATATAAATGACATCATTACATTGAAATCTCCTTCAACTTTATCATAAAATTAAGTTTCTATTTTTAGTATTTAGTGATTTCTATGATATAAATATTCCCTCCATGACTGATTTCAGGCTACCAGCAGCACACAATTACATAGTGTTTGTGCTGTAACATATAGGTACCAATAACCTCAGACTCATAGGGAGCAATAAAATTAGTAATAAATTGGGAACTTATGAGTGTTGAGCATGATGCTTCCTTCTTGATAGGATTTCTTAGGGAGCTGTAAAAAGAGTGTAGACAGCATGGGAATGATTGAGTCTTACTTTAAAGAGGAATTATCACCATCAACAATATTGACAGTGAAAAATTAATTTCTGTAATTTCAGACATGGTCTTTCACATTCCTCTGTGTACTTCTACTAAATCTGTCACCAGTTTTACTGCTCTTTTGGGTCCAAAATTCATTGTAGTGACCTCACAGACCTCATACAACCATACTTATGGTTACAGGGTTTATTAAGGAAGTTAACAGGCTCAATTTGAAATTGGCAGCAGGATACTATCCCTCTGTCCAGGCAGCTTAAGTGTGGTCACATGTTGTTGTTGTTGTTATGTGCCATCGAGTCGCTTGCGACTCATAGCGACCCTATGTACAACAGCCCTAAACTCTGCTCTGTCCTGTGCCAATCGCACTGTCTCTGACACTCCCATCCCAATTATCCCAGTCACCGAATCAATCCACCTCATAGAGGGCCTTCCTCTCCTACGCTGTCCCTCCACCCTCCCAAGCATGATGTCCTTCTCCAAGGACCAGTCTCTCCTCACAACATGTCCAAAGTATGTTAGATGGAGCCTCAGAATCCTTGCCTCCAAGGAGCCACCCGGTTTAACCCTTTCCAGGACAAATCTGTTTGTTTTCCTAGCAGTCCATGGTATTCTCAATACTCTTCTCCAGCACCACAGCTCAAAGGCATCAATTCTCCTTCTATCCTCCTTGGTCATTGTTCAACTCTCTGATGCATAACAAGTGATTTCAAAGACCATGGCCTGTATCAGACACACCTTAGTATCCAGAGAGACAGCATTGCTCTTCAGTACTTTGGCGAGGTCCCTAACAGCAGACTTTCCCATGGCAATGCGCCTTTTAATTTCCTGGCTGCTGGTGCCAAGACTGTTGACTATGGAGCCAAGCAAACTAAAGCTGCGTACAATCTCAATCTCTTCACCATCCATCCTGATGCTGCCAATTGGTCCAGTGGTGAGAATCTTTGTCTTCTTGACATTGAGCCTCAATCCATATTGTAGGCTGCAGTCCTTGACCCTCGGCAGCAGGTGCTTCAGGTCCTCTTCAGTTTCAGCAAGCAGGGTTGTGTCATCTGCATAATGCAGATTGTTGATAAATCGTCCACCAATCTTGATCCCACATTTCTCCTCATAGAGCCCAGCCTCCTGGATAATCTGTTCTGCGTATAGGTTGAAAAGGTATGGAGATAGGATGCATTCCTGGCATACGCCCTTTCCAATTTTGAACCATGCCTTTTGACAAATAGCCTCACAGCTTAGGTCAGTGTTACATATTTCCCTTAGTTCTGCCAGTTATTGTGTCTTCGTCCGTCCTTAAGCGAGCAAGCTTTCCTGAAGGTCTGTAGTTCTGGCTTCTCGGACAGCAGTCCTGAGTGCATCGTGTCTCATGTTGGTTTCTGGTGAGGCTACTGTTGTTCTTGTGTAATTCTTGTCTGGCTGGCATAGGAATCTTTGGCACTGCACTCCTTGCTTCCTCTCCCCTTCCTGGTGTTTATAGAGACCCAATTTCTGCCACTGAGTCTCCTCAGTTTAAACCCTTGTGAATATCTTAGTCATGTGGCATAGTCAAAGTCAGGGGCCAGGAAAGTAAATCAGTTTCTGGCCCTGCAGGAGCTCTGGTGGTTTAGCATAAGAAGTTGAGTTGCCAACCTAAAGGCACATTGTTCGAATCCACCAGGTACTCCGTGGGAGAAAGATGAGCAGTTTCCTGTACAATTTATTGCCTCTGAAAACTTGCTGGAGACAGTTAGGAGTCAATTCTAATTCCGGATACACACATTCAATATATGATACACATATGGGCTTAATGTGGGCTGCATGGAACGTACACACAGGACACTCATGGACTTCACACCAGATTTTATATGATCTGTTGTACAGAAAACACTCATTACTGTTGAGTCAGAGCCAACTTATAAGTGACCCTCCAACGAGTTTACAGAGGCTGAAAACTTTTGTGAATCACACAATAGGAGACTGCCCCTCTTTCTCTCACAGAGTTACTGATGGAATTGAACTGTTAGAAGCACCACCTTTTAGTTGGCAGTGTCACCCATTACTGACTAGGCCACCAGAGCCCAGCAGTCATGTGAAATCAGCTTTATATTTGCTTAAATGCCACCATCTCCTCCAGCTACTGTATTTTATAAGCATTGTGCTGGTATTTTTCAGATAATGCCATTTTTCTTATACACAGGTGGACGTGCACATCTTCGAGTAGCAGTCCTCAGTACAACATCTGTGAGCAGATGATTCAGATCCGAGAGGACCACATGCGCTTCATCTCAGAGCTGGCACGCTACAGCAACAGCGAGGTGAGCTCTGCATGCATCTGGGCTGCTTGCCCACACTGGGGAACTTGAACTCTCTATGAATCCAGAAGGATCTTTCTATTTTTGCTTCTATGTAGTTAATGACTTTGAAACTCATAATTTAGTATCATAAACTTAAAGTGACATGCAGTGACATCAGGCTTGCTTCTGTCTGTTCAGCAATATTTAAGACCTTTTTTCCCCCCAGAAAATCATAGTAGGACTCTCAGAAAAATCGATGAGAAAATACCATTAAGTGAAATTTCATAATTTAGGAGCACAAATCCCAGCTGTTAGAAAAGTATGTAAGCAAGGAATAACATTTAAAAAGAAAATTCTTGATTTGTGGCACACTTTATATCCAAGGCAGTTCAAAGCCTGGAAGGGAAAAAAATACTATAGCCCGAGAGGGCAGGAGCCTGTGAGTCAATGACAGAGGGTGTCCTCACAAGAGTACAATATTTGTTCTCAGAAATCAGACTTGCTTGTTGTTAGGTGCCCTTGAGTCAAGTACGACTCATATCAGCCTTGTGAACCAGAGATTGAACCCTGTTCTATCCTGCACCATCCTCACACTTCCTGACACAAGAGTCTATTATAGCAGTCACCACGTCAATCCACCTGGTTGAGGGTCTTTTTCCCCTTTACCAGTATTCCACCCTTCCCAGCATTGCATTCCTCTGCAAGGAGTAGCCCCTCCTAGCAATATGCCCAAAGTTTGAGAGGCAAAGCCATGGTTTTTTAGTTCCTTTCTGCTTTTCTGCTGAGTGTGACATATCAAACATTAGTCTATATTAATTTTCTCCACATCATAAATCTCCAGGCCATCACTGTTTGAAAGCTGTGAGGTGAGAGTTTGAGCTTGAAGTTTCAGCCCTGAAGGCAAGCCACAGAGCGGAACAGGAGCAAGGCAGAAAAGTTAAAGTGAGGTTGGGTTTTGGGAAGTGGAGTACTTGATAAAAATTGTCTGACAAAGCATGAGGTCTTAGTGGGCCATATGAATCTGATCAGAGGAATGGTTGGTGTTTGGTACCCCAGGTTTTTTTGAGGAACTACTCTGGAGATTTTTTTTTTTTTACATATTCTGGGCTTTATTTACAGAACAGAGCAAATAAAAGAAATACACAGGCTCATAATCAAACACATAAAGCAAAGGCACTCATACTCAATTCTCAAGAGGGTCCTCATGTTGGAAAAAAAAAAATTAAAATCAAGAGATGAAAAGTGGCTTGTAACATGATACCAGGAGTCCTCAAGATTTCAAGCTCAGAGAACCAAGAGCGGGGACGTTGGAGCCTGGCCACCGAGGCGGCCTCCAGGCTGAGTGACGGTCTGGACAGTTGAGCTTCTGTACACATGCACCTGACCTGGGACATTCTTGGGAAAGTTTGGATATTTAAAACTTCTGGGTTAATTCTTAACCAGGCTTAAGAATTTGGGGCCACATTCTTCTGTTCTTGCTCATGTCATTTCCCCAACTTAGAGGGTGGAGGGAAGCTTTGCTCGTGGATTAATTCCAAAGGAATTGCAAGAAAAACTTTCAGCCCATCCCTGGCTATAGTTTTGTTTCATCAAAAGCACCCAGTGGATTTCTTTGGCACCCGTCCCCGTCCTGACCTACAGCCATAAAGGTGAGCCCCTGAGTGGTGCAAATGGCCAGCTCACGCGCTAAGTGGAAGACTGCAGATTCGGGTCCATCCAGAAGATCTTAGGAAAAAGGACTGGCAATCTACATGAATGCAGCCACTGAAAACACTATGAAGCACAGCTCTCCTCTAATGCACCAAGTCATGAGGAGCTGAAGCCAGCTCCCCAAAACCTGGCCATTTACTGTGACAGGCAAGCCTCTCAGGCTCTGAGTTTTCCTCGCTGACCAGGCTTTGCCTTTTCTTCCACTTACATGTCCACTTTTCTCCAGCTTCTAGTGTTGCCAGGCAAGCTATAATTATCTTCCACGTGGGAAAATAGGACATTATCAACTTTCACCATTCGGGCTAAAATGAGATCATCTATTTTCTCATTCCCTCACAAATCTCAGTGATGCAGGAACTGGGTCCATGTTCCCCTTGAACACAAACTTCCAGGAAGTGAACCTGAGTCCAGTCTTCACACCCACAAATTTCTCCCCTGCATCTCTGTTGTCTTACCCTGTCTTTAATGCACGAGATAGGAGGCGCCCTCGCATGCCCTGGGTCACAACCACTGTGGACTCTGGAATACTCTGGAAACAAAGTCACACAGTAGGCCTATCATGAGTGTTCTTACACTGGGTCAGAGCAAGAGCTCATTTTTCATTACTCTGGAGATTTAAGGTGTGCCTGATCTAGGCCATGGTCTTCACAATTACTTGCTATGCATCAGAGAGCTGGAAGCTGACTAAAGTTGACAGGAGAAGAATTGATGCCTTTGAGTTGTGGTGCCAGAGAAGAGTCTTAAACATACCAATGGACTGCCAAGAAAACAAATAGGTCTGTCTTGGAGTAGGTGAAACCAAGATTGTCCTTGAGGTTAGGATTTTGAAGCTCTGTCTCACATTCTTTGGCCATGTGGCCTGGAGGGACTGATCCTTAGAGAACGACATCATGCTCGGAGAGATGGCGGTACAGTGCAGGAGAGGAAGACACTGGATGAGATGAACTGATAACAGTAACTAGTGCAATGGAGTTGGTGTGTCAGAGTGAGGAATACTGTCTCAGGACAGGGCAGGCTTCAGAGATGTTGTACATAAGGTCATTATGCATTATTGTATGTTGTGGGGGTTTTTTTTTTTTTTTTTCTTTAATTTGTATTATTTTTACATGTACCGTCAAATCAGATCTGACTGGTACAGGAGGAGATTGACCCCTTCTTCTCCAGCATAGCGTCTGGTGGATTTGAACCGTGTACCTCTGGGATTGCAGTGCAGCGTCTTGCCACTTGGCCATCAGAGCTCCCTTATTGTATGTTTTAAGAGCACATCAGGTGATATTTTTGGCTTTAATGATTTTAGACTTAAAGATTAGAACAATAATTTCAGGTTTTATGTAGCCTCTGTGACTCCAGAAAATCTGAAGACCATGAGAATTAGAAATTCTGTTTTGCATTTCCCTCCTTTTTGATCAAGATTCTATTATAGACCCTTTGATAAAATCATTTGGTAGTCTTGGCTGCCCATTACCATTTCTTCTAATTTCATGCTATTGGAGACAGTTGCTCAAGCAGGAAAGTAGTCTTACATTCTATTTCCTACTCCTTAGTCTTTTTTTCTCTCTGTTGCTCCAGGCTAACAGAGAGCAGAATCAATGGTTCAGAAACATGGCCTTGATCACAGGAATAAGACTGGAGAGCAGAAAGAATTTTGCATGAAAAAAACTTATTCTTTGCAGATACGTTTTTTCCAATAAAGTACTTTTTGACTATGCATGTCAACCTCACTAAATATGCATTAATTATATTGACTACATTTTTTGAAAGAAATGATGAAAAAGTTCAAGGTCATCAGTCAGAACTAAGCTTACGCTTGTGAAACAGATCATCAGTTGCTCATATTGAAATTGGAAAAAAAAAAAAAATAGAAAGTCTTTAAAAACCAAACGCAACCAAGTTGGTTTTAGAGACCATCTCAAGTATAACTTTACCATATTGAACATTAATGATCAAAAACAAGATTAGTTTTGTGATGATGACATTAGGTACATTATACACGAAAAAGCAAAATGAACTAAATTTTACAGAAATAAAAGATCTAAATGAATATTAAAACATAGAGAAGATAAAGGAATGGGAAAAGGTGAAGGAAAAAGGTCAATTGAAGATTTCAAAGGACTTAAGAAAACAGCATTGCAGTAGAATGTGCAAAAACTTGTAGTAAGAAAACCAAAAGAGAAGAACGTGCTCAACATTTCTCAGGCTGCTAGAATGGAAGAACAGATTCAAGCCTCAAGTTGCAATACTGAAGGATTCTTTGGGAAAAAAACTGGGTGGGCGCAGCACCTAAAGTGCTCACTCATCTATATAAAAAATATTTGGAAGACCTGGCCAGCCTACTGAAAAAGATCCATATTTGTGACCATGTCTAAGAAAAGTGATAAAGCAGAAATTGTCAAACAGTGTCACATACAAGGAAAATCTTGCTGAAGATAATTTTTACATGGTTGAAAAGAGCAAGATGATAATGTGACTTAATCGATAAAGACGTGAATCAGAGTTGTTGCATCTTTTCACTTAATCTGTATGCTGGGCAAATACTCCAAGCAAGTGGTGTATATGAAGAAGAATGTGGCATTGGAGGAAGACTTGAAGACTTATCAGCAACCTGTGAGTGACACAACTTTGCTGAAAGGTAAGAGAGCTTGAAACATGTTGATAAAGATTAAAGACTATATATATTTTAGTATGGTTTATAACTCACCACTGGACCAATAAACAGCATCATGACGAATGGGGAAAAATTGAAGTTGTTGTGGATTTCAATTTTACTTGGATCCACAATCAAAACATCTATGGAAGCCACAGTAAAGAAATCAAAAGGTGAGACAAAAGGCTTACTAAAGAAATTTACAAAATGCTAATATAAGAAACAAGAAGAGACGTAGATAAATAGTATAGTGTTCATGGATAGGAAGACTTATAGTGAAAATTCAATTCTATCAAAAGCAATCTACAGATTCAGTACAGTTCAAACATAGGTATTGATGACATTCTTCAAAGAGATGGAAAGGCAGTTTCCACCTTTTATCTCAAAATAAAAGATTGCCTGAATAAGCAAAGCATTACTAAAAAAGAAAAACCAGGTAGGAGGCACCAAACTCATTGTTGATAAAATTTCTTGCACTGGGGGGATGGATTGTAAAATAATGGGGGAACCTTTACTTTTTTTTTTTGTAAATTTTTTACTTTTTAAACAGAGGTTTTGGATTTCCATTCATTCATTGCCGCAATTTTCTACCTTCCCACCCCTCCCCACCAGCTCGCTTCCCCCTCCGAGGAGAGGAAAAAGAAAAAAAAAGAGAAAAAAAAATGCCTTCATTAGTGTATAATTCCCACTTCCCTTCCCCCCACCCCCCACCGCAAGTACACTTCTCTATGCAACCTTAATTCTAGATTCCTGTGCTAACCATAATACTCAATCATAT
>NW_006399984.1:2950357-2966037 GCF_000299155.1 Elephantulus edwardii | reverse complement strand
AAAAGTGGTCCGGATTGCAACTGAGGCTATTAGCTTGTTCTGAGTCCACTCCAGCAGATGTTCTGATTCAAATTTCTACTGTCTACGTCATGCAACAGACCCACTGGGTCTTAGGGGAGCTTAAACGTAATAAGCCAATTTCCCCACTAAGTTTTCTCCTTTCAAATGGGTCTCTTAGTGGCTTCCGGTTTTTGCCGAGTCCGCGCGGCTTTGTTCTCTCAGTTCCAATACTAAAAGTTTCGACAAAAGTTATGATTCAATTCCTATTGTCCACACTGCACCTCAGACCCTCCAGGTTTTAGTGGGCTCAAGAGAATTCAGCCGCTTTCCCCACAAACCTTTTTCCTTTCAGGTGAGTCTCAATGCAGCTCAGCTCAGCTCGTGGATTCCAGCTTTTTGCTGGGTCGCGGTTGGACCACTGCGGGACCACTGCAGGCAGGCAGGGCTCCGGTTCTTAAAGTTTCTAAAATAATGTATTAGCAAAAGTTCTGATTCAAAATCCTACTGTTCGCGTCACACTGTGATGGTCAGTCTCTGTGGAGCGTAAAGTACTCTCTGGTATCCTCTTTACACAGGCTGCTATCCCTCTGGCTCTTCACACTGTGCTCTCTCCACCTCCGCCATCTTCCCAATCTCGGAACCTTTACTTTTTAAAGAGAAGAGTGTATGGGGGGGAGACGTGGGCAGGGAGAAAAGTGCAACAATGGAATAAAAAAAAATCTTTACATTCAGAAAGCAAAAAAAAAATAAAATTCTTTTGCAGCGCTGTAGTAATCAAATCAGCATGGTGCTGATACAGTAACAGAAATAGAGTCCAATGTAATAGTATGAAGAAAGTAGAAAACAACTCTGTATAGTCATCTGATCTTTTACAAAGAGACAGTCCATTAAGTAGTGAAATGACAGTTTCTTCAGTAAGTAGTGCCAACAAAATTGGACACCTGTCTTCGGAAAACTGTAAGTATATCCACATCTCACAACACACACCAAAAACCAAGGTAGATAAAAGGCCTAGGGTTAAACCAAAATCTATGAAGATAGTAGAGAAAATATAGGACAAATTTTAAAACCCTTATCTATGACTTGAACAGACTTTCAAACATAACCAAGAATCCACAACCATCGGAAGATAAAATAGATGAATAGGACCTTCTAAACATCAAATTGCTCTGAAGGCATTGGCAAAGCACAAGGCTCCAGGAGTTGACGGCATACCAATTGACATATTTCAACAAATAGACACTGGCCTGGATGTGCTCACTAAGTTGTGCCAAGAAATCTGGAGAACAGCCAGCTGGCCCCCTGACTAGAAAAGATCGATATTTGTTCCCCTTCCAAAGAAAGGTGACCCAACAGAGTGTGGAAATTATTTAACAATATCATTGATATCACAAATAGGTAAGATTCTCCTGAAAATTATCCAAAAACGTTTGGAACAGTATGTCAATAGAGAACTGCCAGATGTACAGGCTGGATTTAGAAGAGGTCCTGGTACTAGGGATATTATATCTAATGTTAGATGGGTCTTAGCAGAAAGCAAGGAATACCATTGGGTCACTTGCAACTCATAGTGACCCTATGTACAAGAACCCACAACCCTCTCTATCCTGTGCCAACCTCACTTTCTCTGACACACCCACTCCCATTGCCCCAATCACCGAATGATCCAGCTCATCGAGGGTCTTCCTCTCCTGTGCTGTTCTTCCACTCTCCCAAACATGATGTCCCTCTCCAAGTACTGGTTCCTCCTTGCAACATGCCCAACGTATGTCAGATGAAGCATCAGAATTCTTGCCTCCAAGGAGCAGCCCAGTTTCACCCTCTCCAGGACAAACCTGTTTGTTCTCCCAGCAGTCTTTGGTATATTCAACATTATTCTCCAGCACCACAGCTCAAAGGCATTAATTCCCTTTTTATCATCCCTAGTCATTGTCCAGCTCTCTGATGCATAGCAAGTGATTGCAAAGACCATGTTGTGTATCAGGTGCACCTTAGTCTCCAGACTGACACCTTTGCACTTCAGCACTTTAGAGAGGTCTCTAACCACAGACTTTCCCATGGTAATACGTCTTTTAATTTCCTGGCTGCTGATGCCAAGCAAACCAAAACTGAACAATCTCTCTCTCTTCCCCATCTGTTATGACGCTGCCAATGGGCCCAGTGGTGAGATTCTTTGTTTTCTTGATATTGAGTCTGAATCCATGCTGAAGACTGCAATTCCTGACCTTCCACAGCAAGTGCTTCAGGTCCTCTTCAGTTTCAGCAAGCAATGTTGTCATCCACATAACAAAAACCTGTCTTAATGAGTGAGTGAAAAACCAATTTCTTTGTAAACTTTCTCTCAAATAATAGAAAAATCAAAAGGTGGTGTACTAGGAAACTCTTCTCTAAAGGACCAACTGTTAAAGAACAGAGGACAAATACTTGACCAAAGCTATGGTATTTTTCTGTTGCTTCATATCATGTGAGTACTGGGTTCTAGATAAGGAACATGGGGAAAATTGTTGCCTTTGGATTATGATGCTGATAAAGAATATTAAATATATTGCCAATTACCACAACAAACAAATCTGTCGGGAAAGAATTTTAGAATGCTGCTTAGCAATGACAAAGACAAGACTTCGTCTCATTTTGGCTGAGTCTCTGGAGAAAGACATCTGTGTTTGGTAAAATACAGACTTGGTGGGGAAAAAGAAAAGAAATGACACAGTGGTTTCAATAGTGTGTTTCAACCTAGCAACAATTATATGATGATGACACGGGACAGGGTAGTGTTTTCTCCTGTTGTACAAGGATTATTAGGAGCTACTGACTTAGTGCATCTTACCACAGTAACAGCACCCCATGAACCTGGAATGTTTTTTGATTGTGTTTTTCTTTTTTTGATGCTTTGTCATTTTCAGAGTATGAATTTCTTCCTATTACACTACATTTCTTTGTAAGAATTATATATTCCTTTTGATGTGTTAACTCAGTTTTTTTGACAAGATTTATTCAAGTAATAATGGCTCTCAGTGCACAAGTAGTGCTTGTCTATTACACTAAAGGTTAGAATTCCCAGACCCGTGTATCTTCTGGCGGTTGCATGCCTCATTGTGTGTGCATTCTGTGTGTGTGTTTATACATTCTTTTATGTCAATTTCCATGCATAAGCAGAGAGCAGTTCTGTTCTTAGTTTTATTAGCACTCTTGTTTCATCTGTACCTTTCCCTGCATCACAATTCAATATTCAGTTAATTTGAAGCTAACCTAAAATAACATTTAAAAACTGTTTTAAACCCTGTGTATCTTTTAAATATGATCATAATAATGCCATATTTATAAAAACAAAGGAATAAGATTTTTTAAAAAAATCAACACATTTTTTAATACTCACTAGTAATTTTAAATCAAAACAAAACTCTGATGCACTGAAGGCATTGGCAAAACATTAGGCTCCAGGAACTGATGAAATACCGATTAACATGTTTCAAGAAACAGATGTAGCCTTGGACGTATTTATTTGTCTTTGCCAAGAAATTTGGCCAGCTGACTGAAAGAGATCCATATTCTCATTCCAAAAATGGGTGATCCAGTAGAAGTTAAAAATTTTTGAACCATGTCTTTAGTTGTTGTTTTGTAACATCTAGATGAAATATTGTTCTCCAAAGTGCTGAAGAGTAGTGGTGTCTCTCTGGAGACTAAGGTGCGTCTGATACAGGCCATAGTCTTCGCAATCACCTGTTATGCATCGGAGAGTTGGACAATGACCAAGGAGGATAGAAGGAGAACTGATGCCTTTGAGCTGTGGTGCTGGAGAAGAGTACTGAGAATATCATGGACTGCTAGGAAAACAAATGGATTTGTCCTGGAGAGGGTTAAACTGGGTGGCTCCTTGGAGGCAAGGATTCTGAGGCTCCGTCTAACTTACTTCGGACATGTAGTGAGGAGAGACCGGTCCTTGGAGAGGGACATCATGCTTGGGAGGGTGGAGGGACGGCGCAGGAGCGGAAGGCCCTCTATGAGGTGGATTGATTCAGTGACTGGGATAATTGGGATGGGAGTGTCAGAGACAGTGCGATTGGCACAGGACAGAGCGGAGTTTAGGGCTCTTGTACATAGGGTCGCTATGAGTCGCAGGCGACTCGACGGCACATAACAACAACAACAGATGAAATAAACTCATAGCTAAACTCCAGCGGGTTTTCAGAGGTAGTTAATCACATAGAAGGAGATTGCCAGTCTTTTTCCCAGTAAGCAACTGGTGGATTAGAACTGCATGTTTTTGGGATTTCACTGCAGCTTCTTACCACTAGGTCACCAGAGATTCCTATTGGATCTGTTATTACGTGCTGTTGAGTCACCTGAGACACATAGTAACCCTATGCACAATAGCTCTGAACACTGTCGTATCCTGAGCCAGTGTCACTATGACACATCTAACCAACCCCAGTCACTGTCAGTCCATCTTATCCAGGTATCATTAATATTACATGTAAGTAAAATGTTTTCAGGAGAGAGCAGCCTGTGGCAAAGATATCATGCTGGGAAAGATCAAAGAAAAAGAGGAAGACCCTCAAAAAGATGGGTTGGCTATAATAGTGGGTATAAGCACAGCAGGGATTATGAAGATGAGGAGGATAGTGTGCAGTGTAGGGCAAAATTTGGATCCATTATTCTTTTTAAAATTTATGTTTTTATTTTGGTACAATTTATAGAAAAGGTAAAATCAGCAAGACATGCAGGTGGCCTGGTGACCATGGAGTCACCCCTCTGGCTGTGGGCAAGCCAGGCTAAAGCTTTGCTCAGCTCTCGCCATCACTCTCTCCCCGGGTGTGCTTATCAAAGAGGTACTCTGCAAGGCCCGAGTCTGGGGCACCCATCTTGCACAAATTGGTTACATAGTCACCCAGTTGTTTGATGGATTTCACCTGCTCATCCAGGTAATGTGTCTCTATGAAGTCACACAAATGAGGGTGTTCTTGCCAGTGGCCAGTTTGTGCAGTTCCAGGAGGGACTGATTCACTTTTCTCCAAGTGTAGCACACAATCCATTGTGTTCAGCCTCGCTGCCTCGCTGGTTCTGCAGTTTCATCAGTTTCTTGGCATGTTCCCTCTCCTCATGGGATTGCTGGAGAAAATATTTGGCAAAATTCTTCAAAGCCACATCATCACGGTTGAAGTAGTAAGACATGGGCATGTAGACATAGGAGGTGTAGAGCTCCAGGTTGATCTGGTGGTTGATGACGAACTTCGAGTCCTGGTTGTAGTTCTGGAGCACCTGTGAAGGGGACGTGGTCATGGTGGCGGCGGACGAGAGGTGGCAGTGTGTGACAATGGAGTAGAGGCGAGGACCTTCGAACATCCAGGGGTGCTGATGTGAGGAGGTGGCAGAAGACTGGCTGGAAATGACTGACTGGGGAGATAGTGGTGAATGCTGGGTTCCTTTCAAGCACTATTGAAGCAGGAGACCACACTGACTCTGTGAAGACCATCTCCATATCCATTATTATTAGGCTCACTTAACAAGAGAAATAATGGTCAGTTTCAAGACTGAAAAAATATTGATGCCTTTGAACTCTGGTGTTGGTGAAGGGTATTAAATATAACATGGATTGCCAAAGGAACAGATTTTTCTTGGGTTATGTACAGCCATAGTACTCCCTTGATAAATTATCAAGGATGAGACTTAGTCTCATAGAATTCGAATGTGTCAGGATGGTCTAGGCCTCCTGAAAGAGTACATTGTGCTTGAAATGATAGAGGACTAGAGGAGAGAAAGACCCTCAATGAGATGGGTCGTTATAATGACTGCATCAGTGGGCTTAAGCACAGCAGATTGTGAAGGTGATACAGGCTCAGGCAGAATTGCAGTCTCTTGTATATAGAATTGCTATGACTCACTAGTTGAGTCAGCAGCACCTAACGACAGCATCATTTAAGAAAACAAATCAACTTTTTAAAGTTATTTTTGAATCTAATCCATTAATTATTTCTGCTTAAATTTACCCAGTGAAAAATCTCTTCACGTAGCTTCCAGGTAGTTCTCATACTTTATAGTGTGACTGGAGCTCTTGGATCAACTCTTTTTCCATCCTGTACTGAAAATCCTGGTTTAGAACTACTTCAACATAATGTGATTTATATCATCATCCCCTGTATTTTTTTTCTTTCTCATTGCTGTCAAATAGGGTCAGACTCATTGCTGACCTCCAGTGGAATTCCAAGGCTATCCACCTAACAGGCAATGCCCAGTTAACCATCTCCATTTATTCTATTAACACTGTAAATCAAAATATAATAAAAATATTTAATATTTGTGTTAATTTTATGTCTAATGCCATAACAGGGACCCATGGTGGATAGTGTTTGGTGGAGCTCCCAGTTTAAGACAGGTTTGGAAGCAGGAGTGACATCCACTTCCTAAACAACATGCCTCTGGAAACGATGAACTTTGAGAAACGATGATAGTTACAGAAAGGCTTATTTTGTTGGATTCAGTGGCACTCATCAACCACCACCACCACAAGGGATGTTAAGTCATGATGTTTAAAAGTCCCTTGAAGTAATTCCACAGTGATTAAAGTGCCAACTTGATAACAGTTCAGTTCATTGTTTAGTTTTTGCTTTTGATCTTTAGGGTTGTGTTCTTTTCCCTAATTTAATTTGATTTCTTCATTATGTATAATATAGTCAACATCAAGAAAACAGATTCTCACTACTGGGCCGATTGGCAGCATCATGATAGATGGTGAAGAGATTGAGATTGTTAACAGCTTTAGTTTGCTTGGCTCCACAGTCCACACTCTTGGTACCAGCAGCCAGGAAATCAAAGATGAATTGCATTGGGAAAACCTGCTGTCAGGACATTTTCAGAGTAATGAAGATCAGCGTTGTCAGTCTGGAGACTAAAATGCACCTGATTCAGGGCATGGTCTTTGTAGTTACTTGCTTTGGTGGACAATGACTAGGGATGACAAAAGGAGAATTGATGCCTTTGTACTGTGGTATTGGAGAAAAGTATTGAATATACCGTGGACTCCTAAGAGAACAAGCAGGTTTGTTTTGGAGAGGGTGAGACCAGGCTGCTCCTTGGAGGAAAAGATGCTGAGGCTCCATCTTACGTCCTTCGGGCATGTTGCAAGGAGGGACCAGTCCTTGGAAAGGGACATGATGCTTGGGAGGGAGGATGAAAAGTGCAGGAGGGAAGGACCCACATTGAAATGGATTGATTTAGTTACTGGGGTAATGGGGAAAAGGTGTGTTGGAGACGATAAGGTTGGCACAGGATAGAGCAGGGTTTAGAGCTATTGTACGTAGCATTGCTATGAATCTCAAGTGACTCAATGGCACAGAACAACAGTTTTAGTTTATACATATTTGATTGTTTTGGGTAAGAATTAACTTGGCAGCTAATCACAATGATAGTAATAAAGTCTGCAACATAAGAACATTCAAAGAATGTTACGTCACCTTTTCAGTTTTCATTTTGTGTTAAAAACAAACCCATATGCTGTGTCTCTTTACCTGGTTTGACTCAATGCAGTAGCTCTTTTCCTGCAGAACTCTCCAATGTGGCTGGTAGTGACCTTTCTTGAGTGGTGTGGGATATCCTCTAGGAAGCCCCTTTTGTTGCCATCTTTGAGGCAGTTGTCCTGCAGTCACATTATTTTACATGCTTGAGAATATAGTTTTGGGATCAATTTTTAATATTGGTTTGAGCCAGTTAGTAAGTACATGTGGTTTTTCTAGATAGATAGTCTTGTTAATGCTTATATTTGCCTATTTTCTAGGTTGTTACAGGATCTGGCCGCCAGGAAGCACAGAAGACAGATGCTGAGTACCGCAAACTCTTTGACTTGGCTCTGCAGGGTCTGCAACTCCTGTCTCAGTGGAGTGCACACGTGATGGAAGTGGTATGGACTCTGTAGCTACTTTAATTTGGAAACTCAAAACAGCAAAACACCTTCTACCCCATGATAGGATCACTCACTCACTTACTCATATCAAGTCAGAGCCAACTCATAACTGAACATCTCTTGAATTTTTGGAGGTTGTAAATTGCAGGGAGGATAGAGCCCATTTTTAACCCTGTGAGCCGATGGTGGTTTAGAGCGGTGTGACTTCTGTGTTAACAGTGCAGTGAGAGCTCTTAGTGATTGGGTAGAAGTATTTTTTTCACCCTGAACTTTCCAAGAGATATTTTTCTAGTCATTGACTTTGGTGTTTGAGTTTAGAACAAATTGACGTTGTATCTTTGGGCATATAGAGAACAATATGTTTGTGTAAAATGTCTCTAAGATTGTTCAAAGTGCATTTATGTGTGTTCTAAAGGTCTGATATTTTAACACGTATTTATAGATTAAAGGTTTACCATTATAATGATTTTTATTATCATATTTTTAACATTAAAATTCTTTCTGCTATCATAGAAGACTCAAATGCGTATAAACCATAAAAATGTTCTCTTATAGTTTATTTTGGTCAAAGAAAAATTATTAAATTGGATGGATAACTAATCATTTGAAAGGCAGATTTTCTTTACAAATGTAACTGATAAGGCTAGAGTCAACCCAAAAGATCTAAGTATTTTACCTGATGACTTAACTCTGAAGTTACCTTTTGAAAGCTTTGGCAGTGATCATGCAAATAAGACTAAAGTGAAACTTTTTGTATTTGATATGTAATTTTTCTTTTCTTTCTCACTACATCAGTATTCATGGAAACTAGTGCACCCAACAGATAAGTACTCCAACAAAGACTGCCCTGACAATGCTGAGGAGTATGAGCGAGCTACACGCTACAACTACACTAGTGAGGAGAAATTTGCCCTGGTAGAGGTAAGGAAATTTGTCTAAGTTCTTCTCCTAGATCGACTCTGGTTACTTAAAGCACCAAAGTCTTTTGTTACTTAAAGCACCAAAGTCTTCTTTTAATAATGTTCAGTTTAGTATTTTTTTTTTTTTATTGGGTTCCCATAATTAAGAAACTGTTCCCTAATGCAGGATAAAGAAGGTTTGCCCCAGAATTTCGTTTTTGGAATTTTATCGATCTGTGATTTATATTGGGATGATTCTCGTAAGTCAGATGTAGTGGGATTGGCTCAGGGGTCCCTAAGGCTAACCTTACTGCTTCACTGGAAGGATTCACAGACACAGTAGCTACTAACTCATACTACAATTTATTGTAGCATAAGGGTGTAGATTAAAATATCGGAGGGAAAGAGGCTTATTGACCTTTTAGGTGTTCTGTTTTAGTTGAGTCATCGAGACACACTTAATTTTGTCAGCAACATTTTATAATTGCATGTGTAAAGTTTGACTGACCTCAGCTAGTTAAAGTGCAGACCCTCAGAGAAAACAAGGGTCACCATAAATTACTCAGAGATCAATTCCCAGGAGGTAGCCAAGAACCAGGTGGCACAAAAGACTTCTGAAAAGTGTAGCAACCTAGGCCACTTGAACTTCCTTTTCCTGCACAGGGACCAGCTTCATTCTTTTCCCTTTGGATGAGTATGACTCATAGTGATTTTAATGAACAACAGATATAAATCCTACCTTATAAGCTATGCCATCCTCATCAACTCTGATACACTTGAGCTCACTGCTGCAGTCACTGTGTCAGTTCATCTTGTTGTGGGCCTTCCTCTCTTTGACTGATCCTCCACCTTTTCAAGCATGATGTCCTTTTCACAGGAATAGTGTCTGCTAGGATCATGTCTAACATAGAAAAAAAAAAGAAGTTTCATCTTTGCCTCCACAGACCATTCTGGCTGCACTTTCTCCATGTTATACCTGTTCTTTTGTCAGTCCATGGGATATTCAGTACTCTTCTCCAACAGCACGATTCAAAGGCATTAATTCTTCTGTCATCCTTATTTGTTGTCTGTCTCTCAGATTTGTAGCAAGTGATTAAAAAGACCATAGCCTGAATTAGGGACACCTTGGTCTTCAAACTGGCATCATTACTCTTCAGTAATTTGAGAAAGTCTCAGACAGCAGCCTTGCTCAATGCAGTACATCTCCTAACCCCTCAGGGCAGGTACTAGTTGTGTTGATTGTGGATCAAAGTATGATGAAGTAAATGTAACAAAAAAATTTTGTTTTAAAGAATAAGGAGAGAAGTTGAGAACAGTCATTTCATAAGCCTTCTGTAAATAGCCAGTAAATCTCAGAGGTCACTCAACACTTCTTATTGGCCAAATGTGGTACTATATTTTGCTGTATCTCTCCCAGTGGAATAATGTAGAGTAGTGCCATCCAAACATTTCCACACACATATCTGGTCATTGTCTTGAGCTTCACTTACTATACTTCCACACCCACTAAAACTGTGATCTTCAGTAAATAAGAATCTTGACCAGTTGGGATCGCCCTGGTTTAGTCCAGGCCCTGGCTTCATAAAACCTCATGTTCATTGGCTTGAAGAGGGGCCTGAGTTTGCATCCACTTAGGCTCCCTTCTCAAGTCTCTGAGGCCCCTAGCATCTTTGGGAGGCTTTCCAGTGGCTGTCAGTCTTCTTGCTCTGCTGTGTCTCCTGGATGCTATAACACTATGGCTTTAGGGCACAAAGATATATGAGGGTTCACCCTGTCTCAAGTCCAAGACCAGACCAGTAAGCAGCTGCCACAAGGATTCTGGATCTCCTCATTATAGGGACTTGGACTGAGACCCTCAGTGTATCCTCAGGTACAAAACTGGAGGGCCTAAAGGCCCTCAGAAGGCCAGGGATTTCACTTCTTACCATATTGTTGTTGTTGTTATGTGCCGTTGAGTCGCTTGCAACTCATAGCGACCCTATGTACAACAGCCCTAAACCCTGCTCTATCCTGTGCCAATCTCACTACCTCTCACACACCCATCCTCAAACCCCAATCACTGAATGAATCCACCTCATAGAGGGTCTTCCCCTTCTGCACCATCCCTCCACCCTACCAAACATGATGTCCCTCTCCAAGGACCTTTCCCTCCTTACAACATGTCCAAAATATGTCAGACGAAGCCTCAGAATCCTTGCCTCCAAGGAGCAGTCTGTTTTAACCCTCTCCAGGGTGAATCTGTTTGTTTTCTTGGCAGTCCAGGGTACATTCAATACTCTTCTCTAGCACCACAGATCAAAGACATCAATTCTTCTTCTGTCCTCCTTAGTCATTGTCCAACTCTCTGATGCATAACAAGTGATTGCAAAGACCATAGCCTGTATCAGACACACCTTAGTCTCCAAAGTGACACCATTGCTCTTCAGTACCCTGGAGAGGTCCCTAACAGCAGACTTTCCCACTAGTGCCAAGAGTGTTGACTGAGGAGCCAAGCAGACTGTAGTTGTTAACAATTTCAATCTCTTCACCATCCATCCTGATGCTGCCAGTTGGTCCAGAGGTGAGAATCTTTGTCTTCTTGTTATTGAGCTTCAATCCATACTGAAGGCTGCAATCCTTGACCCTCTGCAGCAAGCATTTCAGGTCCTCCTCAGTTTCAGCAAGCAGGGTTGTGTCATCTGCATAACACAGATTGTTAATAGATCTTCCACCAATCCTGACGCCTCACTTCTCATAGAGCCCAGCCTCTCGGATAATCTATTCTGCATACAGGTTGAAAAGGTATGGAGATATGACATATCCCTGGCATATGCCTTTCCCAATTTTGAACCATGCAGTGTTTCTTTGCACTGTTCTGACGACTGCCTCTTGGTCCAAGTACAGGTTTCTCATTAGAACGATCAAGTGTTCTGGGATTCTCATTCTTAGAGTGAGCCACATTTTGTTATGATCCACACAGTCAAACGCCTTTGCATAGTCAATGAAACACAGATAGACATTTTTCTGGTATTCCCTGCTTTCAGCCAAGATCCATCTAACATCAGCTTCAATATCCCTAGTATTACGACCCCTTCAAAACCCAGGCTGGACTTCTGGCAGTTCTCTGCTGATGTGCTGTTCCAGTTGTTTTTGAATAATCTTCAGTAGAATCTTGCCTGTGAAATCAATGGTACCGTTCTATAGTTAGAGAACCTTTATTTCCTTGATTTTTTAGGTACTTGATTTTGCTATTCTTAGGAAATTTTAGATGAATATTGTTATGTGCTGTCTCATCAGCAGCTCATAGTGACCCTATGCTCTGAACCCTGCTTTATTGTGAGCTAACCTCCCTGTTTCTGACACACCTATCTCCATTACCCCAGTCACTGAGTCCTTCCATGTCATCCAAGGTCTTCCTTTCTTGCACTATCCCTCTACCCTGGCAAGCATGATGCCTTCTCCAAGGATTGGTCCCTCCTGGCAACATGCCCAATGTATGTATGATGGAACATCAAAATCCTTGCCTCCAAGGAGCAGTATCATTTCACCCTCTCCAGGACAGAACTGTTTTCTGTCTTTGACAGTCCATATATGTTCAAGACTCTTCTCTAGCACTACAACTCAAAAGTCTGTTTTTCTTCTGTCACGCTTAATCATTGTCCAGCTTTCTGATGCATAGCAAGTAATTGCAAAGACCATGGTCTGGATCAGGCACACCTCAGACTCTAGACTCACTTTGTTAGTTTTCAGCACTTTGGAGAAGACCCCAACAACAGTTCCCTAATACAATTTGTCTTGTGATTTCCTGACTGGTGTCAAAGAGTGTTGATTATGGAGCTGAGTAAGCTGTTAACAACCTCAGTCTATTCTCCCTCTGTCATGGTGTTGCCAGTTGTCCCAGTTGTGAGAATCTTTGATTTTTTTGATTTTGAGCTTCAATCCATATTGAAGTATATTCCGCCTTTTCTTTTTTATAATACTCATGTTTATTTTTTAAAAAGAGATAAATTTAAGCATGTCTTTTCCTCCATCCTCTAAGGTTGAGTGTGTAATATTTTAATTTTTGCTTCAGATCAGTTTTTAACAGAAATTTCCTTTTTCTTTTTTGCTCTTTTGCAAAGCAGCACTGGACCATCAAGTGTTAAAAAACCATATAACCCAAAGTAGGCAAATAAGTAGAATCTGATAGAATGTTTCCATTGGATTTCTGAGGTTGTTAATTGCTCAGAAAGAGACAACCCATCTTTCCCCTGCTGAGTCTTTAGTGAACTCCGGTTGCTAGAGAGGTGCTGCATTTGGATTAACAGTGCAACTCCCTAGCAACTACAAGAGTAAACAAATAGGAAACATAATTGTGAATATAAGAAATTATAGTGACTGTGACTACAGAACAGAAATAGCATTTAAGTTGTTTCATGCATTTTCTTGCAGGTGATTGCCATGATTAAAGGTTTGCAGGTCTTGATGGGTCGAATGGAAAGTGTGTTCAACCATGCCATCCGGCACACGGTCTATGCTGCCCTGCAGGATTTCTCGCAGGTGACGCTCAGGGAGCCACTTAGGCAGGCCATCAAGAAGAAGAAGAATGTCATCCAAAGGTTAGCTTCATGACAGCCCTAGGATGCAAACCAAGGACCCAGAAGTGACAGGATGTATCCATGTTCATTCTGGGAGCTACATATGCATAATGTACTCTTGATAATGTCTTTGATTTCGAAACACCTTGTTACACTAATTGCATCTGTGTTTGGTGCAGGGAGTCAATTATTAATCTGAAAAACTGAACTACCGTGTCTTCAAAAGTCTGCACAATCAGAGAAAATTGAGTTACCAGATTTTGTGGGACTTTCCATACCCAGCATTCTACTTCTCGGCTCAAACAGGCAGTTTTTAATAGTTCTGCATTTGTTTCTTTGGGCCAAAAGATGCATACATATTACAGAAATTCAATAGTGATCTTGAGTTTATTTTATCTTCTTGAGTTTTTGAAGGAAATTATCTTTCAAAGATAGGTGTTAAACATTAGTTCAGTATACTCAGTTTTCTTCCTTTGTAGTTTGTGTTTGTGTCTGTGGTACAGTATGATTTTAGCATAACTAGAACTTTTCTATTGCTATGCTTACCAGTTTTTATGTCCTCTCCTGGGGACAAGTGACAAAATTTCTCTAGGCTTATTTGTATACATTTTGATTAAGACATATCTTCTGGTTGTTGTTGTTATGTGCTGTCGAGTCGCTTGCGACTCATAGCGATCCTGTGTACAACAGCCCTAAATTCCACTCTGTCCTGTGCCAATCGCACTGTCTCTGACACTCCCATCCCAATTATCCCAGTCACTGAATCAATCCACCTCATAGAGGGCCTTCCTCTCCTGTGCTGTCCCTCCACCCTCCCAAGCATGATGTCCCTCTCTAAGGACCGGTCTCTACTGGTATCTTCTGGTAGTACTAGTATTTCCTTGAAAACAGTATTTAAAAATTTTTGCATTGAACTTTTCATTTATTCCATCTCTGCCTGTGTAGTTCCAGTGGTCTCTAGTAGTAATGAACTGCACTGTCAACCCAGAGGCACATGGTTTGATTCCACAGCTACTCTGGGAGAAAGATGAACAGTCTCCTTTTGTGTGATTTACTGGCTCTGAAAACCCACTGGAGGATCAGCTGTGAGGTTGTTTGCACTTAACAGCATGTAACAACAACCATAGCATCCCTTCTCTGCTCTCCCAAAAAATTTTTTAACAGAAAATATTTATTCAGTCAGCAAAATTTCACGTTGTCTAATGCCAACATATGTGAAGGTAAACATCAAGATGGCTGATTTAATTTTGATTATGTGATCACATACCTTAATCACATTCATTCATCTATCTTTTTTCTTCAGTCATCTATCTTAATTAAAAATACAAACATGAAAATACATGTACATATCTGGAATAGAAAAGAGTTTGTTTTTTATTTTTTAGATTAAATGTTCTCATTAAACTTCTTCCATTTATTATTATTATATCTACATACCATCTTGCTTATGAGATTCTTAGTAATTTTCTGATCCTTCCTGGGAGAAAAACCAAACAGCTGCATCTTAGTTTTAGATTATAAATTAACTCTGTCTGTGAATCCAGATAGAGAGCGCTGATGGTCTAATGGGTAGAGTTGCTCTCCAAAAGGCAAAAGGTTCAAATGCATCAGCTGCTCTTCCTATGCTACTTCTTGTTGTTGTTGTTATGTGGCGTTGAGTCGCTTGCAACTCATAGCGACCCTATGTACAACAGCCCTAAACTCCGCTCTGTCCTGTGCCAATCGCACTGTTTCTGACACTCCATCCCGATTACCCCAGTCACTGAATCAGTGCACCTCATAAAGGGCCTTCCCTTCCTGCGCTGTCCCTCCACCCTCCCTAGCATGATGTCCTTCCCCAAGGACCATTCTCTCCTTATAACATGTCCAAAGTATGTTAGACGGAGCCTCAGAATCCTTGCCTCCAAGAAGCCACCTGGTTTAACCCTTCCCAGAACAAATCTGTTTTCCTAGCAGTCCATGGTACTCTAAATACTCTTCTACAGCACCATAGCTCAAAGGCATCAATTCTCCTTCTATCATCCTTGGTCATTGCCCAACTCTCTGATGCATGACAAGTGATTGCAAAGACCATGGCCTGTATCAGGCGCACCTTAGTCTCCAGAGAGACACCATTGTTCTTTAGTACCCTGGAGAGTTCCCTTACTACAGACTTTCCCATGGCAATACACCTTTTAATTTCCTGGCTACTGGTGCCAAGAGTGTTGACTGTGGAGCCAAGCAAACTAAAACTTGCCTCAATCTCTTCACCATCCATCCTGATGCTACCAATTGGCCCAGTGGTGAGAATCTTTGTCTTCTTGACATTGAGCCTCAATCCATATTGGA